>NW_004567139.1:9433799-9453343 GCF_000260355.1 Condylura cristata | reverse complement strand
GGAGCTGCCACCGCGGCCATCTTGTTGCTCTAACTGACAAGAACCCCCCTCCCCCCGCTCCAGCCAGACGGGGCGCTCGCGCCCCCTTCCCCGCCCCGCGCTGGCCTCCAACAGGAAGTCGTCCCGGCCGCTGGCACGTGACTCCGCCGTATCTGCATACCGGAGGGCGGGCTGGCCAATCGGCGCTCTGCTCCCGAGCTCCGCCCCCGCGCGCCCCTCCCGGGCCCATTGGCTGGTCTGGGCCAGGCCACGCCCCCGCCGTCCCTCTTAATACCCTCCCGCGCGAGGTTCCCTGGACCGCGGAGCGCGCCGCGGGGTGTGCGGGTGCGCGCTCTCCGGCTCGGGCGCGCGCCAGTCCTTGGGGCTTGCGCCCCGCGGGGGTGCGAAGACCCCAGCGAGGACCCCAGCGGTGTCCTCCGCCCCCGGTGACTCCTGCGGCTCCGCGTTAGTGCGCTGGACAGCTGGGCGCGGACCCGAACCAGAGCGTGGGCTCGGTGTCCCCCGTCAGCGCCCCGCAACGACCGGGCCGGGGCCCGGGTTTTGCGCGTCATTTTCACCCTGCGGCGCCGGCCTGCTCTGCTGTAGCGCTCGGCGCCCGCACTGGCGCACGTCCCGCCAGTGCCGTGCATTACGCCCGGACCTCGTCACCGTGCACACAAGCGTGCACGCGCTGGCCCTGGCCCGGGAACCCCCAGTTTGCCGCGCGCCTCCGGGCCCGCCCCTGCGCGCGGCCGCTCCCTGGTGAGCTCCCTGCTAACGCCAAAAGAGCCCCGCTGCGAAACGGCCCCCCGGGGGCCACCCCTTTCCCCCGAGGGCGCACACCCTGCCTCCGCGCTCTGGCAGCGGCGCGGGGCAGGGCCGGGGCGCACCCGGGCCACTGGGCTCCCACTCCCCACGATCTCTTGCTGGCGTTCGTACTCCATCGCGGTCCTCCATTCTGCGCGCCGCTTTTCTTCCGTACACATTAGTCGTTCATCGTAGGTAAGGTCAGGAGCGATGTGTAAGGCAAATTTTGGATTCAGATCACGAAAAGAATTTGAAACCAAGAATTTGCTCCATTTCACGAAGCTTCGTGGAAGCAGGCCAGCCTTCCTCTTCGGGCGGGAGGTTCCTCGGTGCTACTGGAAAGTTGTTGGTGCAGGAGAGGCCGTTTTCTGTCGACGTGTCCCCATCTTGAAGAGCAGATAATGATACACCACCTTCGCTGTGCAATTTTGCTAGCGCCAGTGTCCTGCTTGGGAACGTGGGAAGAGAGAGAGAGAGAGAGATGGCCCGCTTGCTGCTCTGGCTTCCCTCCTGGGTGGCAGGAGCGCCTGCCCTCCTCTCCTCTCCCCTCCTCCCCTCCCTCTCCTCTCCTCTTCTCTCGCTGCCATGCTTGAAGCCTTCCCAGTCCGTTTCACAAGCCACTCTGAAGTCTCCGTGGTGTATTTCTCCCACATAAACTCACATAAACCCACATCGCCCGGAGGGATGTGGAGTTGGACCAGCTGGTTCAGACGGCTGCCTTGCATTTTCTTACGTTAATTCTTGATTGTGGCGAACCTGCCTCCTTTTTATTTCTGAAAGACAGATGCCACCCTATGCTCCAGAAGGGAGTGCAAAATAGTAACCTGTTCAAAATGCGCAGAGCCGCTAAGTAGATGACCCAAGCAAGGGACCCAGACACCAGGGAGGACCCGTCACCACTGTGATAAGCAGAACTTCACTTTCTTGAAAACATGACATTATTTAGTATTTGTCCTTACTTTTTCCTCTATGTGGTTCCCTTTCCAACCTCCCTGCCTCAATTCAAACCTGGCAAGATCATCCTCTCCTTGTTTACTTGCATTGTAAACACCTAGAGAAAAGGCAGTCAGTACTCAAGGCAACAAAATTGCTGAACAAGAAAAACTGGGCATGTGGCTTGGCATATGGACCTGTGGCAGCAGAAAGAATATTCTGGACCAACCCAGAAATATTGAGGCCACAAGGGATACCCACACACAAAGCGCGGAACATGGTGGCCCCACGCGTGGGCCCTGGGGCTGAGCAAGGTGTAAGGAGCCTGGGCAGCACTGTGATATGGGTAAGGGCGTATCCGGTGTCTGCCAACCCTTGTACAGCCCTGCCACTTATGGCTCCTCATCGTGGGTTCCTGTGAGCTGGCTACCAGCGGCCACTCCTGGGCAGCCTTGACCTCTTCGCTATCTGCGGCTCCACCAGGGCATTCCCGGGCCACCTGCGGAGCACAGCCCGCGTCACCAGGCAGCCGGGACGCGAGGCAGGGCCGCTGCTGACCTGGTACGTGGCTGTCTCCATGCGGTCTCGGGATCGCTGTGCCGCTGACAACACCCTACTTTGCTGACGCCAGTGTCTCTTGGCGTGTGATCACGATGTCCCCTTCCCTGGCCCTTGAAACTTGGCCCCCATTCCCATCCCACCCTCCAGACCTGACTCCTCATGCCACTGTCCCATGACCAGCTGCTACATGTATGATTTCAATGGATGGCACAAGGACTTCTGCTCCAGGAGGACTCTTGGCCTTCCAGCTGCAAAGTGGTAACAAAGTTAATCTATGAAAATGGGCCAAACCAGGCCCCCCCTGGTGGCGCAGCGGGTTACAGCACAGCACTGAGAAGCTAAAGCCACTTCCGCATGAGCTCGATTCCCGCGTGCCCCAGAGGTGACCACATGGCGCGGCAGACCTCTCCTGACCTGCCCGCTGCTCCCCTCAGCAGTGGACTTCGTCAATCTGCCTGTTCTGCTCCCCACTCTGTCTCTGGTGAAGCCTCTTGCTGCCCCTGAGCCTCTGGCCTGTACCCCAGCTCTGTATGCACAAATAAGTAAATCTTTTTTTTAAAAAAATGGGCCAAACCAATAGAATTACATTACAGAAGGTTAATGTTAAAGGCCAAGAGCTGTTGAGTTAAAATGTCAATTTGTTATGGACAGCTGGCGAAGACCTGGTGGATACAAGTTCAGGGAAAAGAAAACCAGCTCTAGGCAACCACATGTCCAACCTGGCTGGGAAAATGTTCATCAAAAAGTAGATAGAGTGGCCCTCCCTGGGGGCGCAGCGGGTTACAGCACAGCACTGAGAAGCTGAAGCCGCTTCCGCATGAGTTCGATCCCCGCCTGCCCGGGAGGTGACCACATGGCGTGGCAGACCTCTCCTGACCCACCCGCTGCTCCCCTCAGCAGTGGACTTCATCGATCTGTCTGTTCTGCTCCCCGTTCTGCCTCTGGTGAATCCTCTCACCCTCCACATCTCTGGCCTGTACCCCAGAATAAATACATAAATCTTAAAAAAAAAAAAAGTAGATAGTGTCCAGTTCAGGACACTGTACTGTGATCTGGTCAGGGACCTGGCTACAGCCAGTTCCAGGCGCTAGAGTGTGAGAAAGAAATTCACAGTCAAACAGACTGTCTCGGGGAGACAGCTGGCTGCTGAGAAGGGGTTGGGGCGGGGAAGGAGAGACACGCAGAACAGGATGGCGGCCCTCAGACAGCCAAGAATGCCCAGCCAGGCGTAGGTACATGCTGAGAACCGAGAAAGACAGACCAGAGGCCTGCAGGTGGAGGCCTGGAGGAAGGGAGAATTGTTCATTCAAGGAGGAATCGTGAGCACCTCTGCAGAGCAGCTGCTCAGAGTGTGACCAGATCCACAGCGGGGGTAAGCAGAGACGCAGGCAATTCCACTCCTAGCTCCATGGGCCTCCCAGACCACTGCCTGGACACCCGGGTCGGGCCAGCTCGCGGTCCTCGAGGTGTGGGCTGGCCAGCGGCATCAGTATTGCCTGCGAGCTTGAAGGGAATATGCCTTCCTAACCCAGCTGCCAAGCCTGCCGAGTCAGAAATGCTGGGGCTGGGGCCAGGTGGCTTCCTCCTGGGTCCTCCAGATGATTTTGGTGCAGGAGGAAAGTTGGAAAGAAACCCTGGTAAAGAGCACCTTTTCTTGGGGCTCGGAGCGTGACCCCACCTCCTTTCCTCCCCAGCCCTTCCTGCCACATGGGGCTGCTTCCTGGCTAAGTGTGGACAGCATTTGCTGAAATATAGACAGTAGTGTCCAGTTCAAGAGTCTCTTCTTCCTTCCTCCCACCTCCGTAGATGCTGCGGGCAGATAGAGTTTGCACCCTAATGGTGGACTCAGGGGCAAAAGCTTCGGGATGCACAAGTTGCTTCTCAGAGCCATGGAATGAGCCTGGGCCGGGTGCTCCCTGCTTGTCGCCAGCAGGGAGCAAGTGACTTGGCTGCAAAAAAATATGATAAACTCGAAGGAATTTCCCAACAGCCAGCAGGGCATGTGCTCTGCTCGCCAGCCCTGTCCAGAAGAACCGCCAAGCTGGCTTGTTGATTGCAAAGTTGCACAGGTCCAGGGGAGGCCTGTGAATGCACGTTTAGCCTGGTCCCAGCTGGGGTCCTACTCCCCCGAGGAAAATGCTAACTAGGAGGCAAGACAATCTCTCCAAGGGCGAGGCTGAACCCCACTCCCCTGGCAGGGCTGGTTGACCTCGGGCAGGGCTCCGGGCCAAGTGCTGACCCTAACCTTGGCCTCACCCAGGTGGAGGGTCCCCAATCCGCAGTGTGTGCCAGCGGTGGGCCAGTGCTGGGTCAGGAGCTGAAAGCCACGGTTGACTTAGGGCGGGAAACTGCCCTGTGCCGAAGACATGGGAGAGACCGCAGGGCTGGGGAAGACTTTGGCCCTGAGGAGCTGGAGACAGAGGAAAGGCCCCTGGAGACAGCAGGGGGCAGCAGGGGCAGCAGGGGCAGCAGGCGGGAGAGGGAGGGAGGGAAAGGAAGCGGGAGAGCGAGCGGGCTGGGCCGAGTGTAGGGAGCACCTTGCGGCGTGTCAGGCAGTGTGGAGCTAACCCCAAAGCCAGCGCAGAGCCCTCGAGTCATGCTAAGCAGGAAGCTTGGCCGTGCGAGAGCTCTCTCGGGAGCACTGTGGCGGAGGACAAGGAGGGTGAGCTGGGGGCGGGGTGACCACGCCGGGTAGGCGGCCTGCAGAGTCTCAGCTGGACGCCGGGTCCTGGGGACGGAGCCCAGTGCAGCAGAGGGCTCGTGGCGAGGGTCCGCTGGGCTCGGACTCCGGGAGGCAGAAGGCTCAGGGACCACAGCTCATGTGTGTAAGGGAGGGGCCCAGGGGTGCAGGTCTCTTGTTCGGTGGAAAGGGGGTGCATGGGGAGGCAGGGCTCAAGGGGAGGGAGCCTGAGGCTTTAGGTGCTGTGGCAGTGGGCGGGGAGTCCGGCTGAGCGTTTTTGGGTCAGGAGAAACACCAGGCTGGAGAGGTGAGGATGGTCTGCCTGGGGCTGGAAGTGGGAGCAGGGTGTAGACGCTGCCTGGGACGCGGGCGCGGAGGGCAGCCGAGCCTGTGGAGCACTGGCCTGAGGGTCAGCGGGGGGGGGGGGAAGCCCCAAATAAGAGAGGGCGCAGTCCGAGCTGAGGGCTCCCAAGGGAAGGGTTGGATGAAGGAGTAGCGGTCCCCAGGTGAGCAGGGTCCCCCAGTGGGCCGCTGCACGCTGACTGGGGGTGGGGGGTTGCAGGCACAGGCTGCAGAGTGCACAGGAAGGATGAAGGTGGGGGGAAGGGGTGGGGGGCACTCTGGAACTTGACTCTTGGTATGGGCCGACTTGCATCCCCCCAAATTTTACTTGCTGAGCGCTGACCCCCAGGACATGAGCCTGGCCTCATTTGGAAACAGAGTTCTCCACAGATGAAGGCAAGACAACCTGGGGTCACCGTGTGTACCCCCTGCTGCAGCGTGACCAGTGTGCTTGTAAAGAGGGGCCATTTCTATGCAGACACTCATGTTGGGGGCACCCTGTAAGGTGGCAGCAGAGACCCGCCCCGGTGCCACCAGCCGGGGCTGCCAGGGAACCCCAGGACTGGAGGACACAGGACAGACTCCTCTCCACTCAGGGGGAACAACCCCCCCCCCAGCCTCCAGGGCTGGGCCAGGACTCTTGGCTCTCAGTGCCCCTGTGGGCTTTGTTATGGCCCGGAGGAAGCCCCACGGCTCAGTGGAACCCGGGAACATGAGCGGGGTTCTTTGGTTTTGCCTTTTTTTTTTTAATATTTATTTTTGCATACAGAACTGGGATGCAGGTCAGAGACATGGAGAGAGAGGATTCCCAGGGGCAGAGTGGGGAACAGAACACGCAGCTTGAAATACACTGCTGCGGGGAGCAGCGGGAGGTCAGGAGAGGTCTGCCGCGCCCTGGGGGTCACTTCCCTGGTCAGGGACCGAACTCTTTTGGTGGCAGTGGAGAGCCTCTTCGTGCTGAGCCTCCACCCATTGAGCCACCAGGGTTTTGCCTTTTTAAAGAGAGAGACGTGGGCAGGCGTCTCTGCTGAGGAGCCCGAGACGGACGCGTACTGAGGACCGCGACTGTCTGTCTGTCCGAAAGGGCGGGGCAGCGAAGAGGGCCTTTGAGCCAACGGGGCTCTGCCGGTGAGGGTCTCTTCTGTCCCTGCGACCAGAGGGAGGCAGCGCGTGGCCCCATCGCGTGCACCTGCGTGTGGGTGCGTGGGCAGCTGCGCGTGTCCCGTGTGAGGGGCCGCCTGCAGAGCTCAGAGGTCGTCGCCACCTCTGACGACTGAAAGTGGCGATGGCTCTGCCTGGGCCACGGCTCTGTCGTCTGGAGAGCTCTCGGACCGCAGCGGCGACTGGGGTGCTATACGGTTCCTGTTTCAGTCCGTACTGACAGTGGTACTGGTGAACATGTTGTGTGTATCGTATCCCTCCCCCTGTATCTTGCCTGTCACTGAAGGGCGTCCCTGCCCGGCTAAGGGGCCCCAGACCTGACCCTGGGGGGCCTCGTCCATGTCTTTGTTGCTCGGGCTCTGAATCTGAGGGGACATTTCCAGTGCCTCAGAGGTGGGTCTTCACAGCTCCCAACCCTCACAGTCTCTCTCTTTGGGTCCATTCCTTCCAGATTCCTTCCAGATTTAGGGGTGAGAATCGGTGCGAAGTCTCCCAGGAATCTGGGGGACCACAGTGAGCTAGTTCCTGTCTGGGCTCCCGTGTTTTAAACAGCCTGGCCTGCCAGGCCCCGTGATACCGGCAGGAGGCTCGGGGGCCGGGGTGCCCCCTGGGTTTCTTTGACTCAATTCTGAGGAGCGGGCAGCCCGGTACAGAGGGACAGATAGGGGTTCGGTTTGCAGGGTTTCACTGGGGGCAGAGGGAAGGACTCCCCCTGGGCCGGCCCCCACTGGGCTGACCTGTGGATAGCTCTGTGCTGAACCAGAAGCTGGTTCTGTGTGAGCAGCAGGCCCCCTGGGATTTGCTGTCGGGGCCTCAGTGCGCCCTCATCCTAGCGTGAGCTCAGTGAGCATTTGCAGGTGTCTGGCATCTACCAAGCCTGCCGTTTCCAAGCTCCCGGCCGTGCCCCGCGGGGGTGGGGTCACGACAGCAGATTCAGCCTGTCCTGCTTCTCCTCTCCCGAGAGACTCCACTGCTCCCGGGACGTGTGTTCGCTGTTTACTGCCTCCCCGTGAGCATGGCCGTGCCCGGAGCCGGGGCCTTGTTGCCACCACTGACGTGTCTCAGGCACCCAGGATAGAGCCGGTCCGCGCTCAGGGGATTGGATTATGAGTGAATGACAGCAAGCGAGGACAGTGACCTGAGAACGCTGACATCTGCCGCATCGAGGTGCTGCCAGAGGCACATGTGGACCGCGAGGGAGGGAGAGGAGCGGTCGGGGGAGCACACCGGCCTTGGCATCCGCGGCTTGGTCCGCCCGCCCTGCTCGTCTCCTCTCTGCGGAATACCAGTTACATGGGGGCTCAGGAAACGCATAGCAGAGCAGCTGACATTCTACAGTACATGCTTCTTACGACCTTTGCGGAGTCTGAATTAAAAACACAAGGGGCCCGCCCTGGTGGCGCAGCGGGTAAAGCCTAAGAAGCTAAAGCCTCTTCAGCATGAGTTCGATCCCTACCCTGGAGGTGACTCCATGGCACAGCAGACCTCTCCTGACCCGCCCGCTGCTTCCCTCAGCAGTGGACTTCATCGATCTGCCTGTTCTGCTCCCCACTCTGTCTCTGGTGAAGCCTCTCTCCGCCCCTGCACCTCTGGCCTGTACCCCAATTCTGTATGCACAAATAAATAAATCTTAAAACACACACACACACACACACACAAAACTGTTAATATATTGTGTAACTTTCCATTTTCTTCTCCTCTAAGGAAACCCAAACACATTGTTAATTGTGAACAATGAAAGTTAGTTAGTTACCTGTCACCTGTCGCTGAGTAACAAACTATCCCCCAGATTTGGCAACTTGCAGCAGTAAATGTATCCTATCACGCAGCTGAGCCAGGTGGCTCTGACACAGAGCTTCCCTGAAGTGAGACTGAGCTGCTGGCAGTTGGAAGGCTCCAAATTCACTGTCAGACCCACTGCAGGTTCAGTGTCTTGCCGCAGGCACCTCTCTGGGAGCTGTCCCCACGCGGCACCCCCTCACCGATTGAGCAGTCTGAGAGAGAGAGCCCCAAGGCAGGAGCCCAAGTCCTCTGCACCAAAGTCCCCCTTGCACTGAGGATTTGGGCACTAGGGCGGGAAGGATGACGGGCAGGTGACGAGAGAGAAGAGCCAGGAGAAGGAGTGCACACCACGTGCCCGTGGCTGCAGTCGCCTGCGCTGATGCTCCCCTTTATTCCTATTGTCCAACTGCTTGCTAACTCCACACTGCCCTTTCCCGTCAGCGTATACGTACAGGGAAAAGCACAGCATACATGGGGTTGGTACTGCCTGGGGTTCCCGGTACCATGCAGGTCCCGGAACAGCCCCTCTGAGTGAGGAACACTGTATACCAGAGGGAGCATGTCTCCGCATGCTCCCGTCACAGGGGCCAACTCTGTGGCTGTCGGGAGACGGAGCTCGGGGGTCATGAGGCTGACTCCTGCAGCGGAGATCCGCGGGTCCCCAGCAAACGCTCCGCTCAAGCTCCCGGCCCAGCCAGATTCAGAGCGCGACTGTCGCCTTTGACGTGCCTGCGGGGCCGCTGGCACGCAGGGGAGGGTCTGCGGTGACCGCCCTGTTTGAGGTGCCCACAGCCCCGCCCAGCTCACTTCCCTTCCCTGTGTCAGACTGGCTATGTCAGGGTTCTCTCCCCTCTCAAACCCTGACTCAGAAACCCTGTGTCAGTGGCCCCACTGCCACTGGCTGTAGAAATGGAAAGGCCACCAAAGAGGAGGTGACATTTTCACATGGGTGCAAGGGGCCCCGAGGACCTTACAGCACTGGGCAGGGGGCGCAAGGGCGAGACCTGGGGCCTGAGGCCGCTCACATGTCCCCTGAGGGCAACCATCTGGATAAGTGCGTGAAGCGCTGGGTGAGCTTAGAGCTTGGATATGGCCCTGTCGGCAGCAAGTGTGAGCCACGCCTCCCTCAGAAGCTAGCCTGGCCTTCCACAGCTGGAGCTTTCACTGAGAAGAGACCATCTGGCCAGGAACTACATTTCCCAGCATCCCCTGTGCCACCAGGCCAGAACACGTGACTAGTTCTGGCCAATGAGATGGGAACGGAGATGCCCCTGGACACCTGGAGGCATAGATGCAGGCACTCCCACCTAGATGCAGGCACTTCAGAGCCCAGGCGTGAAGAGCCCAGGCGTGAGCAGGATCTATGTGCTTGGAATGTGAGGAATGTCTCCTACCAGCCAGGAAGGGCACTTGAGGGAAATGTACCTGTTAGCTGAAGCCCCCCAGAGTTTGGAGTTTGCTTGTTCCAGAGGTACCCCAACACGCACAGCACAGGGACGGCGAGAGCGCAGCAGTCCTAGGGAGCTGCCGTGTCTCTGGGGGCCAGGGAGTGGCAACGCAGGTCGGGTCAGGAAGATGCCCACTCCCACCTCGGCCCCGCGGGCAGCGGCAGAGGCCCGAGGATCGCCGCCTTCCCTCGGTCGGCCTCAGGGAGCATTCTTAGGGCTCACCTCCATGTCTACCTGGCTACCCTGCAGGCATTCACAGCGAGTTAAGAAACGGGTCCACGTGGAAGCATTTTGAAAGGCTCCTATCAGTTTCCCTCTGCTGAAAGCCAGAGACAGCCCTACGCCTGCCCAGAACCTCCTGGCCGTCTTCCCTGAAGCAGACACCTTTCTCTTTTAGCCGTTCCCTCTGACGTTCGTGTTCATATTCTAAAACAACACAAACAAAAGCTTTCCTTCTCCTTTCTGGCTTTTCTACTCGACGCGGTGGTGTGGCTAGTCTGAACGTGGGCGAATCTTCTGCATTCCTTCTCTGGGTGCCCTGGTGTTCTCTTGTGCCCTCGCCCTCCTGCTCCTGCCACCCAGCCCCCGGCTCAGGTGCGCCCACGCCCACAGGCCCGCGCCCGGGTGCCCCCATCAGGCCCACACCTGGATGCCCCCATCAAACCCGCGCCCAGGTGCCCCAATCAAGCCCGCGGCCGCACCCGTGCCCGGGTGCCCCCATCAGGCCTGCGCCTGCGCTCGGGTCCCCCATCAGGCCCGTGCCTGCGCCCCCCAGCGCCTCCCGCAGCAGCACGACCAGGCCACGGGTGAGGCCGCAGAGGCCAGTGGCCTGGAGCGAGTGGCTGGTTAACTCACCCACACGTGACTTTGGCTCCTTAACATCAAATCCCACCCCCTGCACAGTTCCCTCCCTCGACAGCAGCCTGAGGTGGGCTTTCCAGACGGGCAGTCGCAGTCGTTAGAGCTGCAGAAGTTACTCCAGAGGTTGAAAACAGCATGTGAGCGCCCCCAGGGACTCAGAACTTAACTCTGGGCCTTGGGGAGCCCCTGCAGTCTGAGGCAGGCGGGAGGCAGCCACTCGGGGAGCAGAGCGGGCCGAGGGTCACAGACCGTCTGTGGGCCATGGTCTGGTGCCTTCGCCAGCCAGCCGGGCTCCTCACCGCCACTCACGTGCGCCCCGTCTTGCTCGTTGCCCCCCGGGTTCTCCCCACAGCCTTGTAAGGTGCCTGTCCCAGGGCTCGCTGCTGTCGCCCAGCTCTGGCGCTGCTGGCCCAGGGGTGGGGCCCTGGGTGCTGCGGGGAGGAAACTGAGTCGCTGGCATCGGGAAGAAGCAGGCAGGGTGGCGGTGGAGGCCCGTCCCAGAGACAGGCACTTGGCCCCTCAGGGTCACGTGACTCAGAGCCGGGGGCTGGGTGCTGGGAGGAGCCAGGGTGAGCAAACATCCACACGTGGCTCATCTTTCTTGCTATTTGCACAAGCAGGCTGCCACCGTGCTCAGTCCGCGAAGGCGACCCAGGGGCCTCCTTAGCTGTAGCCCGTGTCTGCGCCCCTCCATTCCGATGCTGCCTCTGCTCCCGGGGCTGGGTGTCCACCGGTGTCCTTGGGGCATTTCCCGCGCACGGAATCAGCACGTGGCACTTAACAGGTGCTCAACAAACATCTGTGGGATGAGCGAACTGTTCCCTGCGCCAGGCGGGGCTGGGGGGCCCCCGCTGGGGGGTGCGGGGAGGAGGCAGGGAGGGCAGGAGGGACAAGCACGGCCCTCGGGTTTCTGAAGCACAGGTGGGAGGGGCCCTTGCAGGCGCCAGAAGCAGGCTCCTCCCTGGCCGTGACGGCCTCAGGCGGTCAGCTGCAATCCTTCCCGCAATCACAGGGTGAATCGCCAGAGGAGGAGGCCAGGGAGAGAACCCGGTGAGACGCAGCTGCCCACAGGTCCCTGGGCCAAGGCCGCACAGAGCGCCCCGTCCACCTGGGGCCCCTCCTGCGGCGGCCAAGCAGGACACGTGCTAGTTCTCAGAGTTGCTTCAGGAACAGCCTTCGCACAGGAAAGCCTGACTGGGGGTGACCGTGACACCTGTCAGCGGGGTCGGTCCTGGAGCAGAGCGATGCTGACATCGTGGAAGGACCCCCCTTCCTGCTGGGACATGGTGTCGGTACCCCATGAACTGGCTTCCCGCAGGGGTGCCACTGCTGTTGAACCCCACCAACCAGAACGTGGAGATTCTGGGGTGTGCGTGTAGCAACAGAAGCGGGAAACAAAAACCCAAACCTGAGGAAACCCAGACGTTGCCAAATCTCCACATCGGCATCGAGTACCTGGTGAGGCTGGGGGTGGCCCCGAGTGCTGGGGTTCAGCGCTCACACAAGCGGGTTCCCAGCTGCCGCCTTTCACCATGGGCCTGGCGTGACCCTGGGGCATGGGAGAAGCAGGATAATGAGGGCCGGGCCTGTTCTCTCATCGCAGCAACCACTGGTTAGTTCGTGTTTATTTTTCCTTTCCAGCTATAAAATAATACATGCTCTTTGTGGAAAAGTCTGTACAGAGATGGGAAGAAGAAAAACATCACATTGTCCCAGCCGTCGCGGAAGCCAAGGCTAACATTTAAAATGCCTCCTGCAGGCTGGTGTCTCAGCGTCATTTGAAAGACCACAGACATGTTAGTGCTCTGCCGATTGTTTCTGAGTCACTCTGGGGAAAGAGAAGCATGTTTAGTCTGGGAGTAAAAAAAAACCTTTTTTTAAAATAAACTGAAGGAACGCTCCTCCCAGCAGGCACACGCTGCAGCGAATGACTTCGCCATCATGTCCGGGATGAGGCTCCGGCTAGGTGCGAAGGCCCTCAGAGCTGAGTCCTCCTCAGCAGGGACCCCGGGGCTCCGACGAGCATTTGGGGGTGCTGGCGGCGATGCCCGCACGGCGTTTTGCTACAACACGCTCAGCAGAGACTCCGCCCCGGTTCTCCTCTAGCTGCCAGTGACCACACTTACCCCTGAGAGCAGCTTTCAGTAGCTCTCAGGACGCGCTTTTTATTTTGTTTTCATGTTTAAAGCAGGTGAAATAAGTCAAACTAAAGCCGGAGCTTTTGTGCTCGGGGCCTCTGATACCCAGCAGCGCATCTTCCTCAAGTTCCTGGCCAGCAAGGACCCGCTCACGAAGGCCCCTGGGGCCAACCCTTAGGTGGCCGTACGCTCTGCTCGGTGAGGCTGCAAACACCGCCGCGGTCCAGGGAGTCCTCGGCAGCCTCAGTCCACCTGCTTTGCCGCCTCATCAGGCTTCCTTCCCCGGGACCGTGGGAGGCCACGCGGCAGGACCTCAGAAGCAGTGGCCACCCCAGGAGCACCCCGAAGAGCGCAGCTGGACCCTGCCGCCAGCAATGCATCAGCGCCTGACAACTGTGCTAAGAGCCGGGAGCTTCAGCCCTCGCCCCTCCAGCTCTGCTGAGCAAGGTCCACTGACTGCCCAGGTCCCCACCACAACTGCTCAGGCTCCCCTGCCCGAAGGCCTGTGCCAGCGCCCTGAGGCCCTTCCCTCAGCCCTTTGGGCACAACTGGGCCTTTGTGCCGGGAGTCAAGTGCCGCCCCTAAGGGCAGAGCACACAACGGGCCTCTGTCTCCAGGGGACGGCGCTTCTGCAGCGACACGTGGCGGTGTCAGGACAGCAGCCCGGCACTCCAGCAGAGGCCTCTCTGGAGCATCCTGCACTTCCGCTGGGAGGCCTCGCTCGCAGCAAGGCGCAGCGCGCCCTGCCCCACCCGGGTGGTCCCCAGCAGGGAGCCTGTGAGCGCTGGGGTGCATGGGGTGGCAGCCGAAAGCTTCCCTGGGCTTGGTGGGAGGCTGCCGTGCGGGGTCCCCTGCGTCCCGGTTCACCACGACAGCGCGCAGCAGCGGGAGGCCAGGCGCCGGAGGGCGGGGGGCAGGCCGGCTTCCTGCACCGCGCGACCGGGGAGGCCCCGTGGCCGGGGGCTGGTGCAGGCGGGTGGTGGCAGCTCCGAGAAGGGCGTTCCCTAGAGGCTCCCCTGAGTTTAGGAACCACCGCTCGCGGCCAGTGAGGCTGGGGCAGGGAGAAAGCAGAGGCGGCCACCAGGCTTCCTGGATTGGCCAGGCCCCGCACCAACACGGGGGAGGAGGTACGGGCATTGCACACAGGCACGCGAGCCCCGTGGGGAGCCAGGGAGACGGATACGTCCCGTGGGGGCAGGAGAAAGAGCGGGAGACGCGGCAGAGGATGGGCATCCGTGGGAGGAATCAGCCACGTGACCGCAAGGGCTGGCGAGGCGGCTGAGGAGCCGGGAGGGCGTCCGCGGGCTCACGCAGCCTGGAGCGGGAGCGCCTCCCTTGGGCGGCGGCAAATCTTTTTTCTGGCAAGACCTTCTGCGGCTTGGGTGAGGCCCGCCTCTGTATCGAAGGGTAATCTGCTTTTCCCCCAAAATCCATTGATGTAAATGGCCGTGAGAGCTTACAAGTCTTGAAAAACACCTTCCTGACAACACCCCGGGCCGGGGTCTGAGCAGACAACGGGTGCTCTGGTCTGGCCACGTCAGGCCGGCGTGTAAAGGTGGCGTCATGACCGCCTGTTCCCCGAGGCGGGGGCCTGCCGGGTGGCCCCGCACGGGTGGCCTCTGCCCACGAGTGACTGTGTGGCCGTCAGCTCACCCACCGTCTGGTATCTCCTCCCGCCTGGCCTCCTGCAGTCGTTTGGCAAGGCTCTGCCTGCTTCGTCCTCAGCGCCCAGGGCGGCGTCCGGCGCTCAGCAGGCACGCAACACATCTCTGCGGAAGGGGCGGGGGGCTGACGTGTGGGCTCCATGTCCTCCAGCGGCGCGTCCGACCGGCCTTCTGCGCTGGGCCGGGCTGCGCAGGCCTCCGCCAGCGGGCACAGCCTCACACGCTCAGGCCACCTTGCAGCACTTTGCTAATGTGGCCGTCACTGGTTGTCGAGTTTTGCTCCCACCCAGAGGCTGGGAGACAGGCATGGCCCTTCCAGCCTCTCCTACTGCCTGGCACCAGCCAGTGCGCTCAATAAAATGCCGAATGACTGAGTGAATCAATCGACAACTTAATTACGCATCCCTCACAACCGCAGCATTCTTGACAGCCTCCACATGGCTACTTCAGCCCTGCTTCTTAGCCCTCCCACAGGACTAAACGGGATTTGCCCCTCGGAGCCTGGGTCTCGGCAGCCACCGCGGGGCTCACGTCCCTGTCCGTGCTGCCTGTCCCAGACCAGGGGACAATCTTCCCCGAGCCTCTCCACAGCGCCTTACTCGGGTGGCGGGGCCTCTGGTGACGAGAGGGATTAACAGATGCCCATCACGGCGCTCAGAGGCACCAGGTCCATTAGATCATGCAGTGAGAGATGAAAGCAGTGGGGGTGAGGCCCTCCCTGGCTGCGCAGCGGGTCAGAGCACAGCACTGAGAAGCTGAAGCCACTTCAGCAAGAGTTCGATCCCCCCCTGCCCCGGAGGTGACCCCCAGGGCGCGGCAGACCTCTCCTGACCCGCCCGCGGCTCCCCTCAGCGTGGACTTCGTCAGTCCGCCTGTTCTGCTCCCCACTCTGTCTCTGGGGCGTCCTTCTCACCGCCCCGCACCTCTGGCCTGCACCCCAGTTCTGTGTGCATAAAAAATAAATCTTTAAAAAAATTGTGAAGCTGAGAACGAAGTGGAATCATCCCTCGGGGCCTGCAGGCAGTGTGCCCGCCCCAGGCCATGGGCGGAGGCTGCCACTGTGGCCCTGGAGGGGGTTCCCTGAGGAGAACCCACCCCTTGAGGAAGCCATCACACCTGCCTGGGTCTGGGGCTGTCCGGCCGCCAGGAGTGTCCTTTGCAGACCATGGTGCTGAGGGAGTCGGGAGCCAGGCGAAGCAGCGCCTGAGGCCGCAGGCAGCCCCGGCTGCCTCCTGAGACTGGCGTCACCACTTTGGAGAGAGTCCCCGCTTCTGCCAGGTCCCCGGTTTAAGACGCCTTTCGCGTACTGTCGGGTCCCACAGATGCAGAGGCGGCAAGCTCGGCGAGTGGCACCCACCGCGGCCTCGATGGCCGCCGCTGCCTGCAGAACCTGTGGGTTGGGCAGGGCTTTTACTAACAGCCTGGGCCTCGGGCCGACGGGGAGGGAGGCGTGTGCGATGCTGGCCACACACCCGGCTCCTGGCCGTATTCGGGCCCGGCCACGCGAGGTCGGGGACTGCACCACGCCAGCATTCTCCCGCCCCTCGGCAGCAGGGGGAACCGGCTGGCCCCTGGCCCCTGGGCCAGGACTCCGCCTGCCCCCGCCGGAGCCATCCCTGGCGTCAGGGCGTCCGTCCCGCTCCTGACTCCAGCAGCCGGATGAGCAGTGAGCGCCCGGGGCGGTGGGCTCTGAAGGGCTGCCCCCAGAAGCGCCGCGTTTCCTGGTACCAGAGTGGGAAATCGGAGGCCATGCTGCCGGATGCAAAACAGAGCAGAAACAGGCCAAAGGCCAGTGTCACGAGAGGGACAGGTCACGTCTGGGGGTTCAACCGTGGGCCAGCAGTCGCAAGATCATTCAGGCTCAGGGAGCCTCGGTGGGTTTCTTGGACAAAGGGGAGGCTGGGGAAATAGGGAATTTCTAGGTCGCAAGCGGCCAGCTGTCTCGCCCCACAGTTCCTGCCGGGTCCAGCAGTCCGGACGAAGGCCACTGTGCACGATGGCCTCGTCCTGTCAACGAGGGCCTGGAGCGGGCGGCACCCTGGACAGCGGCACGCCAGGGTCTGCCTCACGGTGGCAGCTGCAGGTGACCGTGGTGGAGGCGTTGAGGTGACACGGCAGCTGGCCACAAGGACAGTCTGAGGACCGAGCTGGGCCGCTCTGGAGGCAGCAGCTCTGGGGGCGGTGAGGATGGTGCCAATGGCCTTCCGGCGTGGGGGCAGCTCTGAGAAGAGGCCTGACACGAGTGCCAGTCATTGGCCAGCGGTGCCGTTAACATGCGCCAGCCATGCTGGGCACCACTGGTCACCAGGAGCTGCTGTCTGAGACACCAGCGTCCCAGTGGCTGAAGTGCTGGCCACACCATCAACACACCCGGCCTTGGGAGCGGGGCGGGCCCAGAGCTGGCTCTCGGGGGCAGCAGAGCAGGCCAGTGGCGCCCCCTGCAGGCCAGCGCGGGCGGAGCAGCCGGGTCTCCACGGAGACCAGCGCAAGGCCTGCCAGGCTGCTGACCCATGGAGGCCAGCTCAGGGCCCCTTGGGAGGCTGCCTGTGGACACTTCTCCCTTTTAGGCTGGGTGCCGAGCGCCCCTCTTCAGAGGTGGAGAGCAGAGTGAAACAGGCTGGCGCCCGCCTGCCCTGCTCAAGCCTGACCGGGCCGTTTTCTGTCCTAAGCATCTACCCTTGTGGGGGGAGAGGGCGGGGAGACCTCACCCCCACTGCCGCCCTCAAGGTGGCCTGTGCCCTCGCGCTGCATGTCATCGAGAAGGTGTCCTTCCCGCCCCGGGGAATCCGGTCTCAGACACATGCTGCGTTTGCTTGTTACCTGCCTCCAGCCTGGGGACCAAGCTGCCAGGAGGAGAATTTGGGGGCAAAATACAAACCTAACACTAAAGCTCCTGAGGAGAAAATTGAGCAGTGGGTTGGGCTGTTGGGGTTCGCGAGAATATCCTGGGGAGGCGTGGGTGAGAAGCTGGAGTCGATTCTCCTTTCTGCTTCTGGGGAAAAAATGTTTTTGCAATAGAAATACTGTTTGATAAAAAAATAAGCAGATCACAAACAGACCATGAAATACTGCTCTGGGTTGCAAGATGATCATCAGAAGTGATGGCCGGAAGGCGGGGCGGAGGAGGAGGGAGAAACCAGCACGCGACAGAGGAGCCGGGCTCCGCTCGCAGGCTGCGTGGCTGCTTGAGACCACAGACCAGAGTGGCGTGGCGAGTGGCGTGGCACGCGGCGTGGCGCATGGCGTGGCGCGTGGCGTGGCACGCGGCGTGGCTCCTGGAAGACGCGGGGGTTACGGCCCTGTGGTTTCCTCAGGGGCAGCTCGGAAGTGCCACGTTTTACTGAAAAAACGGACTATGTGAAACAGGGTGAATTAAGGGGCCCTTCTCAGCAGTTCCCCGAGGGGCCTCTACTCTCTCACTTCCAGGCTCGCACAGGTGAACGACCCCGACTCCCCCCCGCCCCACCCCGGCTTCAGAAATAGCAGCTTCCTCCCAGAAGGTGCCACCGGTTATCTGATATCCTCTGAAGTGGTTAATCTACCAGAGCAAAGAAAAGGTGGTTAGGCGGGCTAATCGCTACTGTAAAACAGAACAACATAAAGCAAACAAAACAACAACAACTGAAACCTGAGCTGCCGGAACGCGCTTGGAAACAGACGCAGGAGGCCTCGCGCTGACAGCTAGGACGAGGCCGGCCGGCGCCGGCTACTGGAAGCCCTTTGAAGGAGGAGCTGGACAGTCCACACGGGAGAGCGAGGTGCCCGCGGGGTGGGCCCCAGTGGCCAGTCCAGAGTGAGGCACCCTGGGTGTGCACGCCAGTGGCCGTCAAGAGCGAGGTGCCTGCTGGGTGGGCCCCGTGGGTGGTCTCCTGTGAGCCTCAGGGCTGACCTGGAGCTGCGTCTCCCTCTGCTCCAGTCACCCTGACGTAAGAGGTGCCACTGGCTGACTATGAGACGTACCTTACACTGGAGACCGACTCAAAGTGAAAAAAATACTTATTTTACAAATGGAGAAAAAAAGGGTTAAAACGTGAGTTTTGTCTTGGGCTCGATTTTTGTCCATTCCCTACTTTCCATTGCCTCCTTCCCTCCTCCCTCCCTCCCCCCTCCCTCCTTCCTCCCTCCTCCCACCCCTCTCTTCCCTCCTCCCTCCCCTCCTTCCCTCTCCCCTCACCCCTCCTCTCCAGTGGTGGTTCCTACCTCCCACTGGGGGACTGATGACCAGGGGGCTGGGGCGCCCCTGAGGGAAGGGTCTGGTGGGTGTTCAGGAGGACAGATTTGACTAGGTGACCTGTGTGCCTCCTTTGCCTCCAGGCAGCGCTCCCCGGCAGAGAGGACAGAGCTTTGCCGCCCCAGACCGCCAAGCTGAGTCTCGTCACCTGCTGCTAAGGCTAATGCCTGCCCTGTGAGCCCCAGCCCTGCTGGCCTGCCCCCTCGCCGCTGGGCCTCTGTGGGGGGGGGCGGCGGCGAGGCTCAGCCCACAGGCAGTCCAGGCGGGGGAGGCCTTTGGCCAGGTGGCCCCCCTCAGAGGCCCTGTGCTGCCTCCTTCCAGCAGCTCCACACCCAGGGCCACCCAAAGGGGCCGTGCCAGGCTCTCCACTGCTTCCACAGGACCAGGGAGGGGTCGGGCGCCCGTCTGCCGACAGCCACTCCAGTGTGGGGTCCAAGCAGGCAGGTGGGTGCGGACAGGCGTCCGGGCCGGCGCCTGCCGAGGGCGGGTGCGGAAGGGGCTGCCCTCCAGCCAAGGCCTGGCTGCCTGAGTGTGCGTGTGCGGGTGAGATCGAGTGCGGGTGCCTGAGAGCACGAGCGGGAGCGAGAGTGAGCCCGAGGAAGCATTTGCCAGGCTACAGCTGAGAGGAGAAATGGGGAGGCCGTGTGCTGCGCTCTCCAGCGACTCTGAAGCAGATGACAAACAGTTAAAGCCAAGGCCCATTGCGTTTATGCCTGTGATTCGCGGATCCATTCCAGTTAATTGCAGTGATTTAAAAACATCTGCATTTAATAAAGAGCCTTCCTCACCCCTGTGTCAGTGCCCGCCCCCATCTTTCTTCAGGCCACTGGGCTAATGCGGCCATTATCATCTTCACCAACCAGCCACAGCTGTCCACTGTGCCAGGAGGGGACTTCTGGAGGGAGGGGCATGATGGGGGACAGGGCAGAGGTGGGGCTGAGTGGAGACACCGGGAGG
>NW_004567139.1:9430185-9433302 GCF_000260355.1 Condylura cristata | reverse complement strand
GGGGGCACCCAGCCTCTCAGCTCCCCAGCCCAGCCGGCCTGGATTTGAGTGGAGTCAGGGCTGCGTCTCTCCAGTCTTCCCAAGCCCTGGTGAAAGGGGCGTGAGCAGAATCCACGTCAGAGTGCTCTGAGGAGGACGAAGCGCCCCGCCTCCCGCCCCAGCCTTTCCGGGCGGGAGCCCTGTGAGGCTGGTGGGGGCGGCTTGCCGCCTCCTGGGGGCCTCTCTGGCAGCGTGGCGTGGGTGGAGGGCTGTCCCCTTCCAGGCCAAGCCTGCGCTCTGTGGTGCCCGGGGCTTCCTCTGGTGGTTTATAGCCATCCAGCCACTGGGTGGGCGCCCGGCTCACCCCAGGGTGGGGGATGGGAGCCCGTCCACACACAGGGCGGCAGCGGGGTCCCCTCACTGTGTGTCATCGCTGCCTGCCCAGCCTTTGCTCTCAAGACGAGGAGCCCCAAATGGGAAGGAGCAGTCGACGTGCTTGGGGGGCAGGGGGCGAAGGGAGAGAGGCCCCAAGAACATCGGTGCTCCCCAAACACGCCCAAGGAGCCCGGTGGATGCCAATGATGCTAACACCCCCAGCCCAGTCATGAATTCGGGCTGAGTCCTGCCTGAGTGTGGTGATCCCCAGAACAGAGCCGGGGAGACCTGCTGACGTCAGCACCGCTCCGCTGTGGGATCTCAGCTCGGCCAGGAGCGGTTCCCTCCTGTGCCCCAGGGGAGCATTTCACTGAGCCCACCCCAGGCCTCCACGTCAGGTGGGTCCTCTTGCACTTGCCAGACATGAAGGGAGCCTGTGCTCGCCCTGTGGATGCCATCGGGGTCCAGCCAGAGGGGAGCAGCGGGAGGACGCCGTGGACAGAGGGAGCTGGGTGACGTCAGCCCCACCTGCTAGGGACCCGCGTCTGGGGAACAACGGGGTCTGCCGGGGCGCCCCCCGCCCCCCAGCACTGGTTCTGGCACGGTGGGAGTTTGCCTGTGTGTCTGTGAGCTGGAAATGGCCAAATGCGTAGGGGCCAGCTGGCCAGTGCCCCACATGTCAGCCGCTTGCCTCACGGCCTGACGCGGGGCCCCCAGCCGCTCCCCTGGGGCGGGTGGGGGGCCGCTGCCAGCCTGGCGGTCCGGGTCACAGGGCGCTGGGTCAGCGTGCGGCAGCCGCTCTCCCTCCTGCTCTTGGCAACGCAGACGCCACGGTGCGCTTTCCAGGAAGCCTCGGGTCCACATTCCAGCCAGAGGGGAGCCGCACCCACCTTCTCGCCTGGGACTTTCTGCAGGGAGCAGACCACGCCCCTGCTTTCTAGCAAGTGAGGGCGCCAAGTTCCCACTCGGGCCCGGGGGGCGTCCTGCCTCCCCGGAGAACCGGCCCCTCCCAACTGGCCCTGCAGCGGCAGGCAGTGCCAGCGGCAGCGTGTTAACCAGGCCCGGCCGCCCACCTGAGGCCACAGCCACGTCAACGTTCTGTGGAAAATAGTCGGTTGAATTGATTTTCTACAAAAATCGATGATGTTTCCGTGGGGCTGTCTATTGAGCCGCAGCCCCCCAGAAGTAATGAGGCAGCCTGGGGATCAATAAGGGCCCAAGTGTGTCATCGCCACCTGCCGCCGCCCCGCCCTGCGCCCCTGGACCCCCGCGGCCGGGGGGTGTGAGCAGCGTCCCTGGGACCGCTGAGGTTTATTTCTATTGGCATAAACATAACAGATGAAACCCCGACGCCTTTTCTCGCTCTGAAAGCCAAGAATATATCACAGCCGTCACTGTGCAGCACTTGCATGCAGTTTGCAGAGAGGAAAAAAATAATAACAGCAAGAAAAACCAGCCAATTTTGTAACCTCGTGCGCCAGCTCCGCCCCCGCACTTAATTGGGATCAGGTCTGACTCCCAGCTCGAGCTTGCTCAGGCGGGTTTTCTTCCTGCTCTGCTCCTGGGGCTCCCCCTCCCCCACCAGGAGGCCTCCAGGTCTTCGCAGATTGTTCTGCTGGCTGTGAATGCCAAGCAGCGGCTGCAGGCTGATACTGGGTCGGGCGAACGCTGCTGGCCCAGCCACGGGAATCACACTGGCGAGGGCCAGACGCTGCCGGGCAGGGACGCGCCTCCGTCCGGGCCACCTGCCCCCGCCCCCAGCCCCTGGACTGGCGAGGTCGTCCAGGCTGCCGGTCACTTCTGCATTTATCATTTGTATTTTGCCCTGAGCGAGAGGTGGATTCTGAGCAGATGCTGCACCAAACCCCTGGCGTGGCCTGGCGTGGCTGGGCACGGCCGGGCGTGGCCCCTCAGCAGTACCCACAGTCAGCCGGGCGTGCAGCTGGGAGGGGTGTGCGTGAGAGAGGGCGTTGTCGGGGTGGCGGGGACCAGGTCTCCATGAACCCAGGAGGGGCCCAGGTGAGGTCTTTGTTCTGAGGGAGGGAGTGGCAGCCGCTGGGTGTGGAGCAGGGCTGCGTTTCTCACTCGGCCCCTCGGTCACGCATGAAGAACAATGACGAGGATGGCGGTGGTGGTGGCGGGGATAGTCATGGTGGTCGGGGGGATGGTGGGGGTGGGGGTGACAGTGGTGGGGGTGATGACGGTATGATGACAACGGGGGGGCAGGGGGATGGTGATGATGGTGAGGGTGATGGTGGCAGGGGGTGACGATGGGGACAGTGGGGACGGTGGTGGTGGGTTCACTGGGGCTGCTGATGCCCCAGGTTTTCTCCGTAATCGTAACCCTCTCACGGCCCTAACAGGGAGCACCTTCTCCCTTTGCCAGTGGGGAAGCCCAGGCACACGCTGAGAGCCCCCGTGACAGACCCTTGGAGGGGCGGGGGCTCTTCCCCTCCTTTCTTAGCTTCCCGGGAGCCCCGCTGGGTGGGATGCACCCTGAGTGCGGATGCCTTCAAGAGAGGGAAAACCTGACCCAGTTCAAATTTATATTCTAAAAGGCGAATCATTCGGGGGACGGGCGGTTCTTGGGACGTGATTGCAAAGGCAAGGCCCTTCTCGCGGGCGTCTGAGGCAGGACAGCAAGTCGGGGCTTCAAAGCCATTTGCAGGCTGCAGCGGAGGCCAGGTGAGGTGCCACGCGGAGGTGGCCAGGTGGCAGGGAGCCAGGAGGTGGATGTACCCCTGGGCTGACCCTGTCGCCCCA
>NW_004567139.1:9420053-9428905 GCF_000260355.1 Condylura cristata | reverse complement strand
GGGCCGTCTCGCTGGTGGGCGCACAGGGTCTGTTGCGGGTGGGAGGGGGCTGGCTGAGGAAGCGGGTCCCTGCTCGCACTGGCCTGGCCTCGCAGGAAACTGGAGACCGGGGCCGTGGCGCTGGAGACAGGGTTGGCCCAGAGCCACTGGCACAGGTCTCCGGCGTCCAGTGCGCTGCTGACAGGCTGCGTCGGGGACCTTGGAGGTTCCGAGTTTCCTCTTGGTGGGGCCCGGCAGGGCAGGCCCCAGCCCGGCCCTGCTCTGTCCCGCTGCAGCTCCTTCCCAGGCGCCCTTGGGGGAGCCCCTGGGCGGGCGCCCCCCGCCCCACAAGGGAAGCAGCCCCCTGCGGCCCAGTCCCTTGCAGACTCACCCTGACAGGGCTGGGAGAGCCCAGGGTCACTTCCCTGGGGAGCAGGCCCGACAGCGCCGTCCTTGGAGAAAAGGCACCGGGGTGACTCCGGTGAGGGTGGCGCCTGCAGGCGGGGCCGGGACTAACGGGCAGAAAGGGTCACGCGGCGAGACACAAAGTGCCCCGGAAGGGGGGGCCGTGGGGTGGCAAGTGCGCCGGCCGTGCTGCCAGGTTGGCCGCGGCCCCTTTCTGTTACTGGGGCTCCCGCCTATACCTCAAGGACAGCACTGGCTGGTGCAGTGGCCGAGACAGATGTGGGGGGCTTTGGGAGGAAGGTGGGGCCCCGGGGCCTCCGCTCCCACTCTGAAGCGGCAGACAAGGCCGCAGAGGCCTCAGGGCCTCTGTCTGCGCAGCTGTGGGGAGGCCGAGCCCCCCTCGGCCGCTCCTTTGACTAGGGGCAACTGTCCAGAAACTCGGGGTCACCGCGCACTGACGCTGCACTCGCCCCACATAAACACGCGCATGCGCAGGGCTCCGGGGCTCTCACGCCACACAGCACGCGCGGGTACGCACGCGTGCGCCATGCGCCCGGCTGCAGGTGCGCGCTTGCGTCACGTGTGCCGGGTCTGGCCACACGCGGTGCGCCCTGGACAGCACCCGCGGGGCGTCCAGCCACGCGCAGCCGCGCCTCTGCGGGAGCGTTCACGTGCTCCGTGCCAGCCGCCGCCGCCTGTGTCCTCCTGCGGGAGCTGGAGCTTCCCCTCCTGAGGGCCAGCCAGGACTGGGCCCGCGCCCAGAGGACGGGCGGGGAGGGGCCTCTCCCCAGCCCAGGCCCCTCCTCCCGGCGGCCTGCGCCAGGCCAGGCCCGCAAATTAGCGGGAGAATGTGGCTGTGATGGGCCTGCCCTGCACCTACCGGCTTAAAAATATGGTAATGCAATCAGCAGCCTCCCACTGAGGAGGCCTCCAAATGCTGATAAACACCACAAAGGAAAAGGCTCAAGGGCCTCTTCAAACTTCCCCACGTGTGAAGTGTGTCCTTACGGAGAAATGGCAATCCGGTCTCCCTCCTCGGTTGGAGATTAATTAGAGGCTTATTTAGTGCGTGAAGGAGGAAACAAATGAACTCTTGATTCGCCAGTTCTGTGCGCTTTTGGTTTACAGTTGCATCCCAGTCACAAGGTCTCAGCCGTGCCTCCGGTGGACACGTGTCCGGGATGGTGGCCGCCCTGGACCAGGCTGCCTCCCCTCTCCTTCAGGGCCCGGGCACAGCCGCCTCCCCTCGCGCCCGAGCGGCTGGTGGCCATGGCCAGGAGCTCCCGCTCTGCTCTGCTCCTCGTGCGTCCACCTGCCGTCCACAGACAAGGTCCTTCCCAGACAGGAGGGCCGAGGAGGCGGCCGGGGGCGGGAGGCAAGGCTCCCAAGGGGGCCCGGTCACCTGTTCCCCCGGGGGTGCGGAGGGACGAGACAGGCTGCAAACCTCTCCTCCCCACGGGCAGCCACCGGGCAGCACCGTGCAGCACTGTCCAGCCGCAGCAGCCACCTGCGAACATTCACTGGCCGCTTCTAGGTGCAGGGGCTGCAGGGACAGAGTGAGCCAGGCTGCGGTCCTCCCCGGGGCCGCCCCTCTCTCGGCCTCTCTGCCCTCACCTGCAGTGGACACGCGTGGGGTCCCGGCAGCTCTCTCGAGGCAGATTCCAGGTGTCCGCTTGGAACAGATGCCAACAGGGGGCCGCGGGCGCCTGAGTAGCACGGAAGGGGGCTCTGAGCAGCGCCTGAGAGGGGGAGGGTGCCCCACTCGCGTCTCTGTGGGAGGCACAGCCCCAGCGAGGACTCCCGGTGGGCCCTGGGGCAGGGTCACCCTTGCCGCTAGAGGCACAGGGGCGGGCGGGTGGGCACTGTCCTGGAGCTCCAGGGGCAGCCGCGCAGGAGGCCCCAGGAATGCCACACCTGGAGGGTCACTCAGGGCTGCCTTGCCCTCTGGGAAAGCCGCTCACCAGCCCCGTCCCCAGGTGACTGATGCTGAGGGACACAGAGCTGGCGGAGACGTGGCCACCAGAGCCCAGATGATGAAGAGGCTGAGGGCTGCCTTGGATTTGCATCCGCTTTGCATGTCATTTGCATAGGCCTGCAGCGGCCCCCTCCTGGGGGTGGGGGGGCCGCCTTCCAGGGCTGCCTACAGCAGCAGCATCGGGCTCCTAGGGCCAGCGGCCTGGAAACCCCCGGGCCAGGGCCGCCCTCCACCTGTTCTTGGGGTCACTTTCTCTCGAGTGGTTGCCGGTGGCGCTGATGAAATGCCCCTGTGGCCTAAGGTCTCTGGGGCCCTTGGCCTCCTGGCCTGCCCCTAACGCGGGGGTCTGACGTCGGCCCGGGAACGCCCGTCCTGGCTTTTCACCAACTGCCGAATCCTTTGGTGTCTGTCGCTCCAGGTGCCACGTCGAGGGAGCCAGGCTGGCTGGGCTGGGACCCTGGGCCTGTCCCCAGGCTCCTATTTTGGCAACTCACCCCGAAGGGTCTGGAGCCTGCGCCCTCTGCGGGTGGAAGAAGGGTTGATTTTGAGTCTGCGGGACCACACACCGCCCCCTGCCCCACCCTCGCCCAGACCCTCCTCACCGCTGACGTGAAATCCCAGAATGGAGAAACCACGGTGGCAGCCACAGCGACACCCGCTCCCGTCCCTCCCTTGAAAGCAGGCAGTAATCGGAGGACTTGAACCCAGCAACCGGAGTCCCCGCGGGACCTCGCCGGAGGCAGCTGTCGGATCAGGGGCCCCCGCCCCCTCCTTTCCCTGCGCCCTTGGCCCCGACGCCAGCCTGAAGCTCACAGTCATGAGGACGTGAGGCCCATGCCACACTGGCGCCCGCCCACGGCGGGGGGCCCCCAGGGCTAAGCTGGCCCGCTTAATGGATGCGCTTTAGGGCGGACGGCAGCCCGCGGGACCCGGAGAGCCAGGCCGGCTGACCCCCGCTGTGGTCCCGCTTGCCGGGAGGCGGCCTGGGGCTCCGTGGCACTGGCCGCCGCCCTCCCTCGGGTGGGCAGGTGCACGGCTCGAGCGGGCAGGGCCCCCGCCCCTCAGATCAGGGGCGGGGGTGTGCGGGGAGAGGCTGAGATCTGAGAAACACGAAGCAATAAAGGACTTTAAAATAGATTTACTTTAATTATAGACTTCGGTAATTTGCTGTGGCTTCCATCCCGTTATTAAATTACAACAGAAACTCATCTAATAGATTTTCACTGAGAAAACATTCGTTTTATTTTAATATGTTTTTGCATTATCGTCTATAATGAAGCAATGAAGGCTGCCGTGTGCCCCGCAGGGGCTGGAGGGGTCCCAGGAATAAGGGCAAGTCGGGGTGTGCCTGCGAATTCTGGGGCAGCAGAGGCTGTCTGTCGGGGAGCTGAAGGGGGTGCTGCGAGGGGGGAGCTTGCCAGGAGGGCCCTGGGCCGGCGGGTCTAGGATGGATGGGAAGGGGGGCCGCCTGGGCGGGCGCCACCTCCGCCCGGTGGACAAGACGCCGGCACAGGACGGGGGCAGCGGGAGGACCGGCCCGCCTCTCTCGCTCCCCTGCCCGGCTGCTCCGTGGCGGTCAGCGGGGTGAGGCTGGGACATGGGGTGGTCGGAGTGTGCACAGACACTGAGCCATTTCGCTTTCTTTGGCGGCCAAGGAGCATCCCGAGTGCGTGGACACAGCTGGTCTTGCCCCTCGGCACCTCAGGCGACCTGTGCGCAAGTGTAGCCACGGGCCAGGTTGGCACAAGCGGCTGAGAGTCTGGAAGGTTCTGGACCAGCGGGGCCCACCCACGTCTCTTACTCCCTCCCTCTGAGCTGGGGACCGGCCACCCCACAACCCCAACTGTTATGAGAATAACACACAAGCCGGGCGGGCGTGGCTGATCCATGGCGCCACGGAAAACGCTCAGCACGCACAACAGTACTGCCACAAGGAAAAGCAGCTAGACCGTGCGGTGGTCAGCAACAGTGCTCTTTCCAGAAGAGACTTTCAGGGCACAATTGCTTGGTCTGTGGTCAGCACTTTGAGTACACTGCTTTTAAAATTATCTTGTATTCTAACCCATCCAAAAATGGGCAGAAGAGCTACAAAGACATTTCTCCAAGGAGGAAATGCAGATGGCCAACAAGCAGATGAAAAATGTTCAGTATCGTTTGTAGTAAGGGAGATGCAAATTAAACCACAATGAGATACCACCTCGCCCCAGTGAGAGTGGCACATCTTCAAACAACTAGCAGCAATACATGTTGGCGCGGATGTGGAGAAAAAGGACTCTCCTGCACTGCTGGTGGGAATGCAAACTGGTACCACCACTATGGAAAACTGTTTGGGGGTTCCTCAAACTGTTTAATGTGGAGCTTCCACAGGACCCAGCAATCCCACCCTTGAGATCTACCCGAAGGACACAAAAACACTGATTCAAAAAGACACCTGCACCCCCATGTTTATTGCTGCCTTATTTACAATGCCCAAAAGTGGATGACTGGAGTAAAAAGATGTGGTCCACAGACACAATGGAATATTACTCAGCCACCAAGAAAGATAAACTCGTGCCTTTTGCAGCAGCATGGATGGAGCTGGAAGGGGTCATGCTTCGTGAGGTAAGCCAGAAAGAATACCAGGTGGTCTCACTCATAGGAGGAGTATAAAGGACCAGGGGAGAAAATAATAATGAACAGTTATATACCAGAGACAATTTACGGGGGTGGAGTGGGGAATGGGCTCAAAAATGGGGGGGAGGAGGGAAATGCACGGGACTGTGGTGATGGCACAGGGTGATCTGGTGATGAGTAGCCCACGGGGATGACAGAGATGGGAAAAGGCACAAAATGATGGAAAAACAAACTATCATATTATTTTAAAAAATTAAAAAGGTGGTTTGAGGTTTAAAAAAATTATCTTGTGTTCTAAAAGTGAAGAGCTTGCTGGTAATAATAATTGTTATTAATAAAGTGTCCTCACAGACGTGCGGAGGTGAGGTCTGGGTCCGCCCCGAGCACGGAGGTCCTGCTGCAGAACTGCCTGGCCACCGGGAAGCTGGCCGCCGCGCGCAGGCAGGCCAGGGCGGCCCTGTGCGTGTCGGGAGGTGGGTGGTGCTGGAAGGGCCTCCTGGGGGGTCTGCTGCAGGTGACAGGTTGTGCCACTGTCTGGCCTCCGGGACCCAGGCCTGGCTGGGGCGACCCTGGGGTCACACCTGGCCTCAAGCCGCCCTTCCTTCCTCTCTGCTCCTCCGCTCCCAGAGGTCTCTGCGCGGCAGTCCAGGCCTGGGCCTGTCGTCCAGCCCAGCCCGGTGGGGTCCAGCTCCCCAGGCCCGCCGTGCCCGTCCTGCACCCCACGTGCTCAGTCCCGTGTGCGCCCACGGGATGCCATGGTCACCTGCAGCCCACCCACGGCCTTGTGCCCCTATGCTGCCCTGGCCTTGGCGGGCCTGACCTTGGCCCTTGGTCTGCCCAGGCTGGTACCTGGCCTCGCTTGGACGCTTGCTCTGCAGGCCACCGGCACACACGGCCCTGGGTTCCCTCGCCTCCCTAGGCCTCCTCACCCGGCCTCTGGGCAGCTGCTGGACCTCATCCCCCAGGCCCGCACCCCCAGGTCCTGGCCCCTGGCCTCCCCTCGGGGCCTGGGTCTCTGCCGCCCCAGGCCCGGGCTGCTCTCCTCCACCACCAGCCTCCCGCCACCGGCCGCAGGTGTCGCAGGCCAGGTGGGCCGGGCCAAGAGGGCAGAGGTGTGCTCAGCTGGCCGCTGTTGCGGGCACCCACCTTCCTCCGGCACTGGCACCCGCACGCCTTGGCCGCGGGAGACCAGAGGGCAGGACGCCCCTCCGCGCCGCAGGTCAGGACGGGCAGGCGGCTCAGAGCAGGAGCGGGACTTGCCGCCTCTCGGTAATGGGTCCCCAGTGACTCGCGCCTTCACGCAAACAAATGAACAGTGCAGCCGCCAGCCCCCAGCCGGGAGTCAGCTCAGCGCTGGCGGGCAGCAGGGTTACGGGAAGCAGGTGGAAAATTGCCTGGGAGGGCGAGAGTAATTGATGGATAAACTCGAGCACCTTAAGGCAAATTAATTTGCCTCCAACCTCGAGCTTCTGAGCCAGGGACGGGGAGGAGTGGGAGGGGCGGGTCCCTCGGGCGCCACCCCAGGCCCGGCGCCCCCTCTGCCGCCCGGGGGAGCCCTCCAGAGCCAGCAGGACGGCCAGGCGGGGTCTGCCCTGGAGGGGACGGCCCGCTGGGCAGCTGGGGGGGCGCGGGGGTTCCAAGTGCCGTGGACGGGGCCCCAGGCTGTGCCCGCTCCTCGCCGGCAGGGCCCCAGGCTGTGCCCGCTCCTCGCCGGCAGCTGCGTGCTTCTCCTCCCCTGGGGGTCTGGCTCCGCGCTCGGCGCCCGCTCCTCGCCGGCAGCTGCGTGCTTCTCCTCCCCTGGGGGTCTGGCTCCGCGCTCGGCACCGCGGCTGTCCCTGGGCTGCGCCGGACGGTCCCGGGGTCTGACCGGCACAGCCCGCCCGCCCCTTTGTGGGGTGGCTGGGGCTGGCGCCCTGACCTTCCCGGCGGCCCGGGACCCAGCCTTGACCTCCATCCTGTCCCCACCCGTGCCCAGCCGTGCCCCAGCCGTGCCACTCAAGTCCCTTTGCCACCTGGAAGCTCCTGCTCACGCCATGAGACCCAGCCCAAGCGCCGCGCTCCGCTCTGCAGAGCAGACCCTGGTCTCCTGAGGCGGCCGGGGGCACCCAGGCCTCAGATGGGGGCGCAGGGGACTGAAAGATATCACCCCCCCTCCCCTCCCTGCGCCCCAGCCGCAGGACCTCAAGGTTGGGGGCAAGCTAATTTGCCTCAAGGTGCTCGAGGTCATCTATTAGTATTCCTGGGGCTTCGCTGCCCTCTCGGGGCTCCGGGGCGCCTCCTTTATACACCCCCAGAGTTGTCTTCCACCCTACCGGAGTGATTTCCTGCGGCCTGTCTCCCCACCCCCGCCCCGGGATGGGCTTGATTCTCCGGCCTTCTTGGCACCTGGGCTGCGCCGGCGGGCGGGGACAGCCCTCTGCAGCCCCCGGGCCCAGGACAGGGCCCTCAGGTGTGGCACAAGCTCCCGCGCCCGCTCCGCCTGGGAGCCTTCTGGGTGTCGGCCGCAGGGCTCCAAGGGTGTGGGGGCGGGCGGCGGGGGGCACCCTTCTTCCCGCCTCGCATAGCTCCCCAGATTGAGAGTCGGGGAGCAGAGGCGAGCATCCCGGGCCTGGGTCCAGGGCAAAGGGCCAGGGGTTCAGAGGCTCACTGCAAGAATGCACGGCCCCTGCCCTCTGCCCCGGACAGCGCGGGGGCCGTGGAGTGGCGCCGGCGCGGCTCACAGACAAAATTCTGAACCTCCAGCCTTTGGCTACAAATCAGTCCCCAGCCAGATGCCCTCGTGCCTCTGGGACTCCAGGCGCCTCAGCCCTGCCCGAAGGTGGGTGAGGGAGGCGGGCGGAGAAACCAGGGCTTCTGGGTAACCAGCCCTGGGAGACCAGGGAGCAGGGGGGATGCAGGGAAGGGGCGTCAGCGTGCCCCACCCCCCACGGCGGTTGGGGAGCAGAAGCCGGGTCGGCCCGGAACGTTGCCCTCGGACCTGGGGGCTGACGCCAGTGCCAGGCCACGGGAGGCCAGCGGCGGGCACGCGGGCGGGGTCAGGCAGGCCCAAGGCCTCCCGTGCTGGGGGCACTGCTGAGGCCGGCTGAAGCGCCCGCCAGGGGCCCCGCCCAAGGAAGGGTGATGGCGACCCCGGCCAGGGTGACCATTACGGCCCTGTGTCACCCACAGGTGGGCTGCACGCGGCCCATCAGGCCCTGGAGCCCAGGGCGGGGCCAGACGCTAAGGGCGCCCCTGGGGACAGCCGCCAGCCCGGGGAGCCCCATCCTGCTTGTCTGGGAGCGGTGAGGCCAAAGCGCCACTTATGTATCTTTCCGCGTGGTCACTCTCAAGCGACAGTCGGGGGGCCCCTCCCTCTGTCCACATCTGTGGGAGGCGGGGTGGGGGCCCAGGAGGGCGCCGGAGAGGCAGATAATTGGAGAGAGGTGGTGGGGGCGGGGAGCCGGGGAGGCAGCACAGATGGGGCGCGCCCTCGGGGGAGCGGGGCGCACAGACGTCCCCGGCTGAGGGAAGGGGCTGTGAGGCCGAGGAGCCGGAGAGAGGCACCGCCGGGAGCCGCCACTCAGCCGCGGGAGAGGCTCTGGCTGGCTCAGTCCCGCCCGGGGGCGTCGGCTGGCCCTGCCTGGCCCGTCACCCCACCGCCCTGACGGGAGAAAGCCCGTCCCTGGGGGGCAGGGCTGGGCATGTGGGGCATCCGTGGCCCCGCGCCGGGCGTGAGGACGCAGCTACTTTCAGATTCGTGGCCGATTCCCCGAGGCGGCTAGTGCCACGGAAGTGTTTCCACTATTCTCTCTGGGGAGCAGAGCTTGGGGGAGAAACTCGAAGACCACCAACTTCTGAGGCGCCGTGGAGCTGGCGTGGGCCCGGGCAGCCGGCTGGGGGG
>NW_004567139.1:9417300-9419155 GCF_000260355.1 Condylura cristata | reverse complement strand
ACACCGCGGGTCCTCCTTCCGTGCCGCCTGCGCGCCCTGGCCGTGAGGAGGGCACCGCCCTGCCCACGGTGTGGTGGGGCCTCCGCCTGAGACGCGGCCCTGCCTTGGGGTGAGGGGGAGATGCAGGCGGGGCCTTCTGCACCCCTCCCCCAAAACACCCTCCAAGGAAAGGGCCGAGGAGACTAGACTCCAGCAGCTCTGTGGTCCGGCCGGGGCTCCCCAGTTCTCACCCCGGCGGCGGAGGGAGCGGGAAGGAGGACAGGGGTTTGAAAGGTGACCTGGCCTCTCTGGGGGGGCTTAGTTCCCCTCCAGGCCTGTTCCCTGCGCCCCTTGCCCCTGGCTTCCTCCATCCACAGCCCAACCCCTACTCACGGCCCCATTCTCCCGCTCTCCACCCCCACCCACCACCCATTTGCCATCCATCCACCCTCCACCCCCTTCCTTCAAGGGGTCACGCTTGCCCCAATGGTGCCAGCAGCCCAGCAGGTGGTGCGGGCTGGCGAGCAGGGGCGGCGTGCCTGCACCACCGCCCGGTGCCCCCTAGGGCCGCTGCTGGCCCAGACCGCCCTGGACATCTGGCTTCCTTGGTGCCAGGGGCAATTGGCAACATCTTGGCATGTTCCTGCCCTGCTGCCCCTCCCCCGTGAGGACCAGCAAATTCGGCGGGGGGCACGGAGGGCTCGTGCGACCCCGGAGCCAGCAGGCCAGTGCCTCTGCCCTGGGCAGGTCCTGCTCAGACGGGGCGGCTCAGCTCCCCGGGGCGTGGCGGCCTTGCTGCGGCCCGGGCCAGGCCCCGTTGATGCCAGCCGGAGCCCTCCCCTGTGGGCGCGGGGCCAGCTCTTGGCCTCCTGCCAGCCCTGCCTGAACTGGGCGAGGGAAGGGAGTCTGGCAGCGGCCAGGAGGTGAACACAGGCCGGCAGCCGGAGGCCCGACGACAGGCCTGCCCTGCCTGGCCTGTCGCCCCTAAACCGTGCTCCGGGGGAGGCCCCGCCGCCGTGCGCGGGGCTGGGCCCTGCTCCGCTCAGGCTGGCTCTGGCCGGGCGGGTTCTCCCACCACAGCTGCTGCCACCTTGGCCTGCCTGCCTGCCGGGCAGCAGGAGGGCACGGAGCTGATGGCTGGCTGTCTCCATGGCAACAGCTGGCGAGTGCCTCTGACGTGGCAGGGCCGCCAGCCGGAGGCTGCCTGGGAATGGAGATCGGCGAGGCGGATGGTGGAGAGGAGCTGCAGGGGTGGGGGCGGGGTGCCGGGCGGGCTCCCGGCCACCGCGTGCAGACGCCCCGCGCCATCCCAGCTGCTCCTGGGCCTGGGGGCTGCTCACTGCACATTTCTCGGCCGCGTGTCCCGGGCACTGGCACGCAGAGGCCGTGAGACCAGTCTTTGCTCTTGGGGGTCTTAGGGCCCGGGGGGGGGCAGGTGCTGGGCAGTGCCAGGCCACCGATGCCAACACTGTGAGGGTGGGTGTTTGGGGCACGTGGGAGTCCCCAGGAGAGGCACCCGGCCAGACCTGGGGGCAGGAGAGGGTTGCTGCTGTGGCAGCCTGAAGGACAGAGCGGCAGAGTGGCAGAAGGGGAAGGGAGGGGGGAGGAGAACGAGAGGGAGAGAGGCCCGTGGCGCCCCTGGGGAGCCCGGGGAGGGAGGCGGGGCTTGTCCTGGGGTGCAAACTGAGAGGGAAGGGGGTCTGCTCCCCAGGTCCTGGGCGAGGGGTCTGCTTGGTCCTCAGGACCCTGAAATGGGCATTTCCACCCGCACCTCTGTCTGCAGATGGGGAATGGTTGTTCGAAGAGCCTCGCGGGGTAGTGGGGGGACCCAGTGTGCCCCGGCTCTATGGCTCCGGTAGTGGGGGGGGGCCCAGTG
>NW_004567139.1:9413871-9414872 GCF_000260355.1 Condylura cristata | reverse complement strand
CAGGTCTGGCTGACATCTGGCCATCGCGTAGCTGCTGGGCAGAAATCACAAGCGCCAGGGAGCTCACGGCCCTGCTCTGGGGGGCGGGGGCAGAGGCCATGGGATGGCCTCAGAGGAGGGGTGAGAAGGCCAAGGCAGAAGGCTGACCGGGGAGACAGGGCCCCTCCCTGACACTGGGCCAGCTGGCCAGTGGCCCCCAGGCACCCTGGGCTCGCCCTCAGGCCATCACACAGCGGACAGTGGCCACGGGCCCTTCGGTGAGTCCAGCCCTGGCCTTCTGCCCCTGGAGCTAAGGGCATGACCCCCAGCCAGCAGCCCACCCTGTCCGCCGTCCCCTCGGTTCTTCGGCCAGCCCGGCCTTTGCTTCTGTCACTGGGGAGCGGGCCCAGGCCCCAGGGCAGGCGTGGGGCTACCCAGGGCTTGGGGGGCAGAGCCCACAGCGAGCCACTGGGCCGTCCAGCCTCTCTCGACACCAGGCTCACCTGTGTCGCTACCTCTGTGTTTCCTGAGGAGATAAGCTCTAGCAGCCCCTCCCAGGGGCTGGCCAGACCCCTGCCCCTGCCTTGACGGTGGGCAGCCAGCCCCTGCCCCAGGACGGGGCCTGTACCTGACTGTGGACACAGGCCCTGGGGCCTGGTGCACGTAGGAGAGGTGGAGGAGGGTCAGCCCGGGGTGCCTACCTGGGGTCACGGGGGAGCCCATGCGGGCTCTGACTGGCTCTTCCAGAGGATACCGGGGCACTGGCCAGGGGCCAGCTGGAAGGGGACGGGCCTGACCCACCTCTGGCTGTGTGTGCAGGACCTGCTGGGGCTGGGCCGGCCCAGGCGTCGCCTCCCGAGCGCTCGTCCCCGAGCCTGTGGGATTTTCTGTGTGAGGGCTCAGCCCCGGGTGTCCTCAGAGCCCCAGGGGCCGCCTCGCCCGGGAGGTGACCGCCTGGCGCCGCTCTCAGCCCCGGTCGCGCCGTCCTCAGTGGAGACGCAAGGGAGAGCGGCTGGGGCGGG
>NW_004567139.1:9412923-9413425 GCF_000260355.1 Condylura cristata | reverse complement strand
GTCGATACGGCAACGAGGCCATCCAGGGCCTCCGTCGGCCCTGGCGGCGGGCTCCAGGGCCTCCGTCTGACCCGGCGGCGGGCTCCAGGGCCTCCGTCTGACCCGGCGGCGGGCTCCAGGGCCTCCGTCTGACCCGGCGGCGGGCTCCAGGGCCTCCGTCTGACTTCTTCCCGGCCGCGGCCCCAAGCCCCGCAGGCCCACTGAGGGTGCGGGTCAGAGGCCAAGGGCTTCCGTGGGGGCCCAGCGCCCTGCGCCGCCGCCTGTGTCTGCCGGGGGCCGCTCACGGGCGGGGGTCTCTGCTTGCTGCACGGCTGAGGCGAGTGTGGCCTCCCACGGCGGCTCGAGGCCCGGGACCCGGCCTTCCAAGCAGTCAGGAGCGGGTCTGCTTCCCGTCCTTCCTGGCCGCATCCTCGGTGACGGCTTCTAGCCAAGCTCTGTTCCTCGTGAGCGCTGCCCCCCAAACACCCCGGTTCACGCGTGACCTCTCCTGACCCCGGCCCGC
>NW_004567139.1:9411859-9412544 GCF_000260355.1 Condylura cristata | reverse complement strand
CCCTGGCTGGGTCGGAGCCCCGGAAGCCGCGCTCACGGGCGGGTGCTGGTGCCGCCTCCGGGCCAGCGGCTCAGGGGCATGCCCGGTGGCTGCCCTGCGAGACCATGCCCGAGGGGAGGGCACGCCAAGGCCACGGTCCCTTCTGCCTAGAGCCTGGCCCCGGCAGCACCGCAGCTCCCGCCAGACCGACGAGCAGGCCCGACACCGTGGACCCCAGGGCCTCCCGGCCCCCGCCCGCCTCCCCTCCTGCCCGGAGGACCCCTCTCCCTCTGCCCCTCGCCTGTTTCTCCTGGGCTCTTTCCCCTCCTCCCGCCACAAGGCTGGCACCTCATGTGCGCCGGGGACCGCCCGGTGTCCCCACCCCCACCCGCTCTCCTGGGGCCTGGGGCGCCGGGCCAGACGGCCCCCGGACGGAAGGAACACTCCAGAGTACTGCTCGCCTGCCCAGCCCGGGAGGGCTCGTCTCCACCCCCAAACTCGCATCTCCCCGTGGGACCCCCAGCTGGTCACTGGGCCCCACACCGTGCTGCTGGACTCCACCACAGGCACCACTTGCGTCATCCGAGAAAAACATCCAGGGGCCGTTTAAAATTCAGGAGCATCGTGGCTCGAGGCTGCTGCTGCTCTCGAGGGAGGCAGATGGTTTAAGGCGGCGGCGGCCCGGGGCCCGAAGGCCGCGTTCACA
>NW_004567139.1:9408040-9411422 GCF_000260355.1 Condylura cristata | reverse complement strand
GGGTGCGGGGTGGGGCTCAGTGCCCCAGAAGGGGTGTCTCTGCCTTATGGCCAGCGGGGGCTCTCTGCCGAGGAGACACCCCTACCCGCAGCCACCGCAGCCAGAGTTGATCCCGGCCAGGGAGTGACCCCCAGGGCGTAGCAGACCTCTCCTGGCTCCCCGCTGCCCCCCTCAGCAGTGTATCTCAGTCCACCCGCCTGTTCTGCTCCCCACTCTGCCTCTGGGGAGTCCTCTCACCTCTGGCCTGTACCCCAGCTCTTGTGTGCATAAATAAATAAATCTTAAAAATCACCACCACTGACCAGTGGGATGGGCTTCAGCGCTGCAGCTCCGTGGAGGACTCGCTGGCCGGACGCCCGGCTGACCACACGGGACGGGTGGAGGGTCCTGTCGTCGCGCCGCCGGCCCCTCCCGGAGCCAGGACTGTCCGCTCGCAGCCTGTGACTAGACCCACTGGCTGCCCCACTTTATGGGGGGAAACTGAGGCAGGAGCCGTTCAGTTCCTTCCCCAGGGCTGGCTAGCGAGGTGTTCCCAGCGGGGCGGGGTAGGTCAGGGTGGGGCCACGAGAGCCCCGCCTTCCCAAAGGCGCCCCGGTTCCCGGAGGGCACTGCCAGGCGGCCCGGGGAGGGCGCCTGGGACGCTCACAGAGCCGGGGGCATTCAGCAAGGACTCAGCTGCGCAGCTTTTCACCAAGTAAGATCTTTACCGTCTTAAAGAACCCCAGGTGTAAGCTGCGAGCGCCCCAAATCCCAACCTCTCCCTTCCCAACTTGGGGACCAATTTCAGCTGTTTTAGATGAGCTGCCAGGCCCCTCCTCGGGAGGGGGTTTGGTAAGGGGGCTGGAGCCCCTGGGGACATGTGGGCAGTGGGAGTGCTTGCGTCCCCTTCCCACAGGGGCCCCCACACCCTGGTGAGGGCTCCGCACTCTTCAGGAGAGCTCCCCAGCTGCTCCCCAGCCCGGAGGCCCCTTCTGCTCACCCCGCCTTGCCTTTGACAACTCGGTTCCCCCAAAAATGTCTGCCCTAACTGCTTCCTCAGGGGCCCGTGACCGTGTCCCTCTCGATTGTCTCAAAGCTGTGCTTGAGCCGGGAGGAGTCAGGTGCCAAAGGCCCCTTCCCCTCTGGGGGGCCGCAGACAGGATGCGGGGGGCAGCCGGGGAGGACGGCGGCGCCCTGCAAGGCCCTGGGGACGGCCCCCAGCCCAGGACCCAGGTGGCCTCTGGCCACTCGACAAAGTTCCTTAAACTTCTACCTCCTCGGGCCGGCGCATCTTGAAGCAGCCAAGTGCCTCTGGTTCCTCCACTGCTGTGCTCACCTGTGCCAGTCCCAGGTGGCTGTGCCCTGTGCCCAAGGGGGTGGGCGGTGCCCGCAGCTGCAGGAGGAGGGGCCTTGGAGGCGGCTGGGGGGGCTGGACCCCCCACAGCTCAGCGCCCTTTGTTTCTGGGTCCCACCTGGCCCTGGTTTCTGCCAGGGACCCCCCATGCCCCTCCCCATAGCTCCCCGCTATCTCCCATCTCTCATCCACTTGCAAGATGATTAGGGCAGGGGCGGTGCCAGCCGGCGCCAAGCCAGGGGCAGACTCGCGCGACGCCCCCTGTTCCGGAGCCCGTTCGCTCCCGCGGCTCACCTCTCTGCAGCCGGAGCGGGTGCTGACGAGACCAAGGCCAGAGGCCGCCTTCCGCCGCGCCTCGGCAGCTCCGTGCTGGGCGCGGGGGTCCCTCCTCCGGCCGGACCCGCCCCCGGTTTGTGGACGCACAATTCACAGACTGAATTAGCTGACCACACGCTGCGCCCCTAGATGCCAGTCGGAACCTTCTGGCGCCTGCCTGGTGATGGCCGGGGTCGGGGGCGCGAGGGAGCCGCGCCGGAGCCAGGCTCGTGGGGCCCGCGTCTCGGCCTGACCCCTGCGGCCTCTCCCGGGGTGCGCCGTGGGCGCCTCAGAAGGCAGCCGTGTTTGGAGAGCAGCAATCTGAGCACCTGCGTGGGTCTTCGCCGAGTTCAGTCAGACCGGCGCGCTGACTGCCGCCTCCAGGGCACGCGCCCAGGGGCGTCCGGGCGCCTCAGCACCGGCACTGTCGCCCGCCGCCCCAGGCCGTTGCCCGGCAGACAGCTGGGGCTGGCAGGCGGCTGGTTCCCTTTTCTGCTTGCGCCGTTAGGGAGGGAACCCCACTTGGGCAGAGACGGCGACGCTTGGTCGGCACCGCGGAGAAGGGGCGGCCGGACCCTGAGCTGAAGCGGCCGAGCCGTCCCGAGGCGCGTCCGGCGCCCGGGGAGCCGCACTGCTGGCGGGACCCCTGCTCGGGTGCCGGGGCCATCCCGTGACCCCGGAAAGGTGCCCACCTCTGCCCGTGGGCCCCGGCCAGGCTGTGGGCGCCGGGCACCCTCCTCTGCGGGCGCGGAGCCCCTTCCGCGGGGCCACTGTGGGGGGGAGTGGGCCCGGCTCCCCCGGGGGACAGAGCTCCGAGCTGCGCATTTTGGGGTGCGAGAACAGGGCTGGGCCCGGGTCTGGGCAGGGGAGCCCCGGCCGCCCCCTCCTGCTGTGCCGGGGATGCAGGGGTGCTCCCTCCCTGCCCAACGGCAGGAGGCCCCGGGGCTGACTGGTGCGCCCCCACCTCGGCCTGAGGCTGTCTAAGAGGCCAGGCCGTGCTCCTGCTGCGGCTGCTCGGGGGGCGTCACCCCACCTGCTTCAGAGCAGCCCGTCAGGAGAGCCCTGCCCACCCCTAAACACACGCACACGTGCAAACACACGCACACCCTCACACACGCGCACACGCCCTCGCACACGCGCACACGCCCTCATACACACAACATCGCACACATGCGCACACCCTCACACAGCGCACACACACACACACACAACCTCGCACACGTGCACACACCCTCACACACGCGCGCACACCCTCACACGCGCAGACACACCCTCACACACGTGCACACGCCCTCATACACACAACATCGCACACATGCGCACACCCTCACACAGTACACACACACACAACCTCGCACACGTGCACACACCATCACACACGCGCGCACACCCTCACACGCGCGAACACACCCTCACACACGCACGCACCCTCACACGCGCGAACACACCCTCACACACGTGCACATGCCCTCATACACAACCTCACACATGTGTACATGCCCTCACATACAACCTTGCACACGCACCGCCATCACACACCCCCTCACACGCGCACACACCCTCACACGCGTGCACACACCCTCGCACGCACACACACACCCTCGCACGCGTGTGCACACACCCTCGCACGCGTGCACACACCCTTGCACGCACACACACCCTCACGCGCGTGCACACACCCTCGCATGCACACACACCCTCACACACGTGCACACGCCCTCACACACGTGCACA
>NW_004567139.1:9404902-9407122 GCF_000260355.1 Condylura cristata | reverse complement strand
CCGCGGGCCCGCCTGGTCCTAGAGAAGCAGGGCGGGCAGGCTTGCGTCCTCCGACAGCCGCCTCCGCAGGCCTGCGCCCGCCCTTGCCGGGCCTGAATGACAGCGAGCCCTGGCAGAGCGTCTGGCCACGGTGTTTCCCCGTGGCCCAAAGAGAAGGCGGGAGGACGGCCGACACGTCCCGCCGCCCCCAGCACGCAGAGTCAGGCCCCGGCCACGTACCCCCTGGGATTCCCTGCAGGGCCGGGAGCCAGAGGTGCCAGGGGAGGGGAGGGGAGGTCCAGGCGGCCGTGTCCACTTGCGGGCAGCTGCTAGGCGGTGGGTCTCACCCGGGCGGGGCGGAATGTGCAGAGCCCCAGAGGCCGGCTTGGAGCCTGGGCCCCGGCTCCGGGCGACGCCGCTGACCCTGGCACGAGGTGGGGTCCCGGGTCGGGGGGCTGCTGACTTCACAGACCTCCAGAGTTGGCCACACTCTGATCAGGTGTCCAGCTGTGGCTTCTCTTCCTGCAAGATGAGCCGAGACAGTGCAGGGAGCCGCTGACCAGCGTGGAGACACCAGGAAGCGCACGGACGGCCTCCCGGCGCCCCTGGACAGAGGGGGTGGCCTTGGCGTCGAGGGGCTCCTTGGGCTCCCTGGACGTGACATGCAGCTGTGAGCCAGTCCGGTGCGGAGGCCCCAGGGCGGCAGCTCAGAGCCCAGAGAAGCATCTGCGCCGCCCTGCTGTGAGTCTCGGGGCAGCCCAGCGGCATCTGGGTCATCACCCTTCGAGAGCACCAGGACAGGGAGGTTCGGCCACTTGCCCGGACCCACACGCTGGGAAGCGGCACGCGGAGTGCGTCTCACAGCCGACGTCCGGCTCAGAGCAGCGGGAGGCCGCGGCGGCCAGGGCTTTCCAGCCTCGGCTCCTCTCCCTCGGGCCGCCTCTGCCTGGCGATGGCGAACGGCTCACTGGTTAGCACCGGCGCTAACCTGAGTGGTCAGTCAGAGGGTAAGTGGACGGGTGGGCGGACGGGTGGGTGGGAGGTGAACAGGCTGGATGGGGCGGGTGGAGGATGGAGGCTGATGGATGGGTGGGTGGCTAGGTGGGGGTGGACAGGATGGACAGACGGATGGATGAGCCGGTGAGTGGACGGTAGGTGGCAGGAAGATGGAGGGTGGACGGGAGTGGAAAACTAGGCCGTTTCCTCAGGGTACTCCCTGGAATTGCAGAGAGGAAGAGACCGAGCCCCACTTAGCTGACCTAGGTGACATTTCCAGGGAGTCCAATGGCAACACGCCGTTGCCCAGAATTCCAGTCTCGCTGCTGACCCCCACAGGTGGACACAGCCTTAGAGAATAGGACTGGGGTCCAAGTGGGGACGAGAGAGGCCCCGGCCCAGCCACCGGAGCATAGCACCCGCAGACCGGGCTGCTCTCGGCAGGGTAGAGGGCGGGCGGGCAGGTGGGCGGCTGTGCGCCTGCGGAGGGGCCTGCAGGGCCTGGCCCCTGGGGTCTGGGGCCCCTGTCTCCGCGGCCAGGGCCTCGCTCTGCTTCCACTGGGCAGTGGGTGCCGCCTGCCCGCTCAGAGCTGCTTCTATTTATAGCCCAGGCTGCTTGTTCTGTTTGTTTTCTGGCTCCCGCAGCCCAGAATCCTGGGGCGCTTTGTTCTGCAGGAAGGCCTGGGAGAGGCTGGACTCAGGGCTGCGGGCTGAGGGTCCCTTCCTAACCGGGTCGGGGCTTCGAGTCTGGGGCGCGCTGCAGGTCTGGCTGTGCCCGGCCCGCTCTCCGGAGAGCCACCTGTCCAGGCTGCGCCCTGCTGGGCAGCGCCTGGCCTTCCCGGGGTTAGGCTCGGTGCCCTGGGCGCCGGCGGCGGGGCGGGTGAGCCTGCCTTCGCGAGTCCAGCGGAGACCTGGTTGGTGAAAAAGACGCAGAGGAAGATGGACAGCGGCGGGAGCCTGACGCTGGGCGCCGGGACCTGGGGCCAGACCTGCCCGCGTGCCGCCGGGGCAGCCGTCTCCGGGCAGCTCAGGGGCGCGGCCCTTCCTCTTCGGGGCTGGCGTCCTCGTGGGGCGGGGTCTGCCCTGTGGACCCCTTCCCACCGGGAGGCGCCCCGAGCCTGGCGAGCGCAGGCTGCGGCTGTGAGAGGCACAGGGTGCCCCGGGCGGCCCCGCCCTGCTCAGCCCTTCACAGGGAAGAGCTGGAGCCCAGGCTCTGCTGGGTGCCGGTGCCCCTTAAGCAACGCT
>NW_004567139.1:9403150-9403732 GCF_000260355.1 Condylura cristata | reverse complement strand
TCTGTGAGCACACGTGTGCCTCGTGGCTGTGTCTGTGTGCACACATGTGTGTCTGTGTCTGTGAGCACACGTGTGCCGCGTGGCCGTGTCTGTGCACACGCATGTATGTCTGTGTCTGTGAGCACACATGTGCTGCGTGGCCGTGTCTGTGTGCGTGTGCCGCGTGGCCGTGTCTGTGCGCACACATGTGTGTCTGTGTCTGTGAGCACACGTGTGCCGCGTGGCCGTGGCCATGTGCGCCACGTGTGTGTGCCACGTGGTGGAGGCCGCTGCAGTGCAGGGAGCCCGGCCTCTGCGCGGAGGGTTCCGAGCGCCTTTGCCAGGATTTTTCCTTTTCTTACTCAGCGTTGTGGTGACACAGTGAGTTGGGGGCTGATGTGACCCAGCTGTCCTGGCCGCAGCCACGGGCCGACGGGGAGTGGATGGCTCCGGATGATTTCGACGGCGAGAGCGCCGGGTCTGTGGGTGAGGTGAGGGCCTGTTACCGCGAGCGGGGCTCTCGAGCCAGTGCGCGTGAGGGACGGGCCTTCCAGAGGAGCCAGCCCTGGCCCCGGGGTCCCCGCGAACGGGGTCCTCTCGGGA
>NW_004567139.1:9400124-9401335 GCF_000260355.1 Condylura cristata | reverse complement strand
GCCTGAGGGCTCTGGGCTGACCAGGGACGCCGAGACACTCGCTGCCGCCGGCCTCCTCGTGGACACCGGTACAGAGACGGGAACGGGGTGCGGGGCCGAGGCCCCCAAAGGAACAGCAGGCGTGGGGCGGCCCCTCCCGCGGGAGGGCTCAGCGCCCCTCCCACAAACGTTCGCTGGCGAGTCCGAAAGAGCAGGCCGAGGGGCAGTGCCCGGGCGTCCGACCCGGGGCCGCCCTGGAGGCCATGGAGCTCTCAGCCGGCTTTCGGCTCGGATGCCTCCAGGGACGGGGAGCTCGGGATTCCCGGCGGCGGCGACGCCCTCGGAGCAGGGCAGGCGGCCGTTCTCAAGATGGCGGGAGCACGCGGGGAGCTGCTTCCGGGCGCTAGTGCTCGCCGCCGTCTTGCCACCGGGCAGCGGCCATGCTGGAGCGTTCTTGGGAAGGCCTCTGCACCCCGAGGGGCGTGCTCCCGCTCCAGCCAGCCCCCCAGGCCGGAGTGCGAGTCTCTCTGCTCGTTCGGAGGGCCTTAGGTTAGCCTCAGCTCTCATCTCTCTCCTCATCCCGAACTCAGCCAGGGTGGAGGAGTGAGTCACTGCCCTCCTTTCTCCAAGAGATAATGCTCTCAATGATAGGACCCGGACCGCACAGCTATCGGCACCCGCGGGGCCGGTCACTCCAACCGACCGGATCCCTTATTTGCGTGGCTGCGACAGGGCGTCACCCTTCCCCAGCACCTCCGGGGCCCACTGGGGCAGACCTGACTCAGGTTCTTCAGGCCTGGGGGTGTCTTTGGGAGAAGATTCCAGGCAGCACAGGAGAGCAGGCGGCGAGTGAGGGCCGAGAGCCCGCGCCGAGGGAGTGTTCAGGCTCGTCCCCCAATTCGTCTCGTCAGGATCTGGTGTGGGCTGCTTCGGGGGGGAGCAACCTGGAGCTCTGTCCGCAGCTCCCGGGCCAGGAAGGGGGCCCGGTGCAGGCGTGGGGACCCGGTCAGTGAGACCCGAGATGCAAAGGGCTGCAGGGACGGGGCTGGCCACTGCGGCCCCCCGGGCCCAGGCCCCGGGTACCGGCCTCCTTCTCGCTCTTCCTGGGCGCTCTCCGCAGGCGGCCGGGGTGGTGCTGGCTGCTGGCTGCTGGCTTAGTGGGCGAGGGCGCTCCCCACCCTGCCCTTCACCCGGGCTCCCCAGTCGCGGCTGACGCTTGAAGACGGCTGCCC
>NW_004567139.1:9395982-9398669 GCF_000260355.1 Condylura cristata | reverse complement strand
CTCCGGGGGCAGGGGCGGGGCCCAGCCCGCTGCCACTGCCTTTGCCCTTCACGTTACGTGCGCAGAGGGCAGGAATCCACCAGAAGCCGCCTTTTGTGTGGCTGATCGGTGGAAGCTTCGAGAAAGCTGCTTTCGGACCATGGAGACCGCACGGGCCACCCCCACCCACTGCTGAGCAGCTGAGAACAGGGCCAGGGGACTCATGGGCTGGACGAGCTGACCACGGTGGGTCTCCAGGGTCTTTACGGGTCAGGAAACTGAGGCTTGCCCAAAGGTCCTCCCCGGACGGAGAATCAGAATAAGCCCGGAGCCCTGGCTCACACGTCTGTGCGTTCCTGTGCACCGCTGTCCTGGAACTGGACAGGGAGACGGCGCGGCCAGCGCCTGCCCCTGCGGGCCCCGGGGCGCTGCGAGACGCCGCTCCCCAGAAGCCCATTCTCCACAGACACTGCTCTGCTTTCCTTAGGGAAGAGCGCAATTAAAATAATCACAGCTACTACCAAAAATCACAGCAGAGAAGGAGAAAGGAGCTCAGCGGTCGCAGATGTATCCAGGATGCTGTTAGGACTCGCTCGCCCCTCTGAAATTACCCATCACGACTGCACGCTAATTACCCACCTTTCTATTGTTGAAAAAAGGAAGAGATTCATTCTTGGGGGCGGCACAGGCACCCAGAAAGGGAAAAGGCGCTGGTGCTTCTCCAGGACAAGTGACCCACCTTTTGGGAAAAGCGCCGAGGTGGGGGGGCAGCAGGCGCTGAGCGCTGAGAACTGCCCTAAAGGCAAACAACAAGGGTGTTGTTTTCCCTTATGAAGCCCGCTCCCCCTTTTCTCAACCCCGTAATTTTAACCCAATGCAGGACCTGTGGGAGCCAGCCTCTGCCTGGCACCCCTGGGGCCCGGGGGGCTGGGGCTGAGGGAGCTCTGTGGGGTCTCTCTTACCAGGGCACCAGCCCATTCATGAGGAATCTGCCCCACTTCCTCCTAATGGCCTCACATGGGCCAGTGTCCACCAGAGGCCAACCTCCCCCACTTGCACAAACCCCTCCCCCCCGCCACCTGGTGCTGAGGTGGGGCTGGCATCCCTGGCTCCTGTGTCCAGCAGCTCCTAGCTCCCGGGCCCCGCGCCGCGCACCCCGACCGTAAGACCCCTCACGGGTGTGGGAACCCGCTTGTGAGGAGGCGGAGGGCCGGGGGCGCTGTCGAGGCCCGCGAGCGAGCGAGGTCCTTCCCCGGAGGGCGCGGCCGACCTAGCGGTCGAGTTCTCGAGGAGCCCCCGCTCCCCGGCCCCCCTCCTTGGGCCCCCCCTCCTCGGCAGCCCCTCCTCGGCCCCCCCCTCGGCCCCTCTCCTGGGGCTCCCCCCCTCGGGGCCCCCCTCCTGGGGCTCCCCTCTCTGGGGCCCCCCTCCTCGGGTCCCTGTCTCTTATGCTGTTGGCCCTTGATCTGGGAACGTGCCCGTGGGCTGCGCAAGAGCCACCGCTGGCCTGTGTGTGGGGCCGCGGGCGCGAGTGCGTGAGCGTGTGTGAGCGTGCACCGCGTGTGCGTGAGTGTGCACAAGTATGTGAGTGTGCACCCGCGTGTGTGAACGTGCACCCGCGTGTGCGTGAGCGTGCACAAGTGCGTAAGCGTGCACCCGCTAGTGCGTGAGCATGTGTGAGCGTGCACCCGCGTGTGCGTGTGCGTGCACAAGTATGTGAGTGTGCGCCCGCGAGTGCGTGAGCGTGTGTGAGAGTGCACCCACGTGTGCGTGAGCGTGTGTGAGCGTGCCCCCGCGTGTGCGTGAGCGTGTGAGTGTGCACCCGCATGTGTGTGAGCGTGTGTGAACGTGCACCCGCGTGTGCGTGAGCGTGCACAAGTTATGTGAGTGTGCGCCCACGTGTGCGTGAGCGTGCATGAGTGTGCATGAGCGTGCAACGGTCCGTGAGCGTGCATGAGCGTGCAACCGTCCGTGAGCGTGCACGAGTGTGCATGAGCGTGCAACTGTCCGTGAGCGTGCATGAGTGTGCACGAGCGTGCAACCGTCCGTGAGCAAACATGAGTGTGCGTGAGCGTGCACCCACGTGTGCACGTGAGCATGAGCGTGCACCCACGTCTGCACGTGTGCGTGAGTGCGCGTGTGGCGTGTGGCAGCTGCGTGTTGTGTGCATGAAGGACAGTGGCGGCAGGTGGGGTCTCCCCAGAAAGCGGGGGGGCGGAGGGGAGGGCCCAGGCAGAGCCTCATGTAGGAGGGGCAGCAGGTCCGCGGCAGCTGTGAGCCCAGCAGCTGGCCTGGCGGCCCGGGAGGTCACTCCCGGTGTGGGGCCTGAACAGGGGGCCCCAGCGCCTCACTCCCAGTCAGGGCTTCTCCCACTGGGCAAATGCTTCCTTCAGGGCCCCCCTCTCCCGCACCCTAAGTGGACACGCTGTGCCCGTGAGCCCTCCTTCCCCGGGCTTCTCCCTGACCCCGTTGTCCGGTCTCGAGGTGCCCGGCCCGCTGCCCCTCATCCCGTGCGCGCCACACTCAGGTCTCACGGCTCTACCGCCACCGTGGGCCCCGGAACCCTCCCACGGCCCTCTCCACGCGGGCCTGGCCCACGGAGGCTCCTTGGGACTTCTGAAGTCTCCCCAACAGGGCGCTGCACCCCAGAGCCAGGGACGCGGGGGAGCCACGTGGGGGCCTCTGCACCCCGAAGGCGCGCCCCACCCCCT
>NW_004567139.1:9392212-9394041 GCF_000260355.1 Condylura cristata | reverse complement strand
GCGGGTGGCCGTCCACTGGGCTTGCTGCTGCGGCCCCGCCAGGGCGCCGCGCACCCTGCTCGTGAGAGGAGCACGCGCCTCGCCTGGGCTGAGCCGCGTGGGCGCGAGAAGGCCCGGCCGAGGTGAGCGCCCCGCTCGGCACACACCAGCCCCTTCGCTTCCAGAAAGCAAAGTAGGAGGTTTCGGGGGGAAGAGGGCTGGGGGCTCCTCACAACCCGCTTTGCCAGCTCAAAGCGGCTTCTCCCCCTCTCTGGTTGCCTTGCGTGCTTTGGGGGGACCTGCAGACAACGCTGAACCCCCCCATACCAGAGAGCACTGTGCCCGCTGAGATGGTCTCACGCGTATGCTCGGCTTCTCGCTGGGCGTGTGTCCAGCTCAGGCTGGCCCCCGCAGCCAGCCTCCGGGGGCAGCGTCCGGTGGCTGTGGCCGAGAGGCCCGAGAGGCCCGCCTGGCCGCCCCAGCGTCACCGACTCGGCTTTCGGTCTTTCGTCTAACCGTACGCGGCGCGCAGGGCAGGGGACACTGTCCACCTCGGCCAGGCGCTGCCCGAGTCCCCAGAGGACCAGGAGGCAGCAGGGGGCCGCACCCCAGGGGAGGCCCCGCGCTGCTCCAGCCCCCGCCCGGGCCCCTCCTGCGCGCCAGCGGCGGCCCGTCCTCCTCAGCCCTCGCCTGTCTGTCCAGCTGGCACTTCCACCGCCTGCCCCTTGCAGGCCCAGGTGTGCAGGGCGCCGGGCGAGGAAGGGGCGACTGCGGGCACCTGAGCTTATCTGTACCTCGCTTAAGCACCAGCGTGAACGCAGCCCAGTGCCGCCTGCTTCTGGAGCCGCCGGGAGCCGCCTGTCGGGGTTCGCCCGAGTCCACGGCCCGCCTCCGCCGGCGCGGTTGAGAGCCTCTCGCTTGCCGAGCCCGGGTCACAGCCGCCGCCCTCCCTGCTGCGGGGGCCCCTCTTCTGGCCAGGGCCCATGGGCCCCTTCTGGAGACCCCTCGTTGGGGCTTCCCCGACGCCCCCCGCTCATCTCCTTGACCGTGGAAACCGCCTGTCTCTAGCACTGCTGTGAGCAGTGTTAAGCCCACAGGCCTCACCTGCTTCTTTTTAGAACCCAGGAACGGGTAGTCGGGCCTGGGGGTCGCGGGGTTTTAGCTCCGGCCTTAGTGACCAAAGAAGGTGGGCTCCCTTTTTAATCCTTTAAAACTTTCCCAGCATTTCCTTGTGACGTTCTCCAATGAACCCTATTTAGAGGTGCCCAACTACACATCACAGGCAGCATCGGCCTGCCAGCGGCCGCCCTCCCGCTGCCCAGGACGAGGGCCGCCTTGCTGGGTGCCCGTCACAGGGACCGCGTCTTCCCGGCCACCACTGGGACGATGGCGTTACCGGGCGCCGGCTGTCCGCAGAGGCCGAGTGGGGCGCTCGCCGATCCTCAGCCCCTGAGCCGTGGGGCACAGGCCCAGCTGCCCGGCGGGTCCCGGATAGCGGCTTCCTTCCCTCTAGCAGAGCGGGCCCCGGGGGAAGAAAGGCCGCTCGGTGGGGCAGTGGACCCCGGAGAAGGGCCCGACACGGGCGGGTGAACGGGGAAGAGCGCCAGGCCCCACTTTAAACCTGGCAATTTCAAGCGGGCCTGTTGTGCCGGGCCACGCAGCCACGTGGCCAGGGTCATGTAGCTGTGGTCAGCCAGGCGGCCAGGGTCGGCCACGCGGCCAGGGTCGGCCACGCGGCCAGGGTCAGCCATGCGGCCAGGGTCATGTAGCTATGGTCAGCCAGGCAGCCAGGGTCAGCCAGGCGGCCAGGGTCATGTAGCTATGGTCAGCCAGGCGGCCAGGGTCGGCCA
>NW_004567139.1:9388723-9391098 GCF_000260355.1 Condylura cristata | reverse complement strand
GAAGACCTGGGGGGCGGCCGGAGGGCCGGGCAGGTGTCTGCCGTTCGCCCATCGGGAGAGCGTCAGCCCCGTCCGGAAGGAGGGCGAGGCTCTGGGTGCGCCGGCCTGACTCCCCGTGAGCCTGCGGGGGGCTGCTCGTTTGCTATTTTTCCGTTTTTGCATCCTCTTCCGTATTAGTTTGTCTTTTTAAGCCTCCATGGCCGGCTCCCATTACGGAAAGTGCTGTTTATGTCCAGGGCGCCTTAAAAAGGCAGCGAACGGCTCCCTGGCTGCGGTCCTCTCGGCTTGTTTCCCTGGCAACGGGAGGCAGGGAAACAGAACCTGTCAGATGGAAAATGTCAGTCACAGCAGCTCTGCAGAGCTGGAGAGGACTGGGCGGGGGGAGGGGCAGAGTCCGGGCCCGGGAGACACCCCAACCCGGTGCCCTGGCGCCGGCGGCCAGTGGGCAGCGGGCAGGGCGGCGGGCCTCCCGAGAGAGGCTGCCACCCTGGGGTGCTGGGGGCAGGGGCGGAGACTGCCAGACAGCATCAGCAGGCCAGGGCGAGGGCCAGCCCCTGCTGGCCGCTACGGGCCGGAGCTGGCTGGGCTGGCTTCGGGGCACCACAGCCTGCCCAGCCTGGCAGCTGGAGCTCAGTCCGGGCGGCAGAGCAGGTTGGGAGGGAGGTGAAGATATCGAGGCTCGGCCGGCCACAGACCCTGGGCCCCTCCGTGCTGAGCCCACACCTGGCCCCGCGTCCAGCCAGCGGTGCCCGCTCGTGCCCGCTCGGGAGGGGCCGGCCTTCAGTGCTGAGGCGCAGGGCCCAGGGGGCGCGTTAACGTGGACCAAAGCAGGCCTGTCGCCAGGGACGGCAGGACGCAGGAACAAAAGGAGGCGGCCGCTCGACAGCCGGTGTCGGGCGACAGCCGCAGCCGTTCTGGGGCTGGATGCCAGCGAGGTGCCCCCGGGGCCAGCGCGTGGGCGCGGGCGAGCTGGGTGTGGGCACGTGCTCTCGCAGCGGCTGCCATCCCCCGACATTCCTGGAGCCGCCCGGTCTCCGGACTTCCCGGGAGAAATCCAGCCCCCGGAGCCCCGGGACCGAGGCGGCTTTGCTACTTGGGCGCTATTCAGAGGGCACTGGGCTTTGCTTCTAATAAACAGCGGCGTGGGCGGGGCTGCGGAGGAGGAGCCGGAAGCGGGGACGGGGTGTGGCAGCCTGAGCGCCGGGGTCCAGGGAGGACCCCTGGCCGGGAGCTCCCGCGTCGCTGGCTTATCTGGGGGAGTCTCACTGTGCCGGGGTGCTTCTGCCCAAGCCGGGGCCTCTTCTTGGCTTTCGGAGTCTGAAGGTGACCTCGGGCCCCGGCGGGGCCGGCTGCCCAGGCTCACTTGCTTGCAGGGCTGGGCGGGAGAGAGCGGGCGCCTGGCATCGCCCTGCTCGAGGGGCGAGCAGGGCCTGCTGGCTGCGGGCGTGGCTCAGGGCGCCCAGCCCCGCGGTGGGCCTTCCGGGGCGAGCAGGGCCTGCAGTACAAGACAGAAGCAGCCAGGCGCAGCCGAGACGGTCGCCCTCCCGGCCGTCCCCACCTGCGCCAGGCAGCCGGGCGGGGCGGAGGCCAGGCGCCATCCTCTGCCCGCCGCCTCTGACCCTCTGCTCCTCGGCGAGGACCTGCCCCTTCCAGCCCGTTTTCCAGGGGATCCCAAGGACAGCCAGCGTGGGGGTGCATCTGGCCGGAAGGCTCGGCCGTGGGGTGGCCGGGCACGGCGGAGAAGCGGCCCCCGGCGAGGCCGTAAACCGCCGTCCTGGCGTCTCACCGCATGGCCATCTGGCCAGCCTGGGGCTGGCCGACGTGAGGCCAGCCCTCGCCCGCCTGACAGTCACCTTCCTCGGAAGCTGGGGCGCCGCCGGCCACCGTGCGTGGTGTGCAATAGCACGGGGGGCGTGGGCGAGGCGGCACTGCCCGCCGACGGGCCTCTGGCGCTGGCGAGGGAGGCGTCTCACCTCATTACTTTCCCGAGTTAACTCTTGATTGTCCACACGTGAGCCCAAGAGACGACTGTGCCCCACCGCGGCTGGGACTCGTGACTACCGGCTTGGGGCACCACGCGGTCCCCCCGGCCGCTGCGGCCCCCGAGTCCCCGCAGTGACTGTCACTCCGGCGCGGCTTCTCCCGCCCTCGGGGTGGCTCGTCCCCTCGATCTGAACGTCGCGCCGAGTCCCACCCTGCAGCCCCGTTACTACAACTCCTGTCATTTAGCTTCCAGTGCAGTGGACCCTCCGGGCCCAGACCACTGCCTCCTCCCCAAAGGCACCCCAAAAGAGCAGCGACTCCCCGCGGCCCCTCCACGCGCCGCAGACCGGCCTGTGGCACCGGAGGCGGGCGGTGCTGGGGTGCCGCGGCAG
>NW_004567139.1:9386047-9387948 GCF_000260355.1 Condylura cristata | reverse complement strand
CCCGCTTGGGGGCGAGTGGCCGCGTCCGGGGCGGCCGTGTCCGGGCGGGAGGGCTGTGTCCATGGTGGGCGCCCCCGCCTGTCCCAGGCCGTTTGTGGGGCCCCCACCCCACATCCGCACCAGCGCCTGTCAGCAGGGTATTTTTCGCACTTGCTCCCCTTTGTGTCGGAGGAGAAAGTGGGGCGCCGTGCCCCCCACTGTGGGCCTCGAGGCCCTCGTGCACGTTTCCTTGCCTGGGCCCTTTCCCCCAGGACAGAGACTGCGGCGGGCGGGTCAGCGGGAGGGCTGGGGGCCCGGGCCAGGCCACGGGTCGTCCGGCGGGGCTCCGAGGAGCCCGTGGAGGGCTTGGCCTCCGCTTCAGCTGTGGCCAGGCAGGTTTGCTTGCTCGTCTGGCGCCCGCCCTGTCCCGGACAAGCGCTTCAACAGGTCATCGTGGACCCTCAGCCCAGCAGGGCCCCGGGCGGTAGGGGCAGGTGCCGTCTGTCTGGGGGCCACTTTGAACTGACGGTGGGGGGCAGGGTCAGCGCCTCCCGCCCTGGCCTGCGCTCGCTGTATAAACAGCCGTCGCCGCCTGCACCGTGCAGCTAAGGGAGCCGGAAGAGCCCATAAATTACTGCACAGACTCCTGCAACAATAAAGGCGATTTCGCTCACTGAACCATTAAATCTGCACCCTTAAATTAGACCCGGCCAGACGCGGGGCTGTCTCGGGCCGGCAAACAACGAGGCGGGAGCGCCACCTGTTCCCCACCCCGCCGTGAAGTTAACGAGGCGCTTCCGTGCCACCGTCACTGCCCCGGCGGCCGCGTTCGGTCCCTCCGCGGGTCTGACCTGCGGCCCGGCGGCCTGCGAGCCCCGGGTGGCTCCGAGCCAGGCTGCGAGGTTGCTCTGCCCGAGGCAGCCGCGGGGGTCCTGTTCCTGCCTGCGGGACCTCTTGGAGGTTCTCTGGCGCCAGCCCCGACGCGGGGGAGACACGCTGCCCCCGGGGTCACCCCCAACTCCGCCAGCGCTCGGACGTGATGTGGCCCCTTCATTCCAAGGACAGGGCTGAGTCCCGGCCCCACACCGTCCGCTGGTGCTGACCCGACTCCCGGCTCGGCTGCGGGAGAAGCGTGTGGAGACGCTGAGTGCACCGCGGGGGACGGCGGGTCCCCTGCCCCGCTGTCTCACAGCTGGGTCTCCTGTCACGCCACACCCACGGGCCTGGTGTCCGAGGGCCCGGGAGGCCCAGCGGGGCCGGGGAGGCAGCCAGCAGGCCCCGCTCCTAGCCCGCCTGCCGCCCTGGGCCCGCTGCTGCCAGGCTCTGTCTCCGGAGCAAGACCCAGGATGCCCAGGCAGGGCCGTGCCATGGCCCCGGGCGGCACCACCGCTTCCAGGGGGCCTTTCGGACAGAGGAGGGGTCGGGCCATCGTGGCCATAGCCCGGATGGCACCAGATGTGCCAGAAACGTCGGGGAGCAGCCCAGGGCTGCGTCGGGGAGGGGCGAGCCAGAGCCCCAGGGTCACGGCCGTGTCTGGGATGGACGCCCAGCCTGTCCTCCGCGGAGGTCACCCAGTTCCCTTCCAACGGGGAGCTGGGGCCCAGCTGCCTCTGCCTGACCACCCCGAGTCTGCCCTCAGTGCGTGGCGCGGCGTGCAGACACCGCCCCCAGCTCTCCCTGAGGCAGGGGCCCCGTGGGCGGCTCCCGCCTGACCAGGCCTCTGCAGACCTGAGCGGGCCCCCCGTGCCCCCCGCAGGAGCCCTCCCCAGCCACATGGAATTTCAAGACCCCTCCCCAGGGTAAAAACAAAACAGGAGAAGCTGCGCTTGACAGCCCGGTGATTTCACCCGCGAGCGCCTGCACACGGCCAGCGTAGTCTGTGACCGGACGGACGTCACGCGTCTGGTAGCCAGTGCCTAATC
>NW_004567139.1:9384001-9385162 GCF_000260355.1 Condylura cristata | reverse complement strand
AGGCTCTGTGTGTGTATTTGTGGGGGGCTGGAGTCAGGCTCTGTGTGTGTATTTGTGGGGGGCTGGAGTCAGGCTCTGTGTGTGTATTTGTGGGGGGCTGGAGTCAGGCTCTGTGGGAGGGCTGGAGTCAGGCGGTCGCCCATGAAGCTTCTGAGGCCAGCTCCCGCACCGGCTCTCGCTCTCTGGCTGAGCACCCCGGGTGCCCCCCCCTCACCCCCGCCCACACCCAGCACATTCAGCGCCTTTTCACTTCCAAAGACCTGGCAAGCACAGGGCTCCTGCCTGCAGCCTCCCAGACGCCTGGACGTCACCTCCGGCTGATCTAATTTCATCGCGTGCAGGCGACCGGGATGCTAACATGATTAAGCTCTTCACACAATTCATTAGCATCATGTTGGAGACCCACCAGTACATTACCCTGTCTGCATAATCCAATTAGCAAAGTGTATTTATTTAATAGGAATATCGGCCACGTGTGGCCCCACACCGTCCCCCAAGCTTCCTTGCCCTGGGTGGGGAGCCCTCGTGTTAACAGATGTGAAGGAGGCAGCTGCCCACGTTTAGGGGTGCGGTGGTCCCTGTGAGTCTCAGAGGTGGCACGTTGGTTGACCCCACTGGACAGCTGGGGATCTGGCCAGGCTGGGTGGGCGATGGGGCCTGGCCCCAGGGCCCTGTGGAAGCACCTCCCGTTGTCATGGTTACCAGGGGCACAATCCCCTCCCATGGGGACCACCCCTGGGTTGGTTTTTCCAACTCGGAGGGGAGAGAGCAGGGGGTCCTCTCCCTGCACTGGGTTTTCTGTCTCTCTTTTAATGTATTCACCTATGCATACAACTGGGGCACAGGCCAGAGGTGCAGGGAGAGGACTCCCCAGAGACAGAGTGGGGAGCAGAACAGGCGGATGGACTGAAATCCAGCGTGGGGACAGGAGCGGTCTGCTGAAGCAGCTGCGGCAGCTTCACAGTGCTGCGCCCAACCCTCTGTGCCCCCAGGGAGGCCCCCCTATTACAAGGCTGTGACCCCCCCCCCACACATCCATATCCAGCAGTGTGAATCCCACTTCCAAGCCTCTAATCCGGGGTCACCCAGCCCCCTGGTTCCACACACCCATGTGACATAAGCTATCAACTGCTATCGACCGACCAATTCCGGACGGAGGGG
>NW_004567139.1:9378506-9380490 GCF_000260355.1 Condylura cristata | reverse complement strand
GTCAGGCCTGTGCTGGGGGCAGTTGGCGCAGGACAGCGTCCTGTCTCACGGACTGGCCGCTTGCTCCACGCACCGCGGACGCAGCCAGGGGCCAGCGTGGGGCTGAGGACTTTGGCCCCCTCGGGATGACGGGCGGAGCTGGGTGGTTTGTGCGCGGTGGGGCCAGAGAGGGGGAGATGTCCGGGGAGCCGTCCTTCCTGCCGCCCCAGGCACAGCACGAAGGCCAGGGGCGCCAGGGCTGAGGCGGGCGGGCAGGCGGGGGCGGGACGCAGGGGGCGTCGTGCCGGGGGCCTGTAACTGCGGCCAGAGCTTCCCTCCCCTTCCGGCCAAACGCCCTGGCGATGTCGAGCCCACACCACACTGCAGGTGCTGTCCCCCAGCACAGCCTGAGCGAGCCCGGAGCCCCAGGCCTCTCTGCTCCCCGGTCTGCGCCAAAGGGCTGCTACACGCTCACCCCCAGAACAGCGAGGCACACCCCCATGGCCCACCCAGACGCAGCACCTGGGCAAACAGGGGCACCTTGTTCAGTTTCTCTGAAGTTCTTTCCACTGCCAGTAAATCCTTGCTCCGCTTGTGATGCTTGGGCCTCACCTGTGCTCACCTGGCTCATCTGGCTCACCTGTGCTCACCTGTGCTCACCTGGCTCACCTGTATTCACCTGGCTCACCTGTGCTCACCTGTGCTCACCTGTGCTCACCTATGCTCACCTGGCTTACCTGTGCTCACCTGGCTCACCTGTGCTCACCTGTGCTCCACTGGGCCAAGACCCAGTTCCCAAGCCCGAGAGGCTGCTGCCCTTTCATTGTGAACTGGAGGGAGGAAGAGCAGGGGCAGGAGAGAATAGGGGTGAAGAGGGCGAGAGGAGAGCGGAAGCAGGGAGGGGAGACGGGAGGGGACGCGTGTACACTTGCCCCTGCCTCCTCCTCAGTTTCCCTCCTGCACCTCCCGTTCCAGTCCACGCTCCACAGAGGGAACAAAGAGGGACTCTGGGCCCCGGCTGGGGTGAGCAGGTGGGGGGCTCTGGGCCTCCTGACCCAGGAGCTCCCAGGACTTCCACTCTGGGCCTGCCGCGCCTCACTTTGCTCCCCTGTACCGGGGCAGCGAGGCTCCAGCAGGCCAGCAAGCTCGCTGTGAGAGCCAGGTCACAAACCCCTGAGGCTCCGCTGCCCGGAGAGCTGCACGCCCCTCCCTCTCCTGCCAGGCAGCCACCCAGCCACGGGCACCCGGGGTGCAGGGCCCGCCCAGCAACACTTCACTGCCGGGGACACCCCAAGATGGACCCCTCCTCCCTCACGACCATGCCGGTGGCCCCAGCCGGGCCCTACAGCAGAACCCAAGCGCAGGACACCTCCCACTTCCAGCTGCCCACCACCTGCCCGGGGCACTGTGCGGAGTGGCCTGGCCGGGACCCTGGCGCACACACGCCTGGCACGGGCGCTAGGGGCCCAGTCCCACCCAGGGCTGCTCTGGGCCTGTCGAGAAAGGCCTCTTGGCCCTTTTGGGGAGACTGACATTGCACCCCCGACCGAGAGGGGCACAGTGACCCAGCGCCCCGGCGCCTATGGAAACGGCCGACACCCGTCCTCCTCCGCGAGACGCTTCTCCAGCTCAAGGGCCCTCGTGACCATTACGGGTTAAAGATGTCGTCTGCCCTGCACCCCACAGGTGCGCCCCACACCGCGGTCGCGAAGCAGCCCGACAGCCCCCGGGGCCCAGAGCCGGCAGCCCCAGCCCGCACCAGGGGGGGGTTGGCGGGGGGGCAGCAATGCCACGCGCGCAGCGCTGGCTTTCGTTTCCCCTGGGAGGGCAGGGGGGCTGGCATCTGGGGTGCTGGACCCCCGTGGCAACCCCACCCCTCGGCCCCCAAAGGAGCCTCCTGAGGAAATGGGGAGGACCAGTTCCCACTTGGCCAGGGTAGTGGGCGCCTCTGAAGCCGGAAGTCCCCGAGTCTGCTGCTGAGATCCTGCAGCTCCCCCAGGCCTGC
>NW_004567139.1:9376092-9376981 GCF_000260355.1 Condylura cristata | reverse complement strand
GGGTGGTGGAGCCTCCGTGACTGGGTCCCGGGCCCGGCATGAGCCAGGGCCCCACGCAGCCTCCCTCGGGGGCCCCGGTCACCTCTCTCGGGGGACACCGCACGGGCCCGGAAGCAGCGCCCTCCGGACACGCCTGCTCTGGCCCCCATGACCCCTGCGGGCGGCCCGCGGCGGTGCCAGTGGGGAGTGGAGCTGCATCGTGGGGGGCGACCCCAGCTCTCTGGAAAGGAGAAGCCCCAGGGGGTGCAGGCCGACTCCCGCCACTTTGAAGCGGCCAGTGTGACACCCCGAAGTCGGAGCAGGAGGGGCCAAGCCGGGCTGGCTGGTGCGAGTCCACTGAGCCCCCCAGCTGGGCGGAGCCAGGGCCCCAGCGCAGGCCCTGGCCTCCTGTGCACAAAGAACCTTTGTTTCCTCCCCCACGGTCGGGAGGCAGGGATGCGTCTGTCAGTCAGGAGGCCTGAGGGGACTCACCCCCCAGGACAGAGGGAGGCCGCCATGGGAACAGCCAGCCTGGCGGGGTCGCGCTCTCCCCCGCACGGAACCCCCGCACAAAGGAAAGGCGGGGTCCCCAGACGGTGCCCTAAAAGGAAAGGGGCCGGGGCTGACCTACCTGGGGACCACAAAGGCCTAATGAGAAAGCAGATTTCAAAGCAGGAGGGGACTGGAGCTAATCTTCGCCCCAGCAATTAGCCAGAAAGCCGCTCTTCTGGGGATCTGATTTCCGCGCTTACCCCGAATCCCCTGGCTTTGGGAAACCTCAAAGCACAGAAGCAAAGGAAAATGGAAATAAATCCCGTCTTTTCAGCGGCGCACAAAGGCCTCCCGCTCCCGGCAGGGGCCGGCGGCGTTTCCCACGCGGCCCACAGCGTGCGGGCCGGGGGTGCGGGTC
>NW_004567139.1:9373098-9374426 GCF_000260355.1 Condylura cristata | reverse complement strand
AGGCCTCGATCTGTCCCAGCCGAGTGCGGAGGCCAGAGGCGCCGGTTCTCAGCGCCTCAGTGATGGGGCTTCCGGGGCCCTCAGACGTCAGTCCCGACGGGGCACACGTGGCTCGTGTGTGTGCGGCGTGGGCGTGCGGGCGCGTGTGTGCTTGTGTGGCGGGCAGGAGCGTGTGTGGGCGTCACGCATGTGCCCCACACGGGTGTGTGTGCACACGCCGCTGTGGCACTCAGTTTGCACACACGTGCACTGTGGGGTGTTTGTGTGTTGTGTGTGTGCGCGGTGCGGGGTGCTCGCGTGTGGCCGCTTGTGTGTGAGCACTTGCATGTGTTGTGTATGGGAGTGCGCATGCGTGTGCATGTGTGGGGTGCATTGCATGGGGTATGGGGTACATCGTGGGGTACATTGTGGGTGCATGTGTGTGGGGTGCATGTGTGTGGGGCAAAGGTCATCAAATGCCCTCGCAGCTGGTAAGTTTGTTGCTGTGAATGACACACCTCGAAGCTACCTTACGACAGAAAATTCAAAACCAATACTGCAGGCTGGGAGGGCGGCGTGGGCCCCAGGCCCGGGCCCTGCAGAAGGGGGCACCCCCGCCCGCACCTCCTCACGCTTGGGGGGCTGCTCCGGCAGGCCCGGCCCGGGCGGGGGCCTTTCACTCCGTCCTCAGTGGTTTTCCCTAAGTGTGTGTTGGGGCGCCCTGGCTCCCCTTGTTATAAGGACAGCAGCAGTGACGACCTCCCCGACCACCCTCTAGTCACCACCAAGCGTTCAGGACCGTGTCACCCTGCCTGGACACCCCGCCTCCCGGGCACTGGCCCAGGGGCCACCCCAGACCCCGGGACCCCCGCTCTTACGGGGAGGGCCTCGTGTCCACAGCTGGCTCCACGTGGGCGCCTGTGTCCTTCACCTCCTGTCCCCGAGGCCCACGTGCGGCTCGGCCAGGTGCTCTGGTGCCCAGACCAGGATACAGCCGGCCGGAGGAAGGGCTGTGTCCACCAGACTTGAGCCAGAAGAGAACCCAGCACCCCCCAAGCCCCACCGATGCCCTCCCGAGTGCCCGCACTCTGGCCTGGCAGATGCCCGGCAGGAATTGCCAAAACAAGCCCGTGCCCCTTCCGGGAGGCCCTGAGCAAGGGCGGAGAGGGAGGAGGCGCGGGAAACCCGGTGGGGGCGCGGGGGGCCCCGGGAGGCCGCTGACAGCCAGGGCTGGCATTTATCAGGAGCCTGACATGCACACAGCGGGAGCTGCCCGCGGGCTCCTCGCGCAATTAGCCGGCTCCCTGCTCCAGAGCCGCCCGGGCCACGCCGGCCCCTGCCAGCAGGCC
>NW_004567139.1:9371452-9372441 GCF_000260355.1 Condylura cristata | reverse complement strand
GCCGGCCGTTAATTCCCTGATCCGTGTGTAGAGTGTCACCCGTCATTTCTCCAGAGCCAAAGGGTTCTTGCCGCAAGACCTGCGTCATCTCTTAATCACGACAGGGAGCGACAGGAAAGGAGCCCAGAGCCGGGGTCCTGCCCGGGCTGGGTGACGGCCGGGCGCAGGGTGCCCTGGGGCCCCGGCGCACCCCAGGACCAGCCTCCTCTGCCGCAGGAAGGGAAGGGAGGGCCGACGGGGCCCCTGCCCGCCAGTCTGGGGAGAGCGCCCGCTGGCCAGCAGAGCAGCGGCTGAGGGCGTCCTCAGCAGGGTCGGGGCTGGGCGTGCTCAGCTGCCCCCACGGGCCCAGGCCGGCCGGGAGACGAGCCTGACGGCAGCTGCGGGCCAGGCGCCAGGCCCAGCCTCGCCCGCTGTCTAAATGTGCGGGCAGGAGTGGAGCAGACGGTGGCGGGTGAGACAGAAGACGGGCAGAGTGGGGCGCAGAAGCAGGCACGGGCCGCTGCCAGACGGAGATGGCGGCGAGACTGGGGGAGAGGCAGCGCTGCATGTGGGTGTCGTGGCCCGGGACACCCCAATGCAGCCGTCCCCCCGTGGCTCTGAACCCGGACTCCACGAAGGTTATGAGTGATGCAAACGGCGTCTGGTGAGGCCCCGACCGGCAGGCGGGTCCCCCGGGGGGGGGGTGTGAGGGCGGTAGCATGGCTGCTGAGAAGCCCCCCGGGCCCCAGAGCCTCTCCGACACCCCCTACGGTGGGCCCCGACTTGCAGGGAAGAAGGCCGAAGCTCAGGCCACCCTAGAGTGGGCAGAACTGGTCCCAGAGGCCGGACGTTCCCATGAGGGAACCTGGGCGCCTGTGCCCAGTGCAGCGGGAGGCACTGGGCCAGGTGGGCGAGGTGGGCGAGGTGGGCGAGGTGGGCCAGGTGGGCCAGGTGGGCGAGGTGGGCCAGGTGGGCCAGGTGGGCGAGGTGGGCAAGGTGGGCGAGGTGGG
>NW_004567139.1:9370208-9371314 GCF_000260355.1 Condylura cristata | reverse complement strand
AGGTGGGCCTCACACCCCTTTGCCGTGTCCTGGTGTCCTGGAACTGCTCCCTCCCAGGGCTGCTGGCCTCCCCCCCATGCACAACGCCCCTCCTGGCTGGGCTGTCCACACCTCTGCTGCACTGAGGCCCCTGAGCCAGAGCGGGCAGCAGCAGCCGAGACCTCCGGGCGGGGGTGGGGGGGGCTGGGCCCGCCCCGGCTGGGCGTTGGCGCCTATGGGGACTGCATACCACCACTCCGCGTCCTGGTCAGTCAGGTGAGCACCGATGGCCCTGCTGGGGCCCAGGCTCTCGCCCCCAGATCTGGGAATGTCCCTCCAGAGCCCTGCTCCCTCCAGGGGGAGCTGGAGATGCTTTTCCTCCCTGGCTCCCTGGTCTGGGGTGTGAGCAACCTTGACCTGGGTGTGAAATGAGGGGTACACTAGCGGAAACTCCCCGGATGGCTGCCCCGGCCAGGAGACAGGGTGCCGTCGGCCCCCGGGGCACCCCACGCCAGGATGAGGCTGCACTCCCAGCCCAGCCCACTGGCCCCGGGCCCACCCGCACCTCCAGCTCCGCCCCCCAAGGCCGCTTCGGGGAGAAGGGGCTGCCCTGTGGCTTCTCTGGGGTGGCGGGTCCTGGCAGTGGGGCTGGACAGAGCGGGGGGCTCCTGCGTCTCCGGAGCTGCCCGGCCCCCCGTGAGCCCACGCCGCCACAGCCCTGACGCCAGCCGGCACTGCCCCCAGCCCCAGCCCCCAGGGCAGCTGGACGCTGAGCGCGGAGCTGGGACTCGGCCCGAGGGAGCCGCAGGGCCTGCTGGACACGCGCAGGCCCACGGCTCTGACCCGGAGGCGGGCGCCTCCCGGGGCGGCTCGGCCACATGGCTGCGCTACAGCACTGCGCGGGCTAAGCGCACTGGCCACGGGGGAGCCCCAAGGGCCGCCCTGAGCCCGCACTGCTCTGTCCCACTGGACCTTCCCTGCGGCCGCTGTCACCCCCACCGACCAACGAGGCCAGTGGAGGTGGCAAAGGTTAACGGTCGGTGGCCGCCCGGGAGCCCGGGGCCCTCCTCTGGCCCATCACTGACCCTGAGCCCCAGGGACGGGCAGATGGCTGCGTGGCGCCGCTG
>NW_004567139.1:9364199-9369325 GCF_000260355.1 Condylura cristata | reverse complement strand
GCACGAGTTCGATCCCCGCCTGCCCCGGAGGAGACCTCAGGGCGCGGCAGACCTCTCCTGACTGCCCGCTGCCCCCTCAGCAGTGTTCCTCACCGACCTGCCTGTCCTGCTCCCCGCTCTGTCTCTGGTGAAGCCTCTCGCCCTCCGCATCTCTGGCCTGTACCCCAGTTCTGTATGCATAGATAAATAAATCTTTTAAAATGAAAAATGAGTAAAGGCTTCGTAGTGTCCACCTTGGTAAGCAAGTGGCGAGCGGAACTGTGCCCATGATGACCACCCCTGCCTGCCGCATTGGTGGGCTCAGGTGGGCGGGGTGATCACGGGGGCAGGCCCGACCCAGGTGGGGCAGGCGTCACGTGGCAGGCCGACTTCAGGGGGGAGCTGAAGCAATGGCTTTAGGTCCCCAAGCCCAAAGTGGGGTTCAGAGGCACCTGGGTGCCCCTAACCTGAGGGTGGGGCCCAGAAACCTGCATTTGAAGGCCCCAGGTGAGGCTAAGTAGTCTGAATACGAGAATATCCCATCAGCAGGCAGAAGGCCCAGCGTCTCCAGAGGCCTGGGGGCGCCCCGCAAAGGTGCCCCGTGGTGCCAGGACCACACACCTGTGACCACACGGCCACCGCTTCCGGGAGGACCCGCAGGCCTGGGGAGGCGCTCCGGGCAGGGGCTTGCACGCCTTCATGCTCAGACTCTGCACCAGCTGTCTGAGGCCCCAGCGCGGCTGTCCCCAGGCCCCGGGCGAGGAGGAGCCGCCTGGCCATCTGGCTGGCACAGGTGGGCACCCAGCTCGCCCGGGCCTGGGGGCGGCCCAGGCACCCGCTTGCTATCGTGACCAACTGCTATCGTGCCCATCCCTGGGATGTGGGCTGCTCGCTCCCTGCCTCCAGGCGCAGCCAGAGCTGGAGGGGAGCGCAGGCAGGACCCCCCGCCACACTAGGGCCGGGCAGCCCTAGGCTCGGCCCTGCCTCTCGAAAGGGGCAGAGGAGGCCCGGAGGGGTGTCAGGAGCCGTAAAGGGAAAATACAGTGAGGACTGGACGGTCGCGCCCGGGAGGCGGTCCCTCCCCCACAGGCCCCTGCCTGGGGGTTCCCTTGGGGTTAAGCTCCACTGTGCAGGGGGGCCCTGCAGAGGCATCACGTGCACCTCAGGCCTGGGAGTTCCCATTCTCTGCTTCCACTTCTAATTTCAGTTCAAGCCCTGACCAAGGTCGCAGAGCAGGGGCTCCCTCCCCGGTAATTACCAAATTAACACGCTGGCACAGGCTGGCTGTGATTAATGTGCCGGGACATTAGCTGCGAGCCCCCTCGCCCTCCCCACCTTGAAGCGGCCCCACCTGCTCCTCTCCTTCAAGGGGCCTGGGCTGGCTTCTGGCCAGGGCCGCCGCCCCCGGGGGCTGAGCCTGCAGGTCAGGGAGGTGGCTCCCGCCTACGGGGGAAGCTGGGAAAATGAGCCCAAATTAATTTATTCGGCCAGTTCATTAGGCTGCGTGGAGGGAGGGTGCGGGGCGGGGGACCGCGGGGGGCTAGAAGGCGGGTGGACGGGAAACAGCTCAGTGGCCAGCGTGACACCTGCCAGCTGCCCGGGGCAGGGGCGCCCTCTCCGCACAGCAGGAGGGCGGCAGGTGGGGCGGCGGGGGACGGCCAGGGACGGGGCCCTCGCGCGCAGAATGGAAGCAGCTGGGTGGCTGCGTGCTTTGGGCAGAGGCGTCCACTTCCTGCGCTGCGGAGGGCCTCTCGGAGGGTGTGTGGGTGGACGCTGGCCCGGGGCGCAAAGGGAGAGAGCACCGGGCTTCTGGCCCCCGGAGGCAGGTCAGGGCCGGGAGTTGCCACTGCGAGCCTGGGGGGCGGGGCGGGGGGCAGCCTTGCCTTGAGGGGCTCTAGGGTGAGCAACTGGCAGAGGGGGCAGGCTCCGGCCGGGAGGGAGCAGGTGGGGCGGGGCGGGGCAGCGGGACTGGGGAGGGCCGGCCGGGGCCTGCTCTGACCCTCTCAGCACCAGGGCACCAGGCATGGCTGACGCTCGCGGCCTGAAACGACGAGGCCCCTTCCGTCCTGCGAGCTCATTTGCTCCCACACAGCAGGAACCAGAGCGAGGCCCAGCCTCCGCCCTCCACGGCTGGGGGCAGCCGGAGTTGTGCCAGGCTGGAGGGGCCTGAGGCCGTGGCTGACCTGGGGGCGCCGGGGCTCCAGTCCTCCGGCCCAGGCCGGCCTCCGCCCTCCTGCTTCTCCAACATGCCCCAAAGGCCAGTCCAGGCCGGCCCTGCTGCCCAGCAGTGTCTCCCCATCTGCACCTCAGCCGGCCCCCGAAGCGATGGTGACGGCCTGAGGGAGGCGGCTCCTGCATCTCCCCGTGCCCGGCCCGGCCCTGCCGCCTCCGGCCACCCAGGCCCCAGCGCCTGGCCGTCCGCAGCTGGCCACCGCGCTCCCCCCGGCAGCTCTGTCCTTCCCGGAATTCAATCCGCCCCGAATCACCGCGTGCGTGAGGGGAGACAGGCGGGGCCGGGAGTCAGACCGCTCACTAGCAGCACCCGCTGGGACCAGCAGAAGCCCCGTGGCGGCCCTGGCTGGCCCCGCCCGCCCCGCCCAGGCCCACGCAGGCCAGGCCGCTCCCCGACTTGCCACCCGTGCGATGGCAGCGCCTCAGAATGAGGCCAGCCCCTGCCCCAGGCTGGAGCCCTCCGCTCCAAGGCCGAGCTGAGACTCGGCCTGGGGCTGCCCGGCCAGGGGCTCACACGGGCGGAGACCAGACGGGGTCAGCGCCAGGCGTGGGGCCCGCTGGCCTCCCTCCACTTCGTTTCTGTCTCCAGCCCTCCTTTGAATCGCGGCGTGAGGCAGGTCCCTTCAGGAAGCGGCCACCGCGCCCCGACCCGACGCCCCGTGCGTGTCAGGCCCTCCCCTAACTCTCCTTTCCGGCTGTCCTCACGCGGCCTCCCGACACCGCGTCCACGCACAGCCATCACGGTCAGAGCAGGCCAGGCCAGCCACGGCCAGCACCAGCCTCCAGGCAGGGAGCGAAGCCGCCCCACTGACCGGGCCAGTGGGCTATGTCCAGACAGAGCTTCCAAGACGCGTGGGCAGAGAGCAGGCCTGGAGTGCAGGGCGGACCGGCCTTGCTTCATGCCGCTCAGTTTTGGGGTGCTCTTACACAGCAAGAGTGAACGAAAGCCCCTGCCACCCGCTGCTGTGGCTGACTGTGGCCCCCACGACGCACAGGGTAAGGGCCTTCCCCTCGCACCTCAGGATGGGCCTCACGCGGAAGAGGGAATCAGGTTAGAATGGGGTCCTGCACAGAGGGCCGGCAGGGCGGGGGGCCTGGGGCAGCCTCCCTCACGCCCACGCGGCCCCAGGCGCAGTGCCAAGCGATGGTGCCTGATGGTGCCCGTGGCATCTGCGCTGATGACCAGACGAGACGTCCTGGGGCCTCCTCCCCACCCCCAGTCTGGGGCGTGGAGCTCTGGGCTCTGCACACCCCACCCAGCGCGCCCCCTTGATTAGGGCACAGCTGAATACTGGAAAATGAGGTCAGAAATTCCCCGGCCCTCCCGGGGCGCAGCGGGTGAGGGTGCAGCACCGTGAGCTGGCGGCCACCGCCTCAGCGCGAGTCCGAGCCCCGCCCGGAGGGGACCCCAGCGCGCGGCTGACCTCTCCTGGCCGCCCGCTGCTCCCCCCAGCCGTGTGCTTCACTGATCTGCCTGCGCTGCTCCCGCTGTCTCTGGTGAGTCCTCTCACCGCCCCTGAGCCTCTGGCCTGCACCCCAGTACTATGTGCATAAATCAATAAATCTTTAAAATAAGAAAAGAGAGAGAGAAATGCCCCGCTAGCCCATGGAACACTCCGCAGTCACTCAGCCCGGCGGGGGGCCCGGGGGGGGCCAGGCTTGCTCAGACCCTGCCCGGCCAGGCTCTTGCGGGGATCGATCACTCCTCCATCCACTGGCCGGCTCTTCTGGACGCTCCCGTGGAGAAGGGGCTCGGCGGTGCCCGCCATCGCTCCTGCGCCCCCGCCCGCTCATCCCGCACCGGTGCTAAGGCCCCCTGTGGGGCCGTCGCCCGCTTCCGCCGGCGGCCACCAGCAGCCGTCGCCCCTAAATCTTTAGCCTCTTAACAGTCTTCCGACTTTTCGTTCTCATTCTAGTCCGAGGGTCTCCCTTCGGCGCCCGGCTCTGGAGGAGCAGCCCTTGACGTGCGAGCTGCGGCTTGGTGTCACACAGGCAGGACTGGCACCGGGCGGGACGCCCACACCTGCTGCCCAGGTCTGGCCAAGGCCCGCAGGCCCGAGAGCCCAGGCCAGCGCTGCCGGCCACCGGCCAAGCCACAGCCAGACCGCGGACGGCCACCAGGGTGCCCAGGGCCGTGTGGGGGGAGGGAAGGGGAGGGAGGCTCCCCAGGGCTCATGCACAGCTGGCCACAAACGGGCTCCAGCCAATAGCCACTTAGTGTCAGGCCGGCGTGGGGGCAGGATGCCTCTGGGCCCCGAGGGCGAGCCCACCCTGTGCCTCCCTCTGGCTGCCACCAGTCCCTACGTCTCCCCAGTTGTCTCTAGTGGCCCCCTCCAATCATTGCAATTACGGTCTCCCCAACCCCGCCCCGGGGAGCCTCCATCCAGCCACATCTGCGTCGGCCCCTCCCCAAGCAAGGTCCCCCCTACCCCGCTGAGCTTCCAGGTGGGCATGAATTTGGGGGGACATGACGCCCCCCCTGCAGAGGGAGAACAACGTCACACTGGGGGGTCATTCCCCCCCCGGGGAGTCAGCGTCCAGCAGAGTCCACTGCCCCGGGCCAGGTCTCACGGGCAGGCCGGGGGCGGGGTGGCATGCGGGGTCTTGGGTCCCAGGTGCTGCCGCTTCCAGGTCTGGTCCTTGAGAGACGCTGTCACAAGGCGGTCACCAGGGGCAGGGCGCCCCTGACGGATCTGGGCAAAGCCCACCAGAATTCGCCCTTCTAGGTGCCACTGGGAACGTTCCCGTCCCCGGGAGGAGGTGGAAATGCCAGCCTCGCGGCAGCTTGGCGACGCCAACGGCAACCTGGCGAGTGACTCTGGGGGTTCAGGTTCCGGGGAACTGACTGCACGAGGAGTGGACGGGACGGACGACGGGCCAGAGGCCCAGCCGGGCCGAGCGGCGAGGGCTGCGGC
>NW_004567139.1:9360436-9363077 GCF_000260355.1 Condylura cristata | reverse complement strand
CGCAGTGGCCAGGACAGCGGACAGCGTTCTAGTCACCGAGACCTGCCAATTATTGAGGGGCACAGTGTCGGGGCCTGGCAGCCCCTCCTGGTAGAGTAGACGGGGTGGCCGCTGGGGAAGGCCACGCAGCCGGGCCAGGTTTAGAAGAGCAGGCCAGGGAGTCCGGATTGCAGCCTGACGACTTCAGGGTCACAAGTCGCCGAGCGGCTATTCCTTTCCGCTATTCTGAAGAAGTTTTTATTTGTAAATAGCTTCAAGTTAATAAACACCCAAGATCGGCAGCGGGAGCTCCCAGCATCAGTGTCCAGCGTCAGCACCTGCGTTTGTGCCGGCCGCTGGCCGGGCCGGAGAGGCTACTTCCTCCCCGCACACTGCAGAGTGGAGCCGGCTGCCTGGCCTCTCGCTGCGCCCAGGGTCTGCGCTGAGATCTGGACGCTACGGGGCAGAATCACACGCGTGACCCCAGCGCAGCCGTCGAAAACCGGGACTCCTGGTATTGATAAGAGACTGTGAGCGGGAAAGAAAAGGAAAAATACCGGATGGTCTCACTCAGCAGGAGCGTAACGGAACAGGCGAGAAAATAGTGATAATGAGGAACAGCTACAGACCACAGACATCTTGTGGGGGTGGAGTGGGAGATGGGGTCAAAAATGGGGGGGAGCGCACGGGACTGTGGTGATGGCACACGGGTGATTTGGTGATGGGAAGCCCACGGGGGTTGCAACTGAGATGGGAAAAGGCGCAAAATGATGGGAAAATAAACTATTAAAAAGTTTAAAAAAAATAAGATTCTGAGCAAATCTCCAAGAAATGTGGCTGGATGTTCGCGTCCCCTGGAGCGTTCCTGTATGGACGCCCTGACGAACCCCGACTGGGATGGCACTTGGAGGTGAGCTTGGGGGAGCTGGGTTTGCATGTGGTCAAATGGGCCCTGGGATGGGACCGCTGCCCAATACATACACCAGAGAGGACACTCCCTGGCGGCGCGGCGGTTGATGACAGCATGGCGAAGCTCAGCGTGGGTCCATCCCGGCCAGGGCGGGACCCCAGGGCGCAACAGACCTCTCCTGTCACCCCACTGCCCCCTCAGCAGGGGATTTCGCCCAGCCTGCCTGATCTGCACCCCACTCTGTCTCTGGGGAGTCCTCTCACCCACAGCTCCGTATGCATGAATAAATCCTTTATAAAAAAGAAAAAGCGAGAGACCAGACAGAGAGCTGGCCCCTGTCCTCGCCCTGTGAGCACAGGGCAGAGGTGGCTGAGGGCAGCGGGGGGAGCAGGCCCTGGCCAGACCGGCCGCCAGCTGGTCTCGCGGCCCCAGGACGGGCGGAATCTGCTTCTGCTCTTCGGCCCCAGAGCCCGAGCCTGCCTGGGTCTGTGTGCCCAGTCAGTGTCTCTGCATCTGCCCCGCGGGCCGGGACCCGGGGAGCAGCGTTCTCTCAGCAGCCTGCTCGTGTGAACGGGCCAGTCGTTGGGGGTCCTCAGTTTGGGGCTCCCTGGCGCTTCTTCACGACGGGGCCAGGTTGTGCACGTGCTGGGGCACCAGATGAGGCCCCTGGGGGAAGCGCCCCCTCGTCTCCTCTCTGCCCGAGTGCCCTCTCGGCCCCTAAGCGCAGTCTCGGCCGGGCAGGCTGCAGCCCGCAGCGACGTCTCCTCTGCTCACGAAGGCGCCCCCGGGGAGCTGACGGGAGCCAGGCATGGGCGCCCGTCAATTGCCGCCGCGTGCCAGCGCCGCTGCTGACCCCTCTGCCACCGCCCCTCCCCGCTGGCCTGCAGCGGGGCTCCCCATCACCCTGCTGCCCGCCTGCAGGCGAGTCCAGCTGTCCTGCCGTCTCCAGATGCAGCCACGCTTGAGGGAGCGACGCAGCTCAGCCCCCGGAGCGCACGAGAACGTCCTGGCCCCCGAGACTGGTCCCAGCCGTGGGCTCCCTGCAGGGTACGGAGGGGCGGCGCCCCAGGTCGGCTGGCAGGCGGAGACTGCGGAGACCTGGGACGAAGCTCCCCCGCGCTGACTCGCCCCGTGACCAGTCCACACGCTGCCCACGTCTCGGCGAGCTCAGCCCCCCCAGACCGACACCTCCCTCCAGGCCCGGCAGGGGGCAGGTCTGCGCTCACCTCCGGCCCCCTGCCAGCCGATGTGCAGGACGGTTTCTCTCTCTTCTCGAAGCCTGGCTGCGCCGTGGGCAGCGGGCGAGCCGGCCGCCCCCAAGACACCCCCACGCCAACCCTGCACCGCGGGACACGCCCAGACCCAACGGGAAGGGTGTCGCGGGCTGGGACTCTGCAGAGCTGGGCCCGGGCGATGGCTTCCTGCGGGAGTCCGTGTTTACAGACGGTGCCCAGGTGGCTGGAGCCAGGGCCGGATGGCGCCTGCCAGTTACAGGAGCGACGCGGGAGGTCGGACGGGGCTTGCCTGCGCCGGCAAACACACGCGGACCCAGAGGCATCCTGCCAGCTCGCTCAGGGCGGCTGTGGGGGCCTTGGCCACCCCCTTCTAGAGAGCTGAGCAGGTAACTCCTCTGGGTGTTCAAACAGAAACTCCCCCCATCACTCTAGTAAAACACAAACACATCACACCAAAGCCTTCCCCAGCGGAGGGGGCCACAGTGCCGGCTCCCCCAGGCCCGCCGGGCTGGTCCCC
>NW_004567139.1:9356999-9359261 GCF_000260355.1 Condylura cristata | reverse complement strand
TGTGGCCGAGGGCGCCCAGCTCGGGCGGGGTGGGAAGAGCCAGCGGCGGCCGGGCACAGCCGCGTCCTGCCCCTCGGAGGTCGAGCCCCCCTCTCCTCCGCGCTGGCACGCCTCCCCCAGCGCCTCTGGCGCCGCTGCCCATCCTGTCTGTTTTGCGACTGGCTGGAGCTGCGGAGAGGACCCCGCCCGCCGCCTGCTCCTGCCATTCCTCACAAGCCCTGACTGGGGCGGGGGCGGGGCAGCCTCTGCCAGGCTGGGCTGCTCCTTTGTTAAGGCAGCGGGAGCTCGTCCTGCAGACAGCGGGCGGGCGCTGCCCAAGGTCAAACACGCGCAAAACAGGAGCCAGAGCTGCCTGCTGCCGCAAAGCCTGACGGAGAACCTGAAAGCCCGGGCGAGGGCGGGGCCGGGACAGGCCCCCGTGGGTGGGGTTCAGGGGGGAGCGCTGTGGGCCCCCTGCTTCTTGTATTTGGGGGAACGATTTCTTTAGTTACGCATACAAGAGCTGGGGTGCAGGCCGGCGGGGCACGTGAGCACCCCGCCCCCCAAAGGCTGTGGAGTGGGCTTCCCATCCAGAAGCCGGGGACAGGGTGACGGGAGAACAGTATCTTGGGGGACCGGGAAGAAGCCTGAGGCCGCTGAGGGGACTTGGTGGCCGGCCCGGCCGGCCGGCCGAGGGCGGTGCTGGAGAGGAGTGTCTGGGCGGCCGGCCGGCTCTGGCTCCTGTGCCCCTCAGCACAGAGACCCCCCCACTTCTGTGGGGCAGGGGCCTTGCCAGTGAAGCACTAGGGCGTCCCGGCAGGCGCACACCCAGGACCGCGAGGGGAAGCAGGCCGCTGCCCAGCCCCGGTCACCCGGCCTTACTGGCCAGGACGAGCCCCTGGTCGTGCAAAGGAATCTCCCCGTGGGTTGCTGGCTTCAGCTCACGAACATGTTGTTGGGGGCCCCCCGGTGACAGTGGTTAAGTCTCAGCACTGCGAAGCCTGAGTCCATCCGGCAGGGAGGGACCCCAGGGCGCAGCAGCCCCGCCCGCCTCCCCAGGCCACCTCAGCGCTGGGTGTCCTGGACCTGCTGCTCTGCTCCCCGCTCTGCTTCTGGGCATCGCCCCCCGCCGCGCCCCTCCGCCTGCTGCGCCCTCTGGTTTTAGGTGCGTAAGTAAATACACCTTCAGGCCCTCCCTGGGGGCGCAGCGGGTTAGAGCGCAGCACTGGGAAGCTAAAGCCGCTTCCGCATGAGTTCTACCCCCGCCTGCCCCGGAGGTGACCACAGGGCGCGGCAGACCTCTCCTGGCCCGCCCGCTGCTCCCCTCAGCAGTGGACTTCGTCGATCTGCCTGTTCTGCTCCCCACTCTGTCTCTGGTGAAGCCTCTCACCGCCCCTGAGCCTCTGGCCTGTACCCCAGTTCTGTATGCACAAATAAATCTTAAAAATAAAGAATACACCTTCAGACAACCTGCTGGGCACTGCTCACCTGAGACAGTGCACGCCCTCTCCCGCGGCGGCTGTCTGGCTTGGACCTGGTCCGTGGGAGCCGGGGCGGGCCCCCCCCAGCACAGGAGCCGGGGCGCTGCTTCCCACACGGACTCTGGGGCGAAGGCGCCGGCCGGCTCCCTCGGGCCGGGAGGCTGTGACCCGCTGGCTCGGGCCTGCCAGGCCCGGGTCTCCCCAGGCTGAGCGCTGGGGGGGTCGTGTCTTTCCGGGAACTGGTCTGTGTGCCCGTTCGGCAAGATCCGTGGCGCAGGGCGCGCCCCGCTGTCCCTCCTCCGTCCGCGGGGGCCCGTCGTGGGGGCCGGCCTCTCCTCTCGCCTGGCTGCAGGCTCAGCGCCGTCGCTGCTCCCTCAGCAGTGCCGCTCTGTTTGGAGTTTGAATTAAACTGCTTATTTCCCTGCCGTCCGCTTTTACGCTCACTCTCCTCTGACGAGCCAGGCTTCGAGTTTCCCAGAGTCCAGCAAGGAGCCGATCCCGGGGCAAAGCACACGCAGGTCTACGGCGAGCCCGCGCCTGGGCTCCCACCACGCAGCGACGCGGCGGCCGAGGTAGAGAGCCCGGAGCCGAGGGCAGGCCGGGTGTTTACTGCAGAAGAGGGGAGGGTCAGCCCGGCAGGGGGGACTTTTGGGTCAGTACATGGATTGGTGGACACTAAACAGTTATCTTGTCTTAACCCGGTTGATCTGTGCATGTAAAATGTGACCTTCGGCCCTCCCTGGGGGCGCAGCGGGTTACAGCGCAGCACTGGGAAGCTAAAGCCGCTTCCGCATGAGTTCGA
>NW_004567139.1:9354249-9355684 GCF_000260355.1 Condylura cristata | reverse complement strand
GCCCAGCGAGGCCGGCGTCCTAACACTTAAAGGGTTTCTCGTAGCAGCGAGCGGTCGGGTCTTATTTCTTCATCGTTCTGACCAGCCTGCCCCGGACGCCCTGCGGGACGCTGGCCCCGGGCTCAGCCGCAGCTGGGGTTTCCCGCTTCCCTCCCAGGTCCTGCTTTTTCTCGCGCGCGTTTCTGCCTTCTGCGGCTTTGATTCGGCACTTCCTGTTTCTACTGTCTTTCTTAGCCTATAATAATGCTTTTAGAAAAACTTTCTAGCCGTTTTCCAGGTTTCGCAATAGACATCTCAAGTCACAAGCCGCCTCCCGGCCACCTCCCAGCACAGGCACGGTCAGCTCAAAGTAGCACAGAGCCCGGGCCCGGAGGGTGCGACCTTGTCACGCTTTTCCCTAGAGCAGGGCAGGCATCGGGGCTGACTGAATCAGAGGCGCCGGCTGCGGGCTGCGGACCCAGTAGGAAGCACCTCGCTCTCTTCCGGGGGGCCTGGGGTGTCTTCTCTCGGTGCACCCACGAGGCACTGCCGGCCGGGGTACAGCCCCCACCCGGTGTCCGGCACGGCCTCCGCACCCCAGACCCTGCTAGGGGTCCTGGCGCGTGTGGGACTCGGCCTCCGCTTCCCCCGGGTGGTCAGGCTGCTGCCCCAGGGCTCCAAACCCCCCTCCATGGTTGGTCTGCCTGGACCCCTCCTGCGACATCGTGTTGACCAGGGCCGCCTCGGCAGCTCACAGCCAGCAACCAAGCACCCCAACACTCAGGACGTACAAGTTCCGAGGTCCCTCCAGGAGGCGGGACAGACACCCATTGCTTTACTGGACAGGAGTTAGGTGTCGCTGGACAGCAAAGCCACACGCACAGGATCGAGGTGACCGCCGGCCGGCTGGAGCGGGGGCGGGGTGCGTCAGGGCCGCCACGGAGCACCCGGGAGACACCTGGCCGCCGCGTGAAGACCTGGTTTTGGTTCTAAGGGCTGAGATGGCCCCAAGGACGGGCCCCACTAGAAATGCACCTGCCGGGCCCTCCCTGGTGGCGCAGCGGGTCGGGACGCAGCACGGCAAGCCGGCTGCAGCTGCTTCAGTGCGCGTCCGATCCCCGGCCCTGGAGGTGACCCAGAGGCCACAGCACCCTGACCCGCCCGCTGCCCCCTCAGCAGTGTGCTTCTCCCACCTGCCTGCTCTGCTCCCTGCTCTGTCTCTGGTGAAGCCTCTCACCGCCCCTGCACCTCTGTGTGCATAAATAAGTAAATCTTTAAAAAAACAAATGCACCTGCCAGGTGCCCAGTCTTGGTCTGGACTCCGGTCTCCACTAAAAAGAACGCAGTCGGGGAGAGGTGGCCGGTCTAGGCTGGGTCCAGAGGTAGACCGCAAAGGAGCCCGCGGCAGCTCGTCGCAAAACAAGGACTAACGCCTCAGACGCACAGGCCGGGGGCC
>NW_004567139.1:9352493-9354079 GCF_000260355.1 Condylura cristata | reverse complement strand
GCCCCCGCCGTGGCTCCTCCGTGGCGGCGGCTGAGCCTGGCACACCCCGCGGGAGCGGGGCGGGGCTGTACCTGGAGAACTGCTCCGCCAGCTGGGCCAGCACGCTCTGGGTCAGCTCTTCCCTCTCTGCGGGCCGAGACCGGCGCTGGCCGGGGCCGGCGGCCGGCGGGGGCTGGGGGCCTCCCGGCCTTCTGCTCCCTGCAGAGACGACTTAGGCTGAAAGAGGCTCCCCGGGGCTGAGCCTGGGGCCCCCGCGCCCCGCCCCCACTCCACACAGGGCACCAGCACCCCGACGCACGTGTGCGGGTGTGGTGCCCCCAGTCGGAGTCTCGGGAGTGGACCGTGGTCAACGCCGTAATGACTCATTTCCAACATTTATTACAATTCTTGAGAGACCGAAGCCGTCCCCGCTCTTGATTTTAATAAATGCAGTCTTGAAGCAGCCGCTTATCAAAGTGACACAAATTGTGTGGTAAATAGATTATGGCACAGCTGAAATACTGGAAAATGAGATCAGAAATGCTCCGCTCTCCCATTTAACACTCCCCGCCATCCTTCAGCCCGGGCGGCTTCGAGGTGGCCCGGGCAGCCAGGCGGGGAGGGGACACCGGCCGGGCGGCTCTTCACGGCCCCGCCGGCTCGGCAGCCGGGCGCCCCCTCAGCAGGCTGGGGTGCCGGGGAGCACACAGGGAGGCTGGCTGGGCCCGCCGCTCTCCACCGCCGCATTCCCTGCCCTCCTTCTCCTGCCGTCCAGCCTCAGGCCGGCCGGTGCCAGGGTCGTGCCAGGGCTGGGCCCACACGGACAGCAGATGCCTTCACAGGCCTCCCGTCCGGCTTGGTTGACAGTTAACAGGCGTGACCTGTGCCAGCTGGGCCCTCAGCCCTGCCCCGTCTGGGGTGCCGGTCCCCAGCCCTGCCCTGTCCTCCAAGGACAAGATGACCAGAACAAGCAGGGACAGTCCTGTGCTGGCACGTAGCACGCGGCCCGGGAGTGCTCCAGGGCGTGTTCAGGGCCCGGGTCAGGGACCGAGCGTGGCGCCAGGGCCCCTGTAACCTCCGCTGGCCGGTCTCCGGCATCCGGGCCAAGGCGGGGCGAAAGCAGCCTCTGGCTCAGGTCACCTCCCTGCAGCCCCCTCCAGACCCCTCGCCCCCCACGGCCCCAGGAGGCGCAGGGGCACTTGGCGCGGGGGGCAGAGGGAGGCGGGGTCGGGTGAGGCTGCTCCGGCCCAGGGGGCTCCGCCAGCGCCCTGCGCGCCCTGGCTGGGCCCCCCACCCCGCCGCCTGGGGGTGCATGGGGCGGCCTTGTTGTTGTGTTAGATAGGCATTGATTTAGGCAGTTAAATCGTTGATCAATTTAAACCCAAGTTAATACAAATTAAATTTTATTATTTATTAAATATTAATAATTCATTGGGGTGCTCAAATTAGACATCAAACCTCTAGCAAGTTAAATTTAAATAATTAAGCCTGCTACTAACAGAGACGAGCAAGCCGGGAGCCCGGCGGAAGTTTTCGTCCCGCGGCCGCTGGCTCCCTCGGACCACGGGGCGGAAGGTGCCGGCGCGAAGGACGTGGCCCGTCCCCCC
>NW_004567139.1:9351149-9352093 GCF_000260355.1 Condylura cristata | reverse complement strand
GGGGGGCTGCCACTCACAGGCAGTGTCTCGGGGCAGGATTTCTCCTTCCGGCACCCCCGTCTCTGCTCAGCGCCTTCCCAGCCACCCCGCACCAGGCGTGACTCGGGGTGCCGCCGTCATCGGCCAGGCTGACACAGAAAACCAGCGTGGCGCTGGGCACCTAGAGATCGGGGTGCCAGGGGCCTGGGGAGACAGCAGGGAGGCTGCAGGCAGCAGGGCCGGACCCCATGACGCTGCTGGGTGTCGAGGCAGCAGGTTGGGGCTCCAGCCTCCCGCAGCCCCACCTCAGCTCAGGTGACCCCCTGCCGGTCAGCCAGCGGGGGAGGCCGGGGGCAGTCCCGCTCTGCCCCCCACACCTTGAGGGCTCAGCCCCGGCAGTGCCGCGGGGGCGGCGGGTGCAGCTGACCGTGCGCTCCCGGCTCAGCTGCCCTGCAGGCAGGATGCGGGACCGAGGCACCCGCGCCTGGAGGGGCTGCGGCTGTGCCCGCCAGGGCTGGCCCGCCCTGCTGACCCGGGCAGGGTGCTGGTGACAGAGGAGGGGGCGGCTCGAGGGGACGTCCCAAGGTCAAAGCCGACTCCCGCGAGGACGGGGAGGCAGGAGGGTCCCCGTGGCCGTGACGCAGCTGGACACGGAGACCGGCAGTGCCCATCACACGGCGTAAGGCCCAAGGGAGCCAGACGGCGCAGCGGCTGCGGGGAGGTGGGAGGCACAGACCTGGGCGGAGATGCGGGCGCTGCCCATGGGGGGTCAGGTCCCGTTAGGGTCCACGTCGCCTGCCAAAATCAGCAGCAAACAGGCCCCTCTGCAAAGGGGACCCCAGAGAGAGGCCGTCCAGGCAGCCTCCGCCCTGCCCCAGCAGCGCCCTGCCCACTGTGCCCACCGCCCACTGCGCCCACCTGCCCACTGCGCCCACCAGCTGTCCTGCCCACCGCCCACTGCTCCC
>NW_004567139.1:9349795-9350920 GCF_000260355.1 Condylura cristata | reverse complement strand
CAGGCCGCCCGCCCGGACCGCGCAGCCCCTCGGCAAGCCTGTCCCTCCGGGGCAGCCCCCCGCCCGCTGGTGCCCACGCAAGTGCCCGACGCTCCTGTGCTTTTCCCTAATAAACCTGCTCTTAACTGCCACGAACGTCTGTCTCGTGGGGACACTCGCCTGGGAGCTCACGCGCGCGGCCGCGAGGGAGCTCTGGGGTCACCGCTCCCGGAGTCACCCCAGGACCCCGCACTAACGCCCAAACCGCCATCACTGGGAAGGAGACAGTGTGGAGACGCCATTTCGGGGCCTGTAAGCGGGAGGCCCCTCTGAGTCCCCGGAGCTACAGACGGCTGCTCTCCCCAGGCCACAAAGACCTTCTCTGCCGGGGGGCCGCTGGCCGGTCTGGGGCACCTCTCACTGGGAGAGCCTGGCCCCTCCTGCCTGGGGGCGGGCGCTGGCTCCCCCGCCTGACACCTGCCTTGCTGACACCTGCCTGCCCCCTGGCCAAGGCAGGTCTCACGGGTCAGTCAGCCCCTCCTGGTCCCCCTCCTGCCCCCTGGCTAAAACAGCTTTCTTCTTCCTCCCTTCTTACAGCCTTTGCTTTTGTTTTCGGCTGTTTGCCCTTGTGGAGAGCGGCCCTGGGGACCTGCAGGCTGCTGGGTGGGGGTGGAGGGGCTCAGCCCCTGCTCCCCTTCCTCCGGGGCCCCTCCCGCAGCTGGCAGCGAGCAGCCCTCAGCAAGGCCACGCCCCAACCCGCAGGCAGGCGGCTCCCAGAGTCAGTCACAGACTCCGTGAGCTCGGGCCTGCCCCCCTCCCCCGGCCCGCAGTAGTCTGCTAAGCCCCGTGGCCTGGGTTCAGGACACTGCTGCCACTTCCCGCAAGGCCACGGGCTGGCGCGTCTCTGCCCCTTCCACCGCCTCCTCGTGGCACCCGGGTGGCTCTCTCCCCACACACCGGTTCGGCCGGAGCAGAGGCGGCTGCTCCCCCGTAAGACGGAGACGGAGACGCTTGCGGGGCTCGTCACCATGGCAACCTGCTGGCTCAGCGCCACTGGGCAGGGGTGGGGGTCTGTGCTCTGGGGGTGGGGCCGGAACTTCTCCCTGGGGGGCCCCGGGGAGGAATGGCCTCGGCTTCGTGAAATAA
>NW_004567139.1:9348974-9349510 GCF_000260355.1 Condylura cristata | reverse complement strand
AGCCCCCGCCCTCCGGGGAGCCGGGCGGCAGGCAGGGACACCAGCCCCTGGCGCCCGGGTTCGGACTCGCGCTCGGTGTGGCGCCTCAGGAGCCCCTCCGGTGTGGCTCAGCCTACCATGCACCCCAGCCTGCCCCTTCTAGAATATTCTGGCGACTGGGCCGGCCCCACGCGCTCCAGCCCTGGCCGGATGCTCCCCCCTCTGCCCCTGCAGGTGTCCGCGCGAGCGCACCCCAGAAGTGCCCCCAGTTCCGCGCGGAGACTCGCAGGTGAGCCCTGGACGCCAGCTCACAAGTGCGTGCGTGTGCCTGCCCTCCCCCGGGGTTGTTCTTGGGGCCACGCTGCTGGCAACCCCGGGAGCGGCCCAGGCAGCGCGGGGGTGGCACGCGGCCCCCCCAGCCGCCCGCCTGCAGGCACAGGTGTGCCTCAGAGCAGCTGACCCGGGCCGCGCAGTCAGTGGAGCGAGAGGTCCAGTGTCTCGGCACAGGCCTCCCTGGGGCTGTTTTCAATTCCCAGGCCTGTGGGGTAAAAGCCTGC
>NW_004567139.1:9344404-9347109 GCF_000260355.1 Condylura cristata | reverse complement strand
TGGGCACCTTCCTCCCGAGCGGCGTCCGTGTGCAGAGACTGGGGTCGGTCGCGGCCATGCGGCAGGGGCGCGACGACCTGATGATTCTCGACAGGGCGCCCGGCCCCAGCGGGGGGCCGCGCTGGGCGCTGGCCAGCTCCTGCGCCGGCTCCCGGCTAGCAGTGGGCCAGGAGGCCGCTCTGCCCACAGGCAGCGGATCTCGCTCGTGTGGCTGCAGCGACGTCGGGCAGGTGGCTTTGCTGTCCCGTCACCCCAGAGCACCTCACAGCACGTCATGGGCCTGGTCACTCAAAGGCCTGGTCACGGAGGGCCTGGTCACTCAAACGCCTGGTCACTGAGGGCCTGGTCACAGGAGGACCTGGCCACTGGAGGGCCTGGTCACTTGAGGACCTGGTCACTGAGGGCCTGGACACTGGAGGGCCTGGCCGCTGGAGGGCCTGGTCATGGACCTGGTCACTGAGGGCCTGGACACTGGAGGACCTGGACACTGGAGGGCTGATCACTGAGGGCCAGTCACTCGAGGGCCAGTCGCTGGAGACCCTGGTAACAGCTCGGACGGCGAGCTGGGTGGGTGTCCTGGGGTGACCGCACAGCCGTGTGCCCAGAGGCTGCCTCATCGCTTGGGGCCTGCCCAGCCTCGCTGCTGAGCCCTGCGTGGCCACTTCTGACGTGTCCTTCTGAGTGCCCTCGTGCCCGGGTGCGGCGCTCTGTGGCTTCTGCAGGAGGCTCTCAGCCAGCGCGCCCAGGCGCCCGCCTCATTGTAGCTGGCCGGTGGCCGGCGCCTGGGGCTGTGGCTGCTGCGGAGTGGGGAGCTGAGCCCGTGGCCGGTGGGGTGGGGGTGCCCTCACAGAAGGCGGCACGGGGGTGGGGTGCAGGGAGACCCTGCCTTCTTGCCCAAAGTGAAGGCCCGGTCAGGGCGAGGGGACAGTGGGACAAGGAGGCACACTGGCGCCTCAAACCACTGGTGAGTCACTAGCGGTCACCCACAAACGCCGGCCTTCTGGGGTCAGAACGCAGAGTGGGGGCCCGGGGCAGAGCTTCCTGGCTTGCCCCCGGGGCGAGGGGAGGGAGGTCTGGCCGGAGTCAGCGGAGGGCGGCGGCGGCCGGGGGCGCGGATGGACCAGGTCAGCTGGAGCAGGGGTCGGCCGGGCGCAGAGCCCGCTGGCCTGAGTCTGGCCGGGCGCGACAGGCTCTGGGCTGCGTCTTCCCGTTGCAGAGAGGGAAGCCGAGTCCTGAGGGGGACGGCGCCTCGGCTGGGCGCCCGCCCCGCAGGTCCCCGTGGGAGAACCAGCTCTTCGTCGTCCACGGCAGGGGCCGGCTCGCGGCGGACGCCCTGGGACTCTGGAGGGGCCCCTTTCGGGCCCGCACTGCCCACCGCAGGGCAGAGCCAGAGCCGCAGCCGCGGCTGCCGGAGCCCCACAGGGGCCGCCTCGCCCGCCGGGGAGGGGCTGCGCTCCGGGCCCAGCGCCCGGCCCGCTGCTGGACGTGAGCTCAGGGTCTCGAGCACCCCTGGGGGCCGGGACACCTGGGCTGCGGCGGTGCCCCTCATTCCTGGGCCCAGCTGCGAGCCACCCGGGGGCCGAGAGAAGGGTGGAAAGCAGCAACTTGAAAGCTTCTGGACCTCAAATTGCTCTTGCAAAACCACATTTTTAGGAGTTAAGCAATTAATCCAAACACACATGGATCCAATTTCCCTGAAACAGAAACAGTTTAAAAACCAGGAGGAAGGCGCTCGGGCAGAGCCCGCTGTGGTCAGCGCCCCCCGGCCAGGGGACCCCGCTGCCCCCCGCCCCACTCCCTCCAGAACCCCTCCCTGGGGGACGGCGGGGCGCTGGGCTGGCCGTCACCCCTCGGTGCCAGGCTCCGGTTGGTTGCGACGGGAGACCTCATTTCCCGGGGGCTGGACGGGAGCAGGGCCCCACTTTCCCCTGGACCCTTTAGCAGAGAGAACGGATGTGAGCAAGGAAATGAAACAAGAACCCCGGGGCCCAGGGTGTCTCCTTGGGGCAGAGGAAGGGGGAGCCCCCTCCCTTCCTGCAGAGTTTTACAGCTGGGCGTCCCCGCTCCCCACTCGGGAGACTGGGTTTTAACAGAATTATGTTGAGACCTTCAAGTGACCTCCCCAACAAAGGAAATGAAACACAGGATGGTGTTTATCTCAAACTTTTCAAGTCAGATGGGAAACAAGTCACTCACTGGGGGTGCAGAGGGAGGGAAGGTGGAGGCCCCCTGCAGGGTCCCCTCTGCTCCCCGCCCCCTCCAGGACCCCCCTGACCCCCCTGCCTGTCTCCCCCTGCAAGGTGGGGAAGACGAGTTAAAATAATATTGGGCCCAGAAAGCAAAGTTTACAGGAGAAACTCGCTTTTCAACAGGATCGAGCCTCGTTGGGGTCACTGCCGAGGGGCGTGGCCAGGGGCGGCTGTGGCGCCCCCAGGGGCTGCAGCCCTGTGTTCCTCCCCCTCCTCCTCCCCCTCGTGTACCCCTCCTGTTGAGAAAAGCCTGGGAGAACAGCGCCTCTGCCTGTTGCGGGAAGGACCCAGCCGAGGGCAGGCAGGCGTGACCCCAGAATCGGCCCCCCAGGAACAGCCAGACGGTGCAGCCCGCTGGCAGGGTCTGTGCCGGCTCACACCCACCCTGCCGCCGCCTCCCCTACAGCCTCGGGTGCCCTCACGGCTCCGGTCTCCCTGCCAGGGCCCCCGCCCGGG
>NW_004567139.1:9342097-9344073 GCF_000260355.1 Condylura cristata | reverse complement strand
CCCCCCAGCCCCGCCACAGGCCCGCCGCGTCTGCCCGAGGCGGCTCCTGCCTGTTTGGTGAGATTTATCCTCTCATTCATCACTGCCCTCCCTTCATTCATGTTAAATATAAAATTGATTAGGAAAGATCCCCATCACGGCTAAAAAAAATAATTAGCCGCTCCATCATGCTGCCCACAGAGCGACACGGAGGAGTGATTAAATTAGGGGTATTAAAACCCCATTAATCTGCGCTCAGCTTAAGCTCTGCTTGTCCATCTCGCGGACGGGCTCATTATTCTGACACGGGAGACCCCGAATCACCGGCTGCAACAAGGTCACTCGCTGAAGGCCGTCGGGTCAGCCATTAGTCAAAGGTGCCCGGGCCGGGTGACGGTGGCGTCTGTCACGGCGCTGCGGCCCGAGGCCCCCCAGGAGCGGGCAGCGCCCCGCCAGCCGGCCGGGCCGGACGACCCCAGGGCGCACCCCTGTCCTTGGGGCTCGGGGGCCCTCCACGGAGCCTCTGCCCCAGCTCCCCGCCTCCACCCCTGGTCTGTCGGCCGCGAGCGGCCACACTGGAAATGGAGGCCAAGCCGGACGTGGCCCCGCCCCACCTGCCACGGCTCGGGGTCACCGGTGTCTCCTCTGTCCACCAGCCCTCGGGGCCAGCCCTGGGAACGCCGCAGAGGAGCGACGGCCGCAGTGTGGAAACTGGCCAAGGGCGGCCTCAGCTCCCTTCTGTCCGGCACCAAAGGGGAGTCTCTGAGCCACTCTCCAGAGGGGGACGCCGCCTGGGGGGGCTCCCAGGGCCCCCCAGAGGAAGCTGCAGCACCAAGGGAACGAGGCGGCCTGGGACCCCACCCCGTTCCGCAGTCTCGCTGTTCAACCAGCAGCTGTCTCCCATCGCCGGCCGACCACTGAGGTCCCCCAGCTGCCCGAGCCCCTGCAATGCCACCCTGGAGAACGGGGGTGTCCGCCTGACCAGGGAGGAAGGCCGTGCCACCCCTCATCCTTCCGAGTAAGCGCGTAGCGGGCCTCGGCCAGTAGCTCGAGTTTACTTGCCTCCTTCCACCCTGTGGCTGTCGCGAAAGGACCCGGGTCCCCAAGCCACTCAGTCCTCCCACAGGTCACTCCCTTCTCACCCCACTGCCCATGGACCCATCTGCCGCCTGTGCTGTCCTGGGGTCTGTACGCCAGCTGTCCCCAGGACTGGGCTAGACGAGCCCGCGTCTCCCGGGGGGGGGGGGCTCACGGCCGCGCGGCACCGAGGTGGGGGGCCACACTGTGCAGAGGTCCGGAAGCCTCCACAGAGAAGGCAGGGCGCAGGGCGGATGGAGGACGGCGAGTGGGTGGGTGGAGGGTGGGGCTGGATGGACTGGACAGGAGCCAGGAGGTTCAGAGAGGAACGGGGAGCTGAGGGGGAGCGGCTCCGGCCTTCCTCGCGGGTCACGGCCCAGGACAGCGCTCAGGCCCGCCTGGCCTTCACACAGCCCCGACACAGTTGCTCTGCACTGCCCCGACCCTCCAGCTGGACAGGCTATCCTCTTCACCGGGGGGGGTGCCCCCGCCCCGGTCAGCCTCAAGGTCACAGGACACCGATTCCGGCTCCCCTGCACGGGCACAGCCGAGGCCACCGGGGGCCCCCACCCCGGCGCCCAGCAGCTCGGTCCCCACTCGGTCGGCGCCAGCTGCCCTCTGGGGGCTGCAGACCCCTGGAGCACCTCGCGTCCCTCTGGCCGAGCGGCCGGCGCTGGTTCCGTGCCACTGGCACAGCGGCGGGCATCTCCTTGTGCCGAAGACGCGGCTTTCTGAAGAGCAGAACGATTTAGACCTGAGCGCACTGGCTTCCCCACCAGGGTCGCGGGCCGGCCCGGCGTGGTTCCTGGGACAGCGCTGGCACCTGGGCTTGATTCTTCCCCGATGAGCCAGGAGGCGCAGCCGGGGCGGCCGTGCCTGGCGCTGGGCCTGGGCTTCCACAGCGAGCCCGGACAGCCGGC
>NW_004567139.1:9340778-9341647 GCF_000260355.1 Condylura cristata | reverse complement strand
GCGCGGGGTCAGCAGCCACCTGGGGCCTCTCTGCCCGCTGGAGAAGCCACCCCGGAGGGGGTCTCACCAGGCCGGAGGGCGGCACCACAGGGGCAGCGTCGCAAAGAAGGTGCGCTGGCAGCGCGGGGGCAGCGGCTGGGCCGCCCTCTGGGGCGCACACTGGCCTCGCTTCCTGGGCTGGACTGACAGGGCCTGAGGGGCGCGGCGCGAGGAGAGGGCAGGGAGGCCGGAGGGACTCGGGAAACGCCGCCCACCTCCCTGGGGTGCCCCTGTCCTGGGCGGGGGTGTCCTGGGGGCCGGGGCCGTCCTGGGGGTGCTGGGATGGGCAGGGCCGTGCTGTTTAGAGACCACTTGGGACAAAGCTGGGGGACAGTGGGGGGCCACACGGGACATGCAGGGGTGGGGAGGCCCGGCTGGGCCCAGGCCAGGGGACCCAGGCTGGGACATGGCCGTCGGCCGCTCCGGGAGCTCCCGTGAGACAGGATGGCGCAGCCCCGTGGGGGAGGCGGCCGGAGGCCTGGGGAGGAGACCGGGACGCCATCCCGAGCACACACCCTCTGCCACCTGCCCCCCAGTCTCTGCACCCGTACACAGAGCCCAGCGCGTCCACAGGTCACAGGGGCCAGCGCAAGCTTGACCGGCCTGGGTCTCCCTGCTTGTGTTCCTGACGTGCTGGGAGGCCCAGGCCCACACCTGAGATGCCAGCTCACCGGGATGTCACCTCACCAGGATGTCACCTCACCCGGGATGTCAGCTCACCAGGATGTCACCTCACCGGGATGACACCTGGGATGTCAGCTCACCGGGATGTCAGCTCACCGGGATGTCACCTCACCCGGGATGTCACCTCACCCGGATGTCAGCTCACC
>NW_004567139.1:9336031-9339800 GCF_000260355.1 Condylura cristata | reverse complement strand
CTCACCCGGGATGTCACCTCACCCAGGATGTCACCTCACCCGGGATGTCAGCTCACTGGGATGTCACCTCACCCGGGATGTCAGCTCACCCAGGATGTCACCTAACCCGGGATGTCACCTCACTGGGATGTCAGCTCACCAGGATGTCACCTAACCTGGGATGTCACCTCACTGGGATGTCAGTTCACCCAGATGTCGCCTCACTGGGATGTCACCTCACCCGGGATGTCACCTCACCGGGATGTTACACTCTGTTACACTGAAATTATATCTGAAAGCCTCAAAAAGGCTGAAAGCAAGATTTCCCAGGAGAGTGGGAGTGACTGACTGAACTATGGTTCCCCACAGCACCCCGCCCTCCTCCCCCTTCTCTCGCCTCTTCCTAGAGGGAGGTCCCCATCAGGGATCCCCTTAAAATGTCCTGGGGCAAGTCCTCCGGGGAGCACCTGGACCCCAAAGGTGCTGCTGCCGGGGATGTCGCTCTTTGGCCCTGCAGCCCTCCTGGGCCCCCTCCTGGCCACCCCCTGCTGGGCACGCCCGGGGAGGGCCATCACTGAAAGCCCCGCGTTACTGTGGAAAGCGAAGCCGCGGCTGCCCGCACTGCGTCCTTCCCACCTCTGCCCGTGAGCCGGGCAGAGGCAGCGTGAGGGCGGCTGGGACCGCCCGCGGCTTTGGCCCTGCGCCAGAGCGAGCTGGCCGAGCTGGCCGAGCTGACCGAGCCTCGGAACAGCCACGAGGACGCCACGGGGGGCCGCCAGCATGAGCTCCGCTCCCCAGAGGCCGCCGCGCCCCGGGGGTGGTGTGCCAGCAGGCGTGCCTCGGAGCCAACTGTGGCGGCCGGGCACGGGCAGGACGGGCCGGCGGCTGTGTGGCTCAGGGGTCACCTTGGCCGCTGCCAGGCTGGGCTCCCGCTTGCAGTCCAGACCCGGAAGCCTGGACTCGTGGCTGGGCGCCGGCGGGAGCACCCCTCGGGCAGCACTCTCCTCTGCCTGTGCCATCTCTCAGCAGGAGCCAGGGTCACCTGCTGGCCCGAATCAAGAGCTGGACTTTACACAGGGGTCTCGCTCCCTGTCAGGAGCAGTCTCCCTGCCGGAGCCTGGAGAAAGCGCGAGCCGCGCCAGACAAAGGCAAGCGCTCATGCCCGCCCACGCAGCAGCGCAGACAAAAGAGACAAAGACAAAGCGGAAGCGGGTGGCCGACACAAAGGCCGCCTCCCTCCGGGGTCTGGGGCCTCGCTCCAGGGTCTGGGGCAGCGCCACCAGCACCTGGACCGAGGCCACGGGCTGGGGTCCTTCTGGGCGCAGCCGGCCGGTGGAGGAAACCGGCGAGGCGGGCCAGGGCGGGAGAAACGGCACACCGCGACCTGGAGCAAAGGTCAGGCGGCCGCGGGGGCAGCTTTGACCCGCTGGCCGGACGGTCTCAGGACGAGGACGCCGAGGCAGACTCCGCGGGGCCCGGCCGGGGTCACGGGCGCGCTCCTCAGACCGACCGCGGGGCGAGGGGGGCTCCTGCCTCTGCCCCTTTCCCTGGGGCCGCGCCACCCTGGGCCCCGGGGCTGAGTGGACGGTGCAGAGGGCCGCTCTTAGCTGTTTGAGGGTCCACGGACTTCGGGGGAACGCCTTGGAAAGCAGGTGCACCCCAGGTCTGCGGCCACCAAGCAAACACGCGATGCCTAGGGCAAACGGGGGCTCCATGCGGCCCCGGTGTCCTGGCATCGGGGTCCCCTGGCCTCCGGTGGGCGCAGATGACCCAGACAGGGGCCTGGGGGCTGAGTCGGGTGCCCAGGCAGGGCGAGGCCCAGGTCAGGGGCCGGGGGCGGGGACCCCTCCAGGCCCAGGCTAGACCCGCCCCCCAAAGGCACCCCACCCTTGACGTGGGGAGGACTGACCAGTAGAGGGCTGCCTCAGGCCGGATGGGGACCTGCTCGGCCCCCTCCTCCCTGCTCCCTCCCCCACCACCCCAAGTCTGACATTTGCAGAGTGATTTCCAGGGGTCTCCTAATCCCCTCAGAATATTACGGCCGCATTACTTTATCTTCGGTTACATTCACTTCGGCTTTCCTTATGACTTAGTATTTGGCTAAAAGTTAATATAGCGGCGCTGAGAACCTCAGGAAGGGAAAGACTAACTCCACCTCTGCGCTCAGACCGCGCGGGGCTGATGTAATTAAGTCGCGGGGCGCTGTGTACACAGCCCAGGCCCGCTGGAAACCAGATTAGCTTTTATGGCTCCATATATCCCGGTTATCTGCGGGCCCGCGCGCGCAGCCATCTGGTCTGAGCCCGGCAGTTTATTTAAGGATTTAATTAAACGCTCTAAATGGAGAGCTCCTCCGAATTAACATTTTAAATGTGACTTATTGCAGGTTTAATATTGTCTTAATGCCAACCTGGGAATGTCCGGAGCCAAGTTGTTGACGTTCAAATTGAATTCATTTGGGTGCCCCCGGGGGACCCATTCATTAATCTAAACAACTAATGGGGATTGGTTCTGACTTTTGATGAAGATTATTTACTGAGACAATTTGCAGTGAATAAAGAGTCACAGTAGGCAAGTGCTTAATTGAATTCAAAAAAGTCTGGTCGCGTTTAATATCGGACGCGGTGAGAGGAAGCGCCGAGCCAGCTGGGCGGCCCCGCTGCCCCGGACAGCGCGCGGGCGGCCCTGACCTTTCCTGGTCATCTGCTGCTTGTGCGGGGACACAGGTCTGGCTGGTTAATCGCCCCCCAGAAAGGCCTTTCTAAGGCGCACACTGCGCCCTTGGGCGGCTGAGCTTCCGCTCTGCTCCCCGCCCTCCGGCCAGCTCCCACCATCGGCCAGCGCGGGCTGCCCCTCCTCCCGCTGCCCTGCCCCACCCAGTGCCCGGTGCCTCTCGGGCGCAGAATTCAGTGAGGGTGTGCGGCCCCCGCCCCCCGGTTTCACCTCCTGGGTCCACCGCGGGCAGGCCTGCGGGCTGAGGGGAGCTCAGTGCTGTAACGGGGGTCCCCAGGGCAAGGGGGGGCTCCAGGTCCCGCCCCACCCACCCTCAGGAAGGTGAGCGGAGCCCCGGGAGAAGCTGCTGAGGGGAAGGGGAGGCGCAGGAACACCGCGGGCAGAGCAGCCTGCAGGGGCAGCTGGCTGCCGCCTGGGCCTGGCCCGGTGCAGGGACTCGGGGACAGGAGACCCCGAGAGGCTCTGCCAAGCCGGTGCTGACAGAGCCGCCGCCTCGCGCTTCCTTGTGCTCTGGCCTCCCAGGCCTGCCGCGCCTCCTGCCTTCCTGCGGGTGCCCGCCAGGCGCCTCAGACCCTGCTGGGCGCTGACACGGGGCGTGTGAGTGAGAGCGAGTCCATCGCCACCCCTGGTCCCTTCCCCTGGAGGCAGCACGCCCTGGAGCATGTTTGTCTTGAGATGGCAGACTTACTGAAAGCAGGCAGGTTTGGGGGGCTGGGCCCACGCCCCCCACACCTGGACCACCACCCCCAGGCTGTCCACCCTTCCAGCCACTGCCCTGCAGTATCTCAAGGTCACACCCGCTCATGGTGCCCTCCCTCCGCTGGGCATGGCTTTCTGCGGCTTCCCAATGTCCAGCGGGGCCAGCAGACCCCCCCACCGCCCACTCACTCACCATCCGCGGCACGAGTCGGGGCTGAGCGCAGTCCCAGCTGGGCCCTGCCCTCCCCGGCTACGGGCTCAGTGTGCTTCCTGCTGGGCGGGCTGGCAGGCCGCTCCCCGGACGGCAGGGCTCAAGGCTCGGGGCTTTGCTCCGCGGACCCCGGCCAGCCCCACAGGT
>NW_004567139.1:9333265-9334351 GCF_000260355.1 Condylura cristata | reverse complement strand
AACAGGGGCCGAGCGGGCGCCAGCGGCGGCAAACGCGGCTTCACGCCGGGCGGCCGATGCGTGGGCGCCCGTGGAGTCAGCGCAGCGCCAGAAAGCACGCGGGTCTCGCCTTGCTGACCGGTGCCGGGTCTCGCTGGAGGCTGCACCCTCACAGCTTCGGCCCTCAGACTCCCCGCCCCCTCCTCTGGGGACCCCGGCCCTGTTTCTGAGTGAATGGCCCTCTCCTGTCCTGCGGCTCGCCGGGGGGCAGCGGGGCACCGCGGCCCCCAGGGCCAGTCAGTCTGCACCTCTGTACCTGAGCCTGGGCCGCCCTCCGCCGCCCGGTGGGGACGGCGCTGCCAGTCTCTGCGGGTTCAGGCAGGGCCCCTTGGCTCCTGAGGCCTTCCTGGGGCCTGGGAGCCGGAACCCCCTTGCCGCCGCGCCCAGGCCTGTGTAGCGTGGGAGGGGAGACTGGGGAGACTGGGGAAGCCTGCGGCGAGCCCAGGCCGGGACAGGGGGTGACGGCCGTCCAGGGTCAGCGTCTGCAGGGGGCAGCGGCTCCCTTGACCTCTGTCCCTGACGCCAGAGCCACGTGCCCAGGAGTGGCCTTCAGGCTGGGGGCCCCCTGGGGGTCTGGTGTTCCTCCTGGGTCCCCCCAGGGTTCAGCCAGGAGGCGGCTGAGGGCCTCCCAGAGGGCGCCTGCTGAGGGCCACCAGCAGCGCTAGGCCGCGGTCACCCCTTCCCCCGGCAGGGAGGACGGTCCCTTCCTCCTGCAGATACCGCTGACGGAGCCGGCAGGGGCTGCCCCTGGGGGCCCCCTGGGAGCTGCAGACAGGGGCACCCCACTCCGCTCCCTGGAGGCCTTCTCTGCTGGCGGCCACCCCGCCTGGCCGAGGTCTCCTGAGGGGTCAGCCAGGCGGTCTGGGCTGCGGTGGCCATGCCCCAGCAGGAGCGGGCCGGGGTGCCGCTCGGTGGCCCTGGGGTTCTCGGCTCAGTCTGCGCCGACCCCCAGGCTTCTCCAGGAGGGAGTTAATCACGGAGGTGCCGCCACGCCCACGTCAGGTTGCTGGGAGAGACGGTGCAGCCACGGCCGCCCCTCCGCAGCCA
>NW_004567139.1:9329192-9332125 GCF_000260355.1 Condylura cristata | reverse complement strand
CTCCCCCTGCCTCCCCAGTCTCTGGGGAGCCCTCTCCCCCTGGACCCCCCTGGGGAGCCCTCTCCCCCGTGACACCCCCCATCTCTGGGGAGCCCTCTCCCCCTGCCCGTAGCCTGTGCCCAGCTCTTATGTGCATAAATAAATCTAAAAAGAACCCCAACATATAGAGAACTCCTGCCCTCCCAGGGAGCCCCGGGCCAGGGAAACACCCCGACTAGGCAGTACCCCCACAGCCAGGTGGGGGGCACAGAAGCCCTGGGGGGTGGGGCTGCTGAAGGCGGGTCTAGGTAACTCAGCTGAGGCGGGGCCGGGGTGGCCCCCAGGCCTGCACCGGTTCTGCGTGGGTCACCCCCTCCAGCCTTCTGCACTGGCCCCTGCTCCAGCCCCTCCTGCCTGAGGCCGGGACGGGTGCAGCAGTAGGCAGCCTGCAGAAGCCCCTCGAATGTCAACAGGCCCCGCCAGGGCACAGCTCTGGGCCAAAGCCCCAGGGGCCTCCCGCGGCCTCCCCGTCCCAGCTGGGCCCTCCCGGAGAGCGGGCACTTTCAGCCACCCTTTGGGGGCTCTTAGCCTGGGGGGCGGGGGTGGCGGAGGGGCAGAGGACAGCTCGGCACAGGCACATCCCTGAGCCTGGCTTCGGCCAGTGGAGAGAAAGTCTGAGGATTAGGTCAGCGACGCAGGGCCGGGCACCCTCGCCCGTGGAGGCGGGCGGTCGCCAAACATGGCACAGACTGGGCACACACCGCCCGCGCACCCTCGGTCGAAGGCCACGGGAGGGGGTGAGACAGGCTCCCCGTGGACGGCCCCGCTGCTGGACAGCATCACCTGGCCCCACGGCTGAGCCCTGAACCGCCGCTGCTCCGGCTTCTGCTGGCGACGGCAGCGCGAGGAAGGAGGAAGCCACTGCCCAGGCCTGACACCCCCGGGGGACCAGGGCCCACGAGGCCCAGCGGGTGTGGCCAGCCCCAGCCGGTCGGAGCGCGAAGGCGCAGCCCTGGAGCTGGGCGGAGGCCCCTGGGCGGGACCGGCCTAGGGTCAGCGCCTCTGCCTCGGGAGCTGCCTCAGCGTCGCCGTGACGATGCGACACGCTTGGCGGGAACAAATAATCCCACTAACGGCGAGGGGGGCGAGGGGACGCCCATCAGCGGGCCGCGTCCATCCTCGTGTGTTTTATGAGTCTCGCTCACAGCTCTGGTCCGACGCGTGCATAAAACTTGTCCAGATTTACACCGGCGGCTGCCTAAGTCACTCCCCCGCTCGGCTCTAGATCTCGGTGACCTTCCCGAAGTCAGCGGCCGCTCTCTGCTGTCACCCGTAATTGGAAAAGCGCCGCGGATAAGAGAATTTACGGCCGCGATGATCTCCCTGAGCACAGCCGTAAAGGAGGCCGCCTCGGAAAGCGGGGCGCCGCGGCCTCACGCCACGCGGGCCCCAGAGCTGCCCCTCGCACGGCGGCCCAGCGCGACTGTCCTGCGTCCCGAGGTTCTGGAGAGCCACAGCCCCTCCCCGCCGGGGCGCCAGGCCAGGGGGCACCGGCCGCTCCACGAGCGGAGATAGCAGAGGCAGCGGGGGCCAGCGCGGGGAGGGGTGTCCCCGTCGCCCAGCTCCGGCGGCCGGCGGAGGACCCACTGTGCGCTGCGAGTGGGGACTGCGCTGGCCGGTGGACGCCGAGCTCAGCTGAGGCGGGGCTGCTGCAGGAGGCCCCAGGCACGGCCTCTGCCTGGGCTGTGAGGGCGGGCAGGTGGCAGGACAGCAGAGGAGGCCGGCGCAGAGGCTGGCCAGTGGACAGCGGCCAGTGGGGCCCGGGCCGCAGCATCCCGACCCCGCCCCGCCCCAGCACCGTGTGCCTGCAGGGTCCGCAGCGGCGTGGACTGTCCCGCCCACATGTGGGGGATCACGGGCCTCAGAAGAGCAGCCGCGAGCGGCCTGCGAGCATGGTGCTAGCTGCCAGGCAAAGGGCCTGCAGGTTCCCCGGTGGAGAAAGGGGCCTCACCGAGCAGAGACCCAGGGGCCGAGGGGCGGCCCGCACAGAGGCGCTCCGGGACCGAGTGGGGTCGGCCCGTGGTGGCTCCGGTGGTGTGATGACCGGCTGGGGTCCCCGGCTGGGGCAGCAGGACCTGGGCCCTTACCTCGCGCTGCCCCCTTACCCTGGCTTTGAGCCAGTCACCGAGCCCCTAGTCCTTATCTGTCCATGGGACAATGGACATTACACGCTCCAGGAGGGCGGCGCGAATCCAAGGTGACCGCTCCTGAGAGCGCCTTCTGGTGTGACAGGAAGCCCCTCCTCTCCGCCTTCCGCTCCCTCCGCCTCCCTCCCCCTCCCCCTCCACTGCCTGGGGAGGCGGGGAACCACCCAGGAGCACCTGCTCAAGGGGCCAGGCTCAGCCGCAAAACCATGGTGCCAGCAAGAGCCGGACCCGCATCCTGACGCCCCCAGCCCAGGGGCCCCGGCCGACGCCCGGACCCCGACACGCAGCTCGGGAGGGCTTCTGGCCTGTGCCAAGACAGCTGTGCCGGGGCCGGGAACACAGGTGGGAGCAGGTGGACGTCACCCGGAGATGGCCAGGTGGTCTGCGGGCCGGGCGGTGTGGGACAGACCTGCCCAGGGCAGAGCCCGGGGCCAGCCCCTCCCTGCGCCCAGGCAGAGGCCCCGGGCCCCACCTGCCGGCCGAGGATTGAGAACAGAGTGGTTCCTGCCTCCAGCCGGCAGTGGCTTGCTTGGGGTCCATGGCCCCCAGTTTCTAACTCAGGACACAAGATGAGCGCCCACCGCCTGAACTCTACTAAGATCGGGAACTCTGCTCCTAAAGAGTGGCCATGGAAGGAAGCCCGCGCTGAAGGGGCGTCTCCCCCTGCCCTGCATCTCCCGGGGCCGTAAACACACGTGAGACTGGCACAGGGCTGGCCACACCGGGGGGCGGCAGGAGGGCGGCGGC
>NW_004567139.1:9325294-9327697 GCF_000260355.1 Condylura cristata | reverse complement strand
GCGAGCGCCCCCTCCCCCGCGCGGATGGGGGCGGGCGGGCAGGCGCAGGCCGGCGGCCCACCCCACCGCTAATTATTTTCCATGATGAACATGTTATTATGTCTTACACTCGAAATAATCAATTTGGAATCACCACTTTGATGAGTTAATGGGCACTTGGTGGGTGTCATCTGTGAGTCTGCGAAGTGGCTTCTATTTTTAACAGCGGCTGCACTGGGCACTAGGCCGCCCCCCCCCGCCCCCTCTCTCTCCTCTCCCCCTGCTGGGCTGGCGCTGGGTAGGCACTGGGCAGTGGAACCCCCCAGCCCCTCAAGGCGCCACAGGGCCTTGGGTGTGTTCTGTAGGCTGAATAACCGTGCCCCCCCAAATTCAGAGGCTGCGTGCTAGCCCCTGTGAGCTTATCAGGAGATGGCGCCTCTGGCTGAGCATCCCGAGCTCAGGGCCCTTAGGAAAGACCCAGAGCTGGGCGCCGCTGGCCTGGGCGGGGAAGCAGAGTAGCCAGCGCCCGCTCTCAGGCTGAGGCTCACGGGAAGCGGCTGGTGTCCACCTGCGTTTTTCCTGGCAAGGGTGGACAACACGTGAGGACGGTGGCCCAAGCACCATCGAGGATGCAGATGGAGAAGGGTGCAGAGGAAAACCCGGGCATGAGGTCTGGGCCGGCTGGCCCTTGCCGCGGGGCTGGGGGGGGCAGGAGCCCCCGTCCGGAAGAGAAGGCCCAGGCTGGGTCTACCGGGGGCCTGGGGCAGGGGCGGCTCCTGCGTCCTCCCTGCCATGGGGTTAGCGGCCCAGGCCAGAGGCCCAGGCCCTCTGTGTGCCCTCGACCAGGGCCCCCCCCCCCCAGCCAGACGCTCTAGTGCCGGAGGACTTCCCAGGAAAGGAGGTTTGGGGTGTGGGCGCCAGCGGAAGAGGGGGCGCGGGCAGTTTCCAAATCCAGCGCCCAGACTGACTGTCCCCTCGTGGGGAAGTGTCCAGACAGACGGGTGGGCCCGAAGCAGGGCCCCTGAGGCCCGAAAGCCCTCCAGGGGGCCATGGAGAACGCTCACAAACAGCGGTCGGGGGGCAGCAGCCGAGTCCACACAAGCGCTGCGGTCCCCTCCCGGCTCACCGCGGCTGACCGAGAGGCTTCTTCCTGCGTCTGCCCCATGGCTCCCGCCTCCTCCTGCTCCCCGCCCTGCTCCCCCTTCCCGTCTCCTCTCCACCCTCCCCTGGGTGGGGCATGGGCCCTGGGGCCTCCCCTTTACCTGGGGACCCCGGTACTGCGAGAGTGCATTGGCTAGGGACCCACCGGGTTCCATCTGGCTGAGAAGCTGAGCCCGCTCTGGCATCTCTGGCTCTGCGACACACGTGCACGTCGCTGGCCCCCACTTCCGTCGCGGGAGGAGGGGTCGGCGACGCTGAGCCGTGCAGAAGTAGGCCTCCGGCCCCCGGCAGGCACGAGGCCAGCGTGGTCAAGACGGGTGAGGGGTGGCCGATGCCCCGACAGCAAGGCGCTGGGGGCGGGGGGTGCAGTCTTCCTGCGCAAGGCCCGGAACACGGGCCATCTGGACACAGCCGAAGCCAGCCCACAGCTCGCCGGGGCTCGCAGGCCTGGGCGCGGGGCCCGGAGCCCAGGAGACGTCAGAACGCGCCAGAAACAACCAACCGGTGGGCTGGACTTCTCCAGCCTGGACGCATGCTGTGAAGGACTGGAAGCCCAGCCTCGGCCTGGGAGCAAGCATCCGCCACCACCCATCTGCCCAGGACTCACCCAGGCGGCGGGGGGGCGTTCAGAGCTCGACCCAAACACAGACGGGCTCGTGTCAGACGCGGGCGGAGCACCCGCCCGGGGAGGGGTGAGCCAGAGTCACGGAGGTCCATGCTGGAGCCTTAAACTTATTAATCATAAACTCATGCTCCCTATCGGCAAAGATAAATAATAAATGTGGGCGACGGCGAGAAAAGACCCCACCGAGGAGACACGGGGGCGAACACACACAGTTGGCCGCAGGGTGATGGCCGCAGACTCTGCCGTCACGGCCTGGACAGTTCCGGATCGGACACGGGCGGGTGTCGGCAAAGCGTGGGCGCTCGGCACGGGCTGCGCGCTGACCGGCGCCGGCCAGCTGGAGGCGGTGTCCACGCAGCCCGCGCGGCTGTTCTGCTGGGTTTATGGTCAGCGGAGTGGGGACACGCCCGGCCCGCAGTGGCCACAGGGGCAGCCACGGGGCAGCCGGCCCCGACAGGTAGCAACGGGCTCCCCGGGCCGGCTCCAGGCTCTGGCTGCCGGCGACTCAGGGCCGCCTCCAGCCCTGCGCAGCCTGCCGAGCCCTCAGAGCTCCCGAGGGCTCCCGGTGCCCTCCTCAGCACCCTCCCCTACGGACTGGCGGGGCCCGGGAGTGTGGGGACACACACCCCCACCCCCCC
>NW_004567139.1:9322186-9324475 GCF_000260355.1 Condylura cristata | reverse complement strand
CCGGGGAGGCCCACGCTGCCCGACTCGCAGGCCCAGACTCACCGCCCGGCGTCACGCGCGGAAGGTGGGGCCCTCCCCGCAGGATGTGGTGCCCGCCGGTGGCCTCCCGGGCCACCCTGGCCCGGGGCCAAGCGCGCCCGACTGTGGAGTGTCGCCCCGACACGCCTCAGCAAAGCCCTGTGTGGAGGGAGCGGTGAGGCCTGGCTCCCTCCGGGGTCCTGCTCCGTCGGCACCCCGCCCTGCGGCGTCCGAAGACGCAGCCTTCGGGCACACCTGCCCGTCCCCAGCGGAGGCTGCGGGGAGCGGCCCAGGCGGCCCGGCCCCAGGAGCCAAAGGGACCTCGGACCCCGCGCCGGCGGCCTCCTCCACCCCGCGCCCCGCGCCCAGCTCTGAGGCTCCCGTGACCCGGCTTATACCAAACACGCTGGTGCCGTCCGAGGAGCCCTCGCCCGGCGTGTCCTTCCCCGTTTCCACCTCGTGCCTCGGACAAAGGGACCTGGCGGCTTCACGGTGCGGTGTCACGATCATCGGCAGGCCTGGGCCCTGGCCAGGTGCCCGCCGTCAGCCACGGCGACCCTCGGCAAGCGGTGACGGGCGCTCGGGCCCCACAGTCTGGCTGCCGCTGCGCTGGGGCTGACGCGCTCGAGCCAGGGGCCGGGAGCACGGGAGTTAATGAATGTCCCTCGCTGCGGACTAATTCTCGTTTCAACATGTGGCTGTCATTTCCCTGTCATCACAGCTGATTTACAACAGGGTTTAATTAAATTCTCCGTGCATTAGTCAGCGTTCTCCAAAGACAACAGCAGAGGCCCAGGGCGTTTAAAACGTCACCTGCTGAGACATATCACCTCTTCTTAAATAAATACGACAGTGATCAAACTTCGGCTAATGACGGTGACTTAGTTATTTGTTTGTATGCTTTAATATTTAATTGCTTTCATGTCCACCCAATTACTGAGCCACGGCAAATAGAAATTAACTTTTTATCAGCATGTTCCCAGCCCAGCGAATAAGCGCCCCCAGCTTTGGCAGGAGGGAAGCTGCCAGCCAGGAGGCGGCAGGGGCCTCCCCGCCCGGTGCACAGTAGATTAAATTAAGGGAGCGTCTCTGGGCTTCCGCCCCAGCGCCCGGCCTGCCCATGCCCAGGGCAGCCGCGCAGGAAACTGGGACGCGAGACCAGAGCTCGGGAGGCCAAGGGCGCCGGGCCTTACTCCACACTGCCACCCCCCGGCCGCCCGGGGCAAATGCCCCGTGCCAGGGTGCGCAGGGTTCAGGAGCGGCAGCCACAGAGCCCCGGGCGGGCGGGCGGGCGGGCGGGAGGCGTCTCCTGCGGCCACGTCCCGTGGAAGCACTGTCGGGGACTGACCTCAGGACGGCCACCCCAGGACGAAGGCAGCACCGCCGGCCAGAACCCCTCAGGGGTGAACCCGCAGCAGGATGCAGCTTCCACGAGCCGCCGGGGGGAGGCGGCGCGAGCGGGAGGGCGACAAGCCCCGGTGATGCCCGGTGGCGACGCCTGGCGGGTCAGTCCAGTTCGAGGGAGACCAGAAAGGAGGCGGTGTGTGCCGCCCCTCCGGCAGGGGGCCTGGGCCCCCGAAGCCAGCCCCTCTGTGCGGCGGCCCTCCCTGCCTCGCTGCCCGGCCCCCCACACGTCGCCTTCCTCGCAAACCTCAGCTCAGCCTCTCAGAATCCGCACAATTTTTGGAATAAAAATGATGAAGGATGAAGAGTTTCTGGAAATCTTGCAGGCTTGCAAATTGGACACGCCAATCTACCCCCGGCCCGCCCACAGCCCCACGGGCTGCTGGCCTGAACCCCCAACCTTGCCAAAGTAGAAATAGTCTTCCCACGCGCTTGCATCTGATCTCCCCCTCAGCTGTCAGCTCCTTGAGGGCGGCCCAGAAACTAGCAGGGACGTGATCATGGTTGGAGCTGAAGAGGACACTGACCAGCGGGCCGGCGGGCGGGAGCGGACAGGAGTCCGGCAGCGCCCCTCCTGCCGGGAGCAGCCCGGCCCCTTCGGCGCAGTACCCCGGTCCATGGGGCTGCAGGGGTGTGGGGAGGAGGGCAGAGCCCGCGGGCAGCGGGGTGCAGAGGGGGGACTGTGGGCTGACTCCGAAGGAGGAGAGGGCCTTTCAATTGCAAAGACTGAACCTGGCTCTGACTGGCCCCAGCAGGCTCCCATCAGCCTCAGCCTGTGTGACCACCCCCACCCGCGCCCCGCCACCTCTCCAGACCGAGGTCGCCTGAAACCGCCCCAGCCGTAATCCCCTTTCCTCCCAAGCTCAC
>NW_004567139.1:9320094-9321606 GCF_000260355.1 Condylura cristata | reverse complement strand
GCGGAGGACGGCTGCCCCGCCGGGGCAAGACGGCAGCGTGTGGCGCTCACAAGAGCCGGGCTGGAGGTTCCCGGGTGCCGCGGCCGCTCGGCCCAAGCCTGCTCCCCGGGGCAGACTGTACCACCTTCACGTCCGGACGCCGCTTAGCCCCTCTGGGCCGCAGCGCCCGCTGGGCCGACGGAGCCTCCTCTTGACTTGCGGCGTGCGAGGGGCAGAGCCCCAGCGGACGGGTGAGCCGTGGACGCTGCCCAGCGCCATCTATCACAGCGACTCGGCACAGCAAGCCGGCGGCCCCGAGGCAAACCCGCCGGCGACGCTGAGCCCTCGGGGCCTCAGGTGTTGCTGGGGTACCTGAGGGCGGCTCGCCTGTTTCCTTTGAAACGTTCAGTGGCCGGCCGGCCGCTCCGCAGCATGACCAGTGACGGACCAGATCTCGGAGGAGGGAACCCCGGGCTTCCCGAGAGCCCGTGCGCCTCAGCCCGGCCGACCTGATGTCCTGAGGGAGCTCTGCAGAGTCGGGGCCCGCCCTTACTCCCCCTCCCAGTGACTGGAAACTACAACTCCCAGCAGCACCAGGGAGAGAACTGGGGTGGGGGCAGGGCGGAGCTAGCAGCAGCTGGGACGCTGGGGGGTCCGTGGGGCGCGGGTTCCCGCTGTCACTCGGAGAGGGAGCGACGGCTCGGGCCGTGCGCCGGGCCCGCAGCGCCCGTGTGCCCACGCTGGTGCAGCAGCCCAGCTGCTCGGCGTCCCGCTCTCTTCCCGGGCTGTTTCCTCTCCCCTTTTGGATAATAAACCCACGACCCTTCGTGTGCGCCTGCAGTGTAACAGGGTGAGCGCGGTGAGCCCCAAGACAGGCGGCCCGGACACCCGTCTCCCCACAGGCACGCGGGGGGCTGCTCCAGGCTTTAGCTCCCCCGCTCTAGAGGGGCCGCATCTCGCCCCGAGCACCCTCAAGTCCCACAGGGAGCTTTAGGGCGACCTGGAGCCCACGTTGCACCAACAGCACCATGAAGCGTGGCCCCGACGCCCCCGAGGCCCAGGCCTCAGGAGTGGAGAGCGGACTCAGGGCCCAGCCTGGCGCCCAGTTCACAGCCAGGCACGTCCTCGAGAGGACGAGGGAAACCGCGTGTGTGGGCCCAGCCTGGCTCCCCCACAGCGCACCGCCTGCGCAACGCTCTTTAAAGCAGATGGTGCAGCCGCCACACACGCCGGGGCGCAGCGGGTTGGGCCGCAGCCGCCCAGCCGAGTCCGGACCCCACCGAGGGTGACCCCCAGGGCGCGGCAGGCCTCCCCGGCCCGCCCGCTGCGCCCCCAGCAGCGTGCGTCGTCCATCTGCCTGCTGTGCTCCCCGCTCTGCCTCTGCTGGATCCTCTCACCCCCGCGCCTCCGGCCTGCACCCCAGCTCTGGATGCACCAACAGATAAATCTTTTAAAGAATGTACAATAAAGGCATTAAATAAGCAAATAACAATCCCACTTGTGAGCGGTCCAGAGGGCGGCGCCCGGCGGGGA
>NW_004567139.1:9319049-9319614 GCF_000260355.1 Condylura cristata | reverse complement strand
TGACCTTGGACTGGCCAAGGCCCAACCGCCCCCCCTGCAAAGTGGGGCTACTTCTAGCCCCAAGGGCTCCCCCAGCCTCGCGGCCCACCTCCCCACTCACAGCCGCACACAGCAGCCGCCGGGGGTGCAGGCCAGGGCCTCCCAGAGGCGCACGCTGTGCTGCGCACCCCAGGGGGTCGTGCCACGCCCCTGCCACGGACCCTCTGACGCCCCGCGAGGCAGGTGGCCCCCCTTCCACAAGAGCGCTTTAAAAGGCAGAAAGCGAAACACCCGAGTGACAGGAACAGGCTGCCAAGTGCCGGCTCCTGAGGTATCGGGGGGCAGCGCCCGGGCAGGCGCCAGAGTCCTCCGCACCCCGCAGCTCCCCTGAGGGGAGCGTCATCGTGCCAGGCTCAGGGGCCCGGGCACTTGGGAAGGAAAAGGAAAAGCGGAGGGGAAGTCGGCCATCGGGAAGGAGGCGCCCCAGCGTCGGTCACGCCCACCTGGGGCCCCCCAGCCCCCAGCGCTGGCCCGGAGGAGGGGCAGGGCCCAGCCACTGGGGTGCTAATGCAACAGTGGCTCAACC
>NW_004567139.1:9317084-9318383 GCF_000260355.1 Condylura cristata | reverse complement strand
GGCCCCGGCCGGCGCCGGGCGGCTCTGGGCTTGGCTGCACCAGCGCTGTCCTGCTTTGTCCGGAGAGGCCGGACGGCAAATGCCCGGTGGTTCCCGCCTTTGCTGTAAGGTACATTCTTTTTAATCGTTGATTTGGGGTCCCCTCCCCATCACGACCTGACATTCCAGGTAATGAGAAATACCAGTGCCGGCCCTCCCTGGTGGCGCTGAGCGCAGCACCGAAAAGCTGAAGCCGCTTCCGCATGAGTTCGATCCCCGCCTGCCCCGGAGGTGATCACATGGCAGCAGACCTCTCCTGCCCGCCTGCTGCTCCCCTCAGCAGTGGACTTTGTCGACCTGCCTGTTCTGCTCCCCACTCTGTCTCTGGGGAATCCTCTCACCCTCCGCCTCTCTGGCCTGTACCCCAGCTCTGTGTGCATACATAAATAAATCTTAAAAAAAAAACAAAAAAAACGGTGCTCACCTGTCCCCTCCCCCGCAGCAGTGTGACCCAGCCCTGGAAGCCAGGGCCCCCGCTGGAGGGTCCCCAGAAGATGTCCTGTGGAAAGAACATCCAGGCCCCTGGTGGGGGGAGCTGAGGCCTCAGCCCCTGGGGGGTAACGGGGCAGGAGGTGGGGCGCCAGACCCACGCCTTGGGCTCTGTCCCCTCTGTGGGCAAAAGCGGAGGCCCCCTCAGTAAGCGTGACGGCTGGGGGGCGGCTCTGCCCAGCTGCCCCCGGGGGCCAGCAGAATGGTCACCACAGAGGCCTGGCCCAGGGCAAAGCTCAGCTAAAAGAGCACAGCAGGCACAGCTGGGGAGACGGGGACCCATCTCCCAGGGGCCACTCTGCAGCACCCCCTAAAAGGAGGGGCGCGTGGGGCCCGCCTCTGGCCTCGTCCCCGCCGCTTAAATCGGCGTCACCCAGTGTACGTCCTTTGTTGCCATCACCCCACCCCCTGCTGCCCCGTTGGGTTTTCCAGAAGCTTCCTCCCCCAGAGCGCCCTCCCTGACCTGGGACGGGGGTGGGGTCACAGGGAGATGTCACCGGGGCCTAGGAAAGAAACCCTCTCTCCCCTCAGCGGACCCCCGAGAGGGGACAGGCAGGACCCCGGGGTGTCCCTGCCCTGCCTCAGAGGGCGCGTGTCCCCTTGCTGGCTTCGCGTTCTCGGCTGTCCAGAACAGCCCTGCTGCCCGGGGACCCCCAGGTCGGGCGGGCCCTGCGAGGGGCGGCCGGGGGGCTTGGCTGAAACAAGAGGCATGGGCCACCGGGGGTCCCCTCGGGCCCAGGTGCACCGAGGCGGGGCGGCGGGGCCCATGCG
>NW_004567139.1:9314708-9316804 GCF_000260355.1 Condylura cristata | reverse complement strand
GGTCCTAAACTGCCCGCAGATGCATCCTGGTGTGAAGAGCCGAGCGGGAAGGGGGCGCCGGCGGGCTCATTCTCGGGACCTTTCTTCTTCCAGGATGTGGTGGTCGCAGGGGGTAGCCGCCTGCCAACGAGGCACCCCGCCATTACAGCCGAGGAAAGGGGGCGCAGGCAGCACACAGCCCCCTTCACACGCCACAGCACCCGCTCAGGCCTGCGTGGCCCCACCGGTTGCCAGGGTCCAAGCAGGCGGCACCCCCTGGCCTGAGCCCACTGTCCTCCGTCCTGGGGGGCCCCCGGTGCGCCCAGGGCCCCCTCCCTGTCCCACCTGCCCCCCAAGTGCCGCGCTGTGATGCAGCTGGGAGGGCGGCGGTCCCCTCGGGCCTGGGATCCTCGGGCAGCGCCGGACCTTGCAGTCAGTGGCGCCTCTCATGGGTGCTGAAGCTGCTCCCCGCGAGGCCGGGCTGAGCCACCTGCCTCCTCCGAGAGCAGCCCGGGCTCTGCCCCAGCCGGAGCGGGCGCTGCCGGCCCTGGGGAGGGCCTGTGAGAGCCCGGGACCCCGCCGCACCCCTTCTCTACCGCAGAGATCGCCCGGTACGCGCCCTTAAACCTGACTGCTGGAGCTATGCCCGAGGCTAGAAGGCGGTGGGGGGTCAGTGGGTCTCTGTCCAGGTTGAGCTGGGCGTCATTGCCAAGGCGACCTTGGGGGACCCAGGCCAGGCCAAGCCGATGACAGCAGCCCTGTCCCGGGCACGCTGCCCCCACTTACAGTAAGAAGAGAGAAGCCTCTTGCCGGGGGGCGGGGGGCGCTGGACCCTGGTGGCCAGAAGGGGCTGGGGCTGGGCAAGGGGAACCCGCAGCTTTGTAAGCTCGAGGTTGCGCTCTGCGCGGGGGCAGATGGACCTGCAGAGAGGGAGAGAGCTGGGCTCTCAGGGGCTTCCAAGGTCCCGCTGGCTGGGGGCGCTCTGCGCCTGGCGGGGGGCCAGAGGGCCAGCACGCCCCGAAGGGTACGGGCCGGGCTCCGAGTCTGCTCCAGGCCCTCGCGCAGGCCGAGCGCAGGCCGAGGGGCCAGGGCGCCCGCTGGGCACAGGCTGAGTCACCGGCTGGCGGTGGGCGACACGGTTGGGCCCCGGAGCCGCAGGGTGCTGGCGTCGGTCAGCGTGCCCACCGCCCACCACGGGGGTCACTTCCAAGTGACATCGCAGCTTCTGTCTGGGTCACGTGTCCTCGGGGGCCACCCGGGCTCAGGCAGCCAGTTGTCACATGGAGAGAGAGGCCACAGGCGTTTCCTGCCAAGGCTGCAGAGTGGGCCCCCAGCAGCCCCCCGGCCCCGACCCTGAGCCAGGATCTCCCCGCTAAGCCGCGCCTGGATTTCTTTGTTTTTAAGATTGAATTCATGTATTTATGCACAGACGTGCAAGCCAAGGTGTGGGGGTGAGAGGACTCCCCAGAGACAGGGCGGGGAGCAGAGCAGGCAGATGCGCAAAGACACTGCCGAGGGAGCAGCGGGGAGACAGGAGGGGTCCGCTGCGCCCCGGCGTCACTCCCTGGCCAGGGGTGGACACAGGCCGCAGTGGCCGGTGACAGCTTGATAGCCTGAGACGTTAACCCCTGCGCCCCCAGGGTGCTCTGCTCCGAATTTCTGACCGTGGAAGCTATGAGTGTCTAAGCGCGTCTGTGGTCTCCAGCCACTGTGTCTGTGGGTCCCCAGCTTTACAGCCACGGCGCCACGGGCGGCCGGAGCCAGGGAGAGGAGAGTCAGCCGCAGCGTGCCCTCTGCGCCAGCAAGGGCGCCTTGCAAAACTGACTAAATGCTGATCACAGAACGGCAGCTCCCCCCCACGCAGAGGCAACCGCAGGAGGAAAGTCTCCGCCCAGATCAAAATGAAATTCCCGGGCAGAATCAGGCGCGAGGCCGAGCGCCCGCCCAGCCCAGGCGGCCTCGGGGGCGCCCCCTGGTGGCGGAGAGTTACCGCGCAGCACGCCAAGAAGCGGAGGGGACCCGGGGCCGCTGACCCCTCCTGCCCCCCGCTGCCCCTCACCAGTGTCTCTGTCCATCCGCCTGTTCTGCCCCCCACTCCGTCTCTGGCGAGTCCTCTC
>NW_004567139.1:9312436-9313673 GCF_000260355.1 Condylura cristata | reverse complement strand
TTATCGCTTAGTTCTTTTATCGAGACAGTGAAATGCACAGACCGCAAGTGCTTGTCAGACTCCATGGACTCTGATGAGCGCAAACCCACGCTGCGCCACACTCTGGTAGGACCTGCCTTGGGATGTCGCATACTGACTACACGAGCCCGAGTGGGCGGTCATCTGCCTGGACTGCAGGTGAGGCCACCGCGAGTGGGCGCAGTGTCCCGAGCTGACAGCCAGCAGGCCTTGCAAGCCCCCGAGAGTTCTGGGGAGACCCTGCCCCCCCGGTGCAGTGGAGTTCTGATTTTCACCACCACAGGTTAGCTTTGCCTCCTCCTGAACCTCACCCTCATGGAATCCAAAGCGAGGTGAACCTTGCGATAGGCTTTTCTTACTGAAGCCAACACTTTAAGAATTATATACCAGCCACGAATCCACGCCAAAGCACCGAAGACCAAACAATGGAAGACTTCCCCTTCTAAGCGGCGCCGGGGGGGTGTGAAAGCCAATGACGAGGCTGGACCCTTACTGGTGCTGTACACCAGCAAACTCCATGAGTAGAGATTGAGACGAGACCCAAAACAGTAAACCACGTGGGAGGAAGCAACGGCGACAGGGCCTGTGACACCGACAATGATCACATTTCCGGTGACTCAGCCCCTATGGCAAGGGAACTGAAGAGAAAAATAAAGTGTGTGGATGACCTCAGTGTAAAGCCTCATAGAGCAGAAGAAAATACAGGATGATTAAATAGACCCCTGCTAAGTAGCAGAGGTATCTGCATGATTTAGAGCTGATAAGGGATTAAGATCCAAGATCCGTGAAACACCCATGCACACCAACAATAAAAACAAATAATCCAATTAATGGATGGACAGCTGAGACAAGCGATTTCCCAAAGAGGAGCTCCAGAGATCCGAAGGCATGAAAGAATGCTCATCGTCACTCCGGACGAGCTGCAGGCTGAACCACAGGGCCCTGCCACTGCACATCGAGGAGTACTATACAGTCATGAAAAGGACACAGTCCAGACACTCAGCAAAATGGCGGGAATTTGACGGGTATGTGCAGCAGAGTCAGAACAATGAAACAAATGCTGGCCATGAACACAATACTTTGATATAGCAAAAATACTTAAAAAACTAGCAGACACTAATAAACATCCTGAGGGCTCTGAGTTAGTTAAGGAGGGGCGGACGGGACAAGGGGCTACAGGGGACAGTGGAGGGGACAGGAGATAACACAACAGATTTTC
>NW_004567139.1:9310962-9312066 GCF_000260355.1 Condylura cristata | reverse complement strand
GGCTCCCCTCGGCAGTGGACCTCGTCCATCTGCCTGTTCTGCTCCCCACTGTCTCTGGGGAGTCCTCTCACCCCCGCACCTCTGGCCTGTGCGTCTTTTCAAAAATACCCCAGTCACTGCGCGCGTCGGCAGGCTGGTCACTGCCGGCGGCCTCCCACCACAGGCCTCTATCTGGACTCGCTGCACTTGCATCCTTCCCGTCTGTCTCTGCTTTAAAGACAGCTCCACACACGTTCGAACTCCGGTCTCGGGCCAGCAGCCGCTTTCATCCCTCAGGTCTGAACTGAGCGGAACTGCTGGGTCACAGAGGCCCTGTGAGGAGCTTCCGGAGGGGGGCCCTCCTTCAGCTCCTGTCACATCCCCTAGTTTTTTTCCCTGCACGTACACGGTGGTGAGCATCGCTCCCCTGCCCGGCAATGCTCAGGACGCGTGGCCACGCTCCCTGGCCAGCTCCGCGTGTGACAGTGTCAGCTCTTCTGCCCACGGGGGACAGCTCAACGCTGCACGTCAGAATCCTTTCTATATTCTGGGCGCCACCCCTTGGTCAGACACAATTTTCGGGGTCTGTTCTCCCAGTGGTGACTTACCTTTCCACCTGCTTCGTGGGCACAGCCTTAGACCGTGGAAGCAAATATAACCGGACGTTTTAAACACTGATACATCCATGACCAAGTGGAAACAGCAGCACACATCAGACCAAAGTCCCCAAGGAGGCAAACTCAGAGAATTCCAGCAGTTATCTGAGCAACGCTGGTGCCCTCTCTCCCTCATCAAGACTCCCGGGCAGAGGCGGCCCGAACCCCGGGGTGTTTACACTGCGCACATGGAACCCCAGCCTCAGCGAGCCAGACTGCCCTTCAGTGTGACCAATGACCCCCGAAGTGAGGCGGGATCCCCCTGCGGGGGATGGCAGCAGATGGGTTCTCCTCTCCCCCGGTGATGGAAACTGGCACAGCCCTTTAGAGGATTAACTTGGCCCCTCGGCCCAAAGGGACCAGGCGCCCCCACCCCCGTCCGCACCCCAACACTCACGCCAGAGGCTCTGCAGGCCGCAGGGCTGTGGCCAAGCAGCTAAGGCTTTGCAGTCTGTCCAGCAGGACAGGC
>NW_004567139.1:9301436-9308492 GCF_000260355.1 Condylura cristata | reverse complement strand
GTCGGGTGGGGACACGCGGACGCTTGGCGAGGTCTGGCCGAGCTCGGCAGAGGCTCTAGGGGAGACAGACTGGCCTCCCGAGGTCACCGCTGCGGGCAGCCCCGGCAGCACCCGCGACCAGCCCGGCTGGGGCTCTCGGCGCAGTCGGCTCCTCTTGAAGAGCAGCCTCTGGGCTGGACTCGGCCGGCCTGGGCGCGGGGAGCCCCCTCCCTCCCCCCTTGCAAGCGAACCGGGTGTTGGGCCCTGAGACTGTCTGCGACTGTGAGCAGTCAGGTGGGAACCCACAAACCTGCCGATCCCCCCAATTTCTGCTCTCCCTCCTGACCTCGAACTGAACTTTTTTCTTTTCTTCGATCCCACAGCCCTGAAGCGCAGGTCTTGTTCACCGCGAAGGCCACACAGCAGAGGCCCAGCGCCTCGGTGACTGTCTCAGGCCACACTCGGCGTTAGCTGCTGTGTGCCACCGGTTCCCAAGCCCACGGTCTTTTTTCTTTTTTAAATAATATAATAGTTTATTCTTACATCATTTTGTGCCTTTTTCCCTGGAGCTTCCCGCCTCCCACAAGGAGCCAGGCCCGCTGGCCCTGCTGGGCACGCAGGCAGAGGGTGGACGCAGGGCAGTGACACAGCACGGAGGCCCCGGCGCCGGCTCAGGGCCTCCCGAGTGACCCTGCAGAGCCAGGGGTGCAGGGACCCTGGCACTGGCTAAGGATAGAATCCACTGCCCGTCACGGCCTCTGGCCTCCTGGCTCCCACTTGGGGCGCCCCTTCGAGGCGCGTGCCAATCCGACCTCCAGAGGGTCCCCGATATGTGACTTGAGGCTGGAGATTCGCCAGCCCCAACCCCAGCACGGGAGAGGGTGGGGCGTGGGTCCCTGCAGACCGGGAGAATACACCTCTGTTGTCTCAGCTGCTGTGACTATTCTGGGGCCCAGGGCATCCCTGCGGTGCCAGGGCTCCCCCACACCTGCTCGCTCCCCAGTCTCTGTGGCCTGCAGAGAGCAGCTGGAGTTGCAGCTCCTTGAGGCAAGTTCTCCTGCAGTCAGTGCAGCTGGGAATCAAAGATCCGTCAAATACGGTCAGTCTCCGGGTCAGTCTCATCGACTGGGGTGGTAGGAAATCTCGCTTCTGGAGAAGCAGCTGCCCCCCACGCGAACCCACTGCCCCGCCCCGCACACTGCCCCCCACCCAGGGCCAAAAAGGAGAGACCCGCGAGCCCCGGCTGCTTACGAACATTTATTTCAGGAAATACACTTTGAACACTTTGTTATTTATACAAAAAGAGCCGCGGTTCTCAGGAGGCGCGAGCGCAAGGCCACTGTGGAACAGACCCCAGGACACCAATTCTCGAGATCTGCTACAAGGAAGGAAAGCGAAGCCGTCTGCCGGAGGCCGCTGCCCGGGCGCACCCGCGGGGTGCGATGGCCAGCCTTTGGATCTCGGTTTTGGCAAATCGTGGCAATTCGGCAAGTAAACTGTGGGTGAGGTGGGTCCTTCCTCTCGGGGCGACACGCAAGGCGGTGACGTCCATGCACACGCACGCGCGGCCCAAGCCGCCTGCACCCCTCCCGGGGCTGCGGCCCGACCCTGGGGGCTGCGGACCAACCCCACCTCATCTGTCTCTGGTCCTGGGGGCAAAAGTGGGGTTCCCACCTCCCCCAGGCAGGGCGTGGGTGCTCCTGGCTTTTCCTCTGGAGAAGACTGAGGGTGGAGGCGCTGGAGACACCCCAGCTCTGCCCTGTACGCCAGACCCCTCCATCCCTGGCAGTCAGCCTGACAGGCTCAGGGGCCAGGGGCCCAGTCCGGCCCGCCTGGTGTCCACCTCCCGGGCACGGCCGGGCATCTGGGCCCACGCAGACGTCTAGCTACACCCACGTGCAGTCACGCAGGGTGGGGTGGACACCCAGACCCTCTGACCACCCCGGTCCCGCCCCATCCACCAGAACCCCCCACCCGGGGCGCCCCCCCACTCCCCTGCTTAGCCTTCCCCCAAAGGGCAGGGCTTGGTGGGGTGGGGCGTCTCCTTGCTGCCTTGCAGCTCTCAACTGAGTCCTGGCGAGGGCGGGGGGCGATGGGGGGGGACACCGCCCTCTCCGACCTGCCATGATCTTCCGAGCCAGGGGACAGTGAGGGACAGTCTGCGGCTGGCTGGCTGCGTGGACGCGAGATAAAGGCACTTTCTGCTCCAGGCGGGGCTCGCAGCGGGTCCCCACCCAGGATTCTCCGAGTCTAAGCAACTGGCAACTGGAGTCTGGAGGAAGGAGCTGCCCCTCGGGGCGGGGTGGGGCCGAGAGCCTGGGCGCAGGGGCAGCTCCAGCGGTGGCCGCCACGGGGGCCGCCAGCCCTGGCCCGGGGCAGGGGCCAACAGGAAGGCGGGGGGCATCAAGGTTACCTGGCAGCGTCGAGGGGCGCTGACAGTGGGGGAACTACATGGAGTGGTGGGGCGAGGGGCGGCCGGCCGGCCGGGCGGCGGGGGCGGGGGCGGGCGCTACATGCCCTGGGCCTCGGGCTCCGGCTCCCCCAGCCCGTTGGACACGGTGCCGCTGCTCTGGTGCAGGCGCTTCACGCGGTAGGCCTCGAAGTGGATGCTGCTGGTGATGTCCTTGATGTTCTGCATGTGCGTCCTGGGGGCCCGAGGGGTCAGCGGGGCAAACGCAGGCCCCGCCCTCCTTCGGCCACCAGGCTGCCCGGGACTGGGCAGGGGCCGTCTCCGGACGCACTCACACCCAGACACCCCCGCCCCCTCCCTACGGGCAGGCCAGGGGGCAGTGGGTAACCACGCCCTGTCAGCCTGCTGGGCCCGGACTCTGGCGTGCCAGAGATGAAAACGGGGTGTCCTTCCCGAGCCTGGCTCTGGCGCGTAGGGCAGCTCCCCGACTGGAGGGCCCCAAGCCGGCCAGGCCGGTCCCCTCCCGGACTGTCCCCAGCAGCCGCCTGCCCCCGCCAGGCGCCCCCTTCTCCACTGTCACCTGGCAGCCCAGCCCCCACCGGGCCTGTGAGGCCGTGGGGGAGGGGCAGGCCCACGAGCGGGCACCATCCTCCGCCCGGGTGCCCTTCCTGCTGCCGCCAGGAGACGGGCACAGGCTCCCCCGCCCGCCAGCAGCGCCCCGCACCCGCGGCAGGGCCGACTCTCACCTGATGAGTAGGTCCCGCAGGTAAGCGAACTCACAGTGTGTGGTGTTTTCAACTGCGAGAGGAGAGGCCGGAGGTCACCCGCAGGCCCTCCGCCACCCTCACCCCCACTCCCCGCGGGGCTGGGGTGCAGGGCGCTGCCAGGCGCCCAGGCCGGTGAGCCGGGGAGCGGGACCACAGCCCACAGGTGAGCCCAGGCCCGCTCTCCGGAAGGCTTCAGGGCGCCCAGCAGGCAGAGGACACGGGCCCAGCAGGACGGGGGAGAGCTCAGCGAGAAGGTGGGTGCTGGTGCTGCTGGGGCCGGGTGCAAGAGAACCTGGGGGATCTCCCCCGGGGTCACACACCCCGGGGCCCCTGCCCGGAGCCACCCAAGGCACAGCCCTTTGGAGGGAAGGCTGTGGGCCCTCGAGGTCCGGCCTCACGCAGCTTGGGAGGTGGGAGCCCCCTCCGCCGGGGCGCCCCCCATCCGCAGGGCCCCAGCGTGTCCTCGGGAGCGGCTGGCGGCGGCGTGGGCCACCAGGGGGCAGCAGAGGCGCAAAGGTGCCGCCGACGCCCCGCCCCAAACTCTCCTGGGCCTTCACAGAAAGTTCCTTAAGATGGGCACTGCCTGGCAGGGGCGCGAACCGCCCCCAGGACCCCTCTGGCGGAGGGGAGCAAGGGAGACAGGGATCCACACGCCCCGCCCCCAAGGGCTGCCACCCCTCCAGGCTTGGTGGGTCCGGGGCCAGGGTGGGCCCGGGCAGTTTCCTCCCTGCACCCTCCAGCAGGGGCAACCAGGGCCCCAGACCCCCAAAGGCCCCTAGGCAGGCTCACAGGCCCCACTGCTGGAGGAGGGAATGGAGGCCCCCGGGGCCTGGGGGGCAGCTGCTGCTCCTCTGGACCCTCAGCCAAGTGACTGAGGGGTCGGGGCCCCCCTCCAGCAGAAGGACCGGCAGGCAGGCCGCCCAGGTAACCTCCCCGGGGTGACCCCGGAGGGTCCCGTCCGCCCTTCCCACCCCTGCAGGGCGACTCCAGCTCGGCAGGTGGGGCAGAGCCTCCTAGGAGACGTCTGAGGGGTCCTTAAGGGCCGGGGTCACTCTGGATTTAGGGTGCCCTGAGCCAAAGATCAGCATCCTTGGAAGACTTGGACACAGAGAGGGGGGCCTCCGAGAGGGCAGTGCTGTCACCCCGGCGAGGGAGGGGCCGGCCCATGCTGCCCAGAGGAACTGCTGCCCCTGGCGCTGAACTGGCCTCCTGGAGAGCCCGGTGCACTAAGTGGGGGCGCCTGGGACCCCTCCAGGGGTGTGGGGGATGACACTGGGTCTGAGAGCTCAGCCTTGCTCTTTCCCTAGACCTAGAGTGGCGACACATGGTCACATGGCCGGGCAGTGGCGGGGGGGTCACGCGGCCTGCCCGTGGGGGGCGGGGTGGGCTTGGCAGCAGTGGGGGATCACATGGCCTGCCTGTGAGGGGGGTGAGGGGTTCACACAGCCTGGCCGCTGGAAGGCGGGGGGTGTGATTCAGCCTGGCCACGAGGGCACCCAGTCTGGCCATTGCGGCTGGGCGGGGGTCACACGCCTGGCTGCAGTGCGGGCAGCTCCTCCCTCGGGGGAGGGCGGAGGACTGCAGGGGGACACTGACTGCAGAGGACTGAGGCCTGGACTGGATCCCCAGTTCCCCAAGTGGGAACACCATGGGACCCCTGCGACCGGGGTGCAGCCCGGCAGGAGGGGTGCCATGCTGAGGGTCTGGACAGCACCCCGTTACCTTCAATGGTGCCCCATTTGGTTTTCCTCCCGAGGATCCTCTTCCCGTTCACTTGGTACTCGTGGTCACTGCCCACCACGGCGAACGGGATCATCTCCTGGGGGCGGGGGGGCATTGGTCTCGGCCGGCAGGAGCCGCCTCGGGCCCCCCAAGCCCAGGGCCTCCGTCCACCCCACTGCTCCCCAGGCCCTGCCCCAGGGAGGCCCCGCCCATCCCACAGGGTGGCCCACGCACTCGGAACTTCTCGTTCACCATCCGGTCCTCGGAGTCCTCGTCAAACTCCTTCTGGGGGTACACGTCGATGCCGTTGGACAGCAGGTCCGCGGTGATCTGGGGGCCAGAGGGGGCCGTGGGCACCACGGTGAGGCCTGGCCTGGGTGTTGGCCCCCAAGACGTCCGCACCGGGCAGTGGGCTGGGTCCGGGTGGGCCGGGGACCCGGCTCTCCAGGCCGCTGCCTCGTGGGCAGGGGCAGCTGTGGCGGGGACAGCGGGAGACCCCCGCCGTCCGTGCCTGTCTCCACGCCAGCTCCTCACCGGGCCCCTGGGGCTCCCTGGGGCCGCCAGCGTCCCCCACCCCAGCAGGACGCCCAGTGCCCAGCTGGGGTGACAGCCAGGCCGGAGCCGCTCTGGCAGACACACCCACCACCGGGGGGCGCCCTCCCTGGGGCTCCCCTGGCCTGCACCACCAGCCAGTCAGGGCTCAGCTCAGACCACTGACTGAGGGAGGTTCGGCTGGCTCCGGGCACCTTGTGTGGCGCGTCTGGACACAGCAGAGGACCCCAGCCACAGCACCCCTGGCGCTGCTCATATTGAGGGGACCTGGCCGGCCCGGCCCGAGGGGGGCCCTACCCGCTGCTTGAAGTAGACCCTCTCCTCCAGGGTCAGCGTGTCGGCCTTAGCGATGACCGGGACGATGTTGACCACTTTGCTCAGGCGCTTCATGAACTCGATGTCCAGGGGCCTGAGGCTGTGTGGGAAGGACAAGGGTGGGCGTGGGCGGGGCAGGGCCTCCGCGGCTCAGCTGTGCGCCCCCACCGGCAGCAGGACGTAAGGGTCGGCCGCAGGCAGGGAAAGGTGGGTTCAGGCAGAAGTCTGACCCCAGGAGGGGGAGGGGCCAGCGCAGCAGGGGCGGGGCAGAAGGGCGCACGGGCCCTGGACTGGCGTGGTGGGCCTCAGCCGACCCCTGCCCCCGGAGAGCGATGCGCCTGGTCAGGCCCGCAGGGCTGTCGCCCAGCAGACCCCCGCTGCAGCGCCCAGGCCTCCCGCGACTGGGCTCCCACCCCAGGGCAGGCTCGGACCCCACTTGGGTTTTCCCGAGACGCCGTGGAGGCTGGCCGCCTCGGCGGGCTCCTGCCTGTCGCAGGGCCAGTGGGGCCGGGCTCCCCGCTCGGGACACCCCAACAGGGGCTGGATTTGGCACAGGGGCCGGGAGGCTGGGAGAGAAGCCAGGCGCACCCCAAAACCAGGCCACCCCAAACCAGGCTGCTGGTGCTGAACACTGCGGGGCTCCCGCACCAGGGAGGGGCGGGGGCAGGGCCGGCTGGAGCCGGGGGCGCAGGCGCCCAGTACAAGTGGCCTGCCGGGGACATGGGAGCCCACGTACAAGTGGCTGGTGGGGGTGGGGGACTGGGGGCGCGCGGGCCGGGGCGCACGTACGAATGGCCGGGGACGGGGTTCCCACGTACGAGTGGCCAGGGGCAGGGGCCGGGGCGCCCACATATGAATGGTCAGGGGCGGGAGCGGGGAGCGCCCACATATGAGTGGCCGGCGGCAGGGGCCAGTGCGCAAGTAGGAATGGCCGGGCCGGGGCCTGGGTGGGCCGGGGGCGGGGCCGGGGCGGGCCGGGGGCGGGGCCGGGCGCACGTACGAGTGGCCGGTGGCCGGGATGAAGTAGAGGCAGCAGTGCACGCGCGTGTCGGGGATGCGCTTCTTGCGGTTGATGTTGACCTCCTCCTGCAGGTACTTCTCGTACTGGTCGTTGATGAACTTCATGATGGGCTGCCAGCTGTGCGGACCGGGGTCAGCCTGTCCCGCGGGCGCCCCGCGGACCCCCACCGCCCCCCACCCCACGCGCACAGACTTTATGAGCGGAGGGGGCCCCAGGCCAGCAACCCCGGCCCTGGGGCGGACGGCGCCCCGCGGACGCTCTGGCCAGGACGGGGCTCCAGCCCGGGGACC
>NW_004567139.1:9287981-9301327 GCF_000260355.1 Condylura cristata | reverse complement strand
GCGCCCCGCGGACGCTCTGGCCAGGACGGGGCTCCAGCCCGGGGACCACAGGCAGCCTGCCCCGCGGCCCCCGGCCCTCACCAGTTCTCGTTGTTGATGTGGTCCCCAAAGCCCGGCGTGTCGATGACCGTCAGCTTCATGCGGACGCCCTTCTCCTCGATATCTGCACGACGCAGGGCCGCTGAGCGCGGGTGCTCCTGCCCACCCGGCCCCGACCCCCAGGCACCCGGTGACCCCCAGGCACCCGGTGACCAGTGCGGACACCAGGGGCCACCGCCCGGTCTCGGAATGCAGTGGGGGTGGGGGGTAGCTTCCTGGAAGCCACCCCCACAATTTGTAATGGAACACTAGACTGCTTCAAGGGGTGCACTGTGAGCAGGGCCCCCGCGCACCCCGGGCGGCCCGGGAAGGAGGTCACCCGCCCGGCGCTCACCATGCGTGATGGACTTGATCTCGATGGTCTTGGGGATGCGTTCCTCCGAGGGGGGCTGCACCGACTTGCGGCTGATTTTGGATTTGAAGAGGGTGTTGATGAGGGTGGACTTCCCCAAGCCGCTCTGCCCTGGGGAGCAAAGGGGGCCGTCAGCAGCAGAGCCTCTGGAGAGGGGTTCGCAGACCTCTCCTGGGGGCGCTCGAGGCCAGGGGTCCGGAGGTAAAAAGGGCAGGGATGCCCAGTGCTGGCCGGTGGGCCCCCGCCCTTGGGGCTTGTCAGACTGCCCTGGACAGGAGCCGGGGTGCCCTGGGGGAATGGAGAGGCTGCGCCCCACCGGGGGGGGGGAGGAGGGCTGGCCACCTCATGCCACTGTGCCCGCACGGGACACACAGGAGACAGAAGAGCAAGCTCTGCTCAGCGGGGCCGTGGGCTCAGAACCGGGGGCAGGGACACCCCTCGTCCGTAAGGGCCCTGCCGGGCTGCCATCCAGGCTCCCGGGCAGCCCGAGCCCCGGAGCGGTGGCACCGGCCTTACGGGGCCCCCCAGACCCTCCCCCACAGCGGGGACGTCGCCTGCGGCCGGCCACGGGCCTGCTTCTCTAGGTCTTCCCTGGGCCACGACCAGAGGCCACAGGTTGAGGCGACTTAAAGTGGCCCCGCTTCAGCACGCGCAAACGCCCCATCCGTTCCGCAAGCCGGGCGTGGGCTGCGCCCCAGGGGCCCCACGCGCCCCAGCCCCCGCCAGGCCCCACTGGGGCTTCGCCCACGGCTGCCGGAGGCCACGCCAGCCAGCACGCTCGCAAAATCAAATCACGCTGATCCGACCCCGACGCCGCCCAGGCGTGGGCTCCCAGAGGCCGGCTCAGGAACCCCGGCCCCGCTGCGCCCCCTTCTCCAGCGCCCACCACCAGGGACGCCAGCCCCGCACCCGGCCCTCTGGGATCAGGAGGAGGAATCCCAGGTGGGCAGATGCCCCGGAAGGCGGGGCAAAGGCGGCTGGGTGCTGCCAAGCCAAGCACCCCCGGACCCCGATCCCCAAACAGCCATGTTCTGCGGACGGGCCCACCCCCACGAGCACCCCGCCACCCCCTCTGGGGCTGGCTGTCAAAGCGGGGCTCTGCACAGGGTGACGGCAAGGATGCTGGGACACGAGGCGTTTGGGGACCAGGAGGTCGCCCTGTCCAGTGGCTGGTCAGCGGTATCCCCACCAGCTCTGGGGTGGGCACTTCGAAGCTAAGAAACGGGGCTCCTCGAATAAGGTCGGGATTTCTCAACACGAGGGCCCGGGACTGACGGGCCAGGGCCCCCAGCGGGCCCCGAGCACGGGCAGTGCCCCGCTGACCGTTCGGCCGCCAGCTCGCCTCCCCCACGCCGCCGAGGGCCCGGGCGGGACGCACCGACCACCATGATGTTGAACTCGAAGCCCTGCTTCATGGCCTTCCTCCGCATCTGCTCCAGGATCGAGTCGATCCCCACGTAGCCGAAGTCCGCGGGGGCCTTGTCGCTGCGCGGGGCGGGCGCCTGCTTCAGCCCGGCATCTCTGGGGGTGTCCGCCATGTCGCCAGCACAGCCAGGAGCCGCCTCAGGGGCTGCAGAGGGAGAGCGGGGCGTGAGGGGCGTCGGGGCACCAAGCACCACCGCGCCGGTGGCTCTGGCCATCGCCCCAGGAGGGGACCTCGAAGCTCCGCGTCCGAGACCGTCGGAGCTGCTCCTGACCGCCGGCCGCCTCCCCCGAGGCCCCTCCCGGTTCCAGGGTGGGGCTGGCCCTGAACCCTGCTCTCCAGCCCCGGAGCTGCACCCCGTTCAGTGAACCCTGCTCTCCAGCCCTGGAGCTGCACCCCGTTCAGCAGAAGCCTGTTCCGGCCTCCCCCCTGCCGGGGGCGCGGGGCCTCGCCGGCCCTCCTGACCCCAGGGGTTGCACCCGCCGCCACGCAGGGTGGGGAGCAGGTCCGCCCAGTGCTGAGCTCCAGGATGGGGGTGCGCAAGCCCCTCGCTCCCCACGCCTCGCCCGACCTGCTGCCCCACCCCCTCCCTAGGCCCACGGGGGCCCCCAGCAGGGCTGGCTGGAAGCCAGCGGGCTGTTCCCGTGCACCCCAGACCACACCTTTCCCGCCTGCCTCTCGGCTCCCGGGGGGCAGACTCCAGCCCGCTTTGGTGGCCCCAGCAGGGCGTGGAGGCTCCCCCACCCCCAGGGAGACTCACGTTCCCCTATGTGTCCTGGGCTCCCCGGAAGAGCACATCAGGGACTCCCCACCCTTGGGCCCCTCCCAGATGCGGAGGGAGGTGCGGGAGACCCAGAGCCCACACTCCCAGGGCGGGGTCACCCCCCACATCTCCGATGTGCCCTCGGCCACCTGCTCCCGCACAGACCTGGCCGCAGCGACCCCCCGACGCCCACACACAGACGTGGGGTGTGGGCACCTTACCCCGCGTCCTCCGCCCGCCCGACTCAGCACAGGGTCCCGGCAAGCAGTGAGGTTAGACGCCGGGCTCCAGGACCTCCCTCCCCAAAGGGGGGTCCCGCCCAAGGCCAGGGAAGCACGAAGGCCCGAGGGGCTCCCGCCAAACCCCGGGTGCCGGCCTGTGCTCCCTCCTCAGAATCGCTCCAGCGTCTACATCAACGAGGCTGCGCGGCCCCGGCCCTGCTTCTGGCAGGCGGGAGGCAGAGAGCAGCCGGCCACGTGACCCAGAATCGCTTCCAGGTGCCGGGGGGTCGGGCCGCCCCTCCCCCCAAGGACCCAGGCGGGTGCCCAAGCCGTCCCGTGGGCAGGCGAGGGCCGCAGCACGGGGCAGGCCGGGCTGCCCAGCACCCACATCCACTGCAGAAACGTGGTCCGTGCGAACACCCTGCCCGCCGGCTGCCCGCCGCCCGCGGGACCCATCTGCCGCGGGGCTGCCCGCAGGGGTCCGGCCCCCAGGCGCCCGGCTGGTCTGGACGGGCAGCCGCTTCCGCTCGGGCCCACGCTGGCCAGTGCGGCGGCCACATTACAAGTCGTGGCCAATGCCCACGTGGCCTCCACCAGGCCCGCCTCACACCCCACTTCAGGACAGAGAGAACCCGAAGTCTCACAGCGACGTTGGCGTGATGCCTCTCGGCCTCGGGTGAGCTGCCCCAGGCCGCCGGCGCCCCCGCCCCAGGGGCACAGGCCGGGGCCGGGCTGGGGAGCCGGCACCCCGGGCCGCCCTGCCCCACCGCTGCTCCCCGCGGGCACCTGCTCTCCCCGCACCCTGAGTGCGCCCAGCAGGCCGGCGCCACCCTACACCCCCACCCCTCACGTCCGCCGGCCCAGGGCCTCGATCCCGGGGAGCTGGGTCTGGCTTGGGGCTGCCCTCGCCAAGCACCGCCCACCACCCGCCTCGGGGTCACGCGCCCTCCTCCTGCCGGTCACCCTCGGGAGCCCCGGCTGCCCTCAGCTGCTGAGACTGCTGCTTTCAACGTGGTGGCCGTGACATTGGTGTGGGCAGTGACGGGCACCGGCACCCACAGTTGACCAAAGGGCGACCCTCTGCCCCCCACCCGGGCCCTGCAGCCTCCACCCAGCGAGGGACTCCACGAAGCAGCCATCCGGCAGAGCCCCGGTCCGCGACAGGCCTCGAGTCGGCCAGCGAGGCGCCGCCCAGGGAGACAAGGGGTGTGGCCGCTCGGGAGGAGGACGCCGGAGGGGTGGAGGGAGACCCCAGCTGTGCCCAGTGCGCTGTGTCCGGGGCCGCGGACACCCTGGCCAGGCGCCCACGCAGCCTTGTGCGCCCCATGTGTCCAGGCGGCGCCCGGACCGCAGCCCCCAGCCAGGGTGAGTCTGGGGGCGCAGAGCAGCGTGGGAAACCGGGACACTCTCCCCGGGATCCCCCTGTGAGCCCGCCACCCAGCCTCAGCCCTGCTGGCCTCCGCTCACGAGCTGGGGCGTGTCTAGTCGGGGCGGGGGGCAGGGCTCCGGCTGACCCCGCCCGCGACCCCCCTGCAGGTCTACGGCCAGCGCCTCACCTGGCGAGGTGGGGGCAGCAGATGGCCGCGGGCCCGGCCCAGCTCGCTGGGGCCACCTTCTCTGCACCCTTGCGGTGCAGGCACCCCAGGGCCCAGAGATGGCCCTGCAGGGACAGCCGGGGCATCGGTCTGGCCCGCTGCATGCGGGCAGCTGTGTCAGGGCCGCGGCCCAGCTCGGCCACTTGGCGCTGTCTCCCAGCCCCTCCCGTCTCACCCTGCCCTGCTTCTGCCCGAGTTGAGCCTGGGGCACGGGAGGGGGGCGAGGGGCGCCCCCCTCCAGGGGCACAGGCAGGCCGCGGGGCGGTAGCCAGGCCCTTAGCCAGGCTGGGAATCCTCCTGGGGCACAGTGACCAGCTGCCCGCCCTCCCGCCCCGGGGCCTCCCAGACCTCAGGGCTGCCTCTGGCCAGATCAGTCGGTGGTTTGCGCCTTGTGGCTCCGTGCCACGGTGGGGAGCCCGGCCTCACGCACCGTGCTGGCCACATCAGACGTTAGGGAGGCCCAGGCCCACAGGGCATCAGCAGTGGCCCCAGAGGGGCAGGCCAGGACCCGCAGCACTCTGGCGGCTGAAGGAGGCGGCGGTGCCCCGCTGGGCAGGGCCTGGGCCCCAGGCGCCCCCAGGCAGGGTCCCCACATGCGGGCCGGGGCTGTGCCTCGGGCTCAGGAGGGTCCAGGCTCGCAGGCGCCCTCAGGCCCCGGCACGCTGTGGCCGGCCAGCCTCGCCCACCCGCCTCCCGCACCCGCTCCCAGGGGCTGCCCAGCAGGCCTGGGCCTGGCGGACGGGCTCCTGCTTGTGCTGGCAGTGCTGGGCGCACGGGGTCAGAGTCCAGGCTCGGGTCTTGGAAGCGACGTCCCCCAGCGATGGCCCCGAGGGCTGCCCAGCCGCACGGAGGACAAACGAGACCTGCAGGCTGGAGCCGGCCGGGCCGGGCGGGTGAACACGGGGCTCCCCGCCGGGCTGGACAGGCTCCGGGGTTCCCCGCGAGGCGAGGGCCCCCCAGGGCTTCTGTGCCCCTCTTTTGGAAGCTGTTTAAAGGGAAGACTCCCGCGAAGACAGACAGGCACAGTGAACCTGGACAATTCGGGGGACGCGGGCCCATGGACCTCAAAAACACACTCGGTCTACTGAACTTCAGAAGTCTCACTCGGCATCACCGGCACACAAAGAGGCTCCGGCTTGGGGGCCAGAGAGGGGCGGAGAGTTCTTTCACGAGATCAAAGGCGGCCTCAGCAGAGAAGCTGGGGGGCGGGGAGACCCGACCCACCCCACAGCCCCCAGGCCCGGCTGCAGCTCCCAGGGCTCCAAGCCCTTCCCAGCAGCAGGAACCCGCAGCTCCCCCCCTCGCACCCCTGAGCGGCCTCCGCCGGCCAGCCCTGGTCGAGGCCCCTGCTCCCTCCTAAAGCTGAGGACACAGAATATGAACAGCCAGACTGTGCGATGTCGCAGGCAGAGATCAAGCACTGAATTTTAAGCGCACACAGAGCCCCTCTAACGCGTGAGTAATTCCAAGCGGAATCACACTTAGCACTTTGTCAGGGCGGGAAGCTCCGGGCCTGGGAAGCCAGAAATCTGAGAGGGCCCCGGAGAAACCGCCTCAGAAATGCAACAGCTGCACCCCGCCGGCCTGGCCCAGCCCTCCCCCACCCCACCCCCACCCCGGTGAGAGCACAGGCACATCCGAGCCAGCCCGGGAGGGGGCAGGATCTCCCACGCCCTTTGCAGGACCCGCAGAGGGCGCAGCGGGCGACGGCGCCCACCCCCCTCATTCAAGGGCTCCAGGCGTCCCAAGTCAGAGGGGGCTCCCCGCTTTCCTGCCCGCCAAGGCTCGCCGGCTTTCCCTCGCCAAACCCTTTCAAGCAAACCTTCCTCTATTGTCCAGGAAGGAATCTCAAGAAGTTCCTCCTTTCTGCCAGCAGGAATTCAATTGGCCGCCTGTGGGTCGAGCTGGACGGGGCCCAGGCCCCCCTCGGCCGCCCCCCCTGGCCGCCCCTGCTCTGGGGAGGCCTGCCCTGCGCTCATTCGCCGAGCCTGCGCCAGCCCAGAGGCCTATTGAGACAGCAGCGGGGAGAGCAAGCTGCAGCCTGCACGCAGCCTCCTTCACTTCCTCAAGAGCCGCTCGCCCCATACCCGGCAGAGGCCAGGCCAGCGCGGGCCAGGCTGCCCGAAGCGGCCGACCGACCGGAGATTCCGTTAGTTCTGGGCAAATGTTGGCAAAGTTCCACAGAGACCCTCCAGCACGGGGTGGACGCCGGCTATCTGCCTCGGGCTGGACTCTCCTCCTACGGGGGAGGGCACAGGGCTCCCCCGGCCAGCAGAGGTAGCCCGGAGCGGCCTGGCTGGCCTGTCCGCACAGCCCAACGAGCCTCACCCTCGGGACCCCAGGAAAGTGGGGGAAGCGGCACAGCTGACGCCCCCGCCCAGTGTGCAGGAAGTTCTGACTCGGGGCTCGGACCTGGGCGTCCAGGGCCCAGGGTCACGCGCCCCCCACTGGGCCCACCGCCCAGTCCCCCTTTTCCCAAACGCCTGCTGCCCTGGCCTGGCCGGCTCCCTCGAGGCCTGGCTCCTGGAGCTCAGCCTCCCTGCAGCCCACCTCGGACACGGCTGGTCCAGGTCCCTGGCTGGACACTTCCCCAAGGGATGGGGCTATCCCTGAGCAACATCTCTGCCCAGAAGCACACGCAGTGCAGCCTGCGGTACCCCGTCCACCCCGTCCACCCACTCAGCGGACACCCGGGCCCACACGCGTGCTGGGTGCTGGAGAGGGGGTGTCTCCAAGGGCCTCAGGCCGAGCCGCCCTCACGCTGGACACAGGCTGCCCTGTGAGTGCTTCTCCGCAACCGGGCGTCCTGGGCGGCCGCTGTCCCTGCGGTCACCACCCACCGGCAACCACGCACCCTCAGTCCTAGAGGCCTCCCGGCACGTCTGCGGGCCCGCAGAGGCCCCCGTGGCTCACCGGAGCCCCGAGCCCCGACCCAGCCCGGCCGTTAATCGCCGCCCATTCTCGTCCAAGCACCAGGACCATTAACAACTTAAAGAAGCGTAAGCTAAGAAAAGAAAATCACAGCTCCTGCCCCTACTCGAGACCCGCGTTCGGGGTCCCGCTGGGGTCCGCCGCGCCCCAGCTCCTGGTGACCCTGAGCAGAGCGAGCGCCGCTCTGCGCAGCGACTTACCTGCCAAGCTGGCCGGACCCTGCTACCAGAGCCGCGAGGGCGAGAGGTGCCAGCACTCGCCTCTGGTCGCCAGCAGACCGGTCTGCGCCCAGCCCGCCCACGTGGGCGGCACTCCTCTCCGCTGCCCGCCGCCCCCGGGGACGCCGCTCCCTGGCTCCCCCCAGCTCCCTCCAGTGAGGCCTCATTTCCTCCTCCTGGCCGAGCGCCCACCTGCCTCCCTGGGGCAGGGGTCCCTGGATCTTCTAGGCTCACACGACATACTTCAAAGCGCTCCCCTCACACAGCTGGTGGACGGAGGGAGGGAGGGAGGGACGCAGGGGTGCCCCCGCCCCTCCCCCGGCCTCAGAGAAGCCCCCAGCCAGCCCAGCTGGCCTTGCCCAGGACAGCTCGCGTTCCCACAGGCCCGAGGCCGGGTGAGCCCTGGCTTGTGAACGAGATGTCACAGCTTCCGGCCCGTGTCCTTCTGCAGCCACGAAGCACAGGAGGAAGGATGGGACAGCTCCTGCCTGTGCAGGGACTGGCCCGGAAACGGCCGGTGGGGGCTGGGCCGCCCACTGCGCACTGGAAACCGGGGCGGCGGAGGCCGCGGCCCCAGTCCCTGCGCCCAGAGTGCTGGGCTGGCCCTGGCTGACCCACGGAGAGGCGGAGGGCAGGGCCAGGGCACCGGCGGCTGGCTCGGGGTGCGCTAGACTGGCAATGAGCCCATCAGGGAACCCCACTGGGGCTCTGCAGGCACCCCACATGCACCGGCGAGCCCCCCCCAAGCTCTCGCTGGGTGTCCCCTTCCTGCGGTGAAGCCCCCACTTTCCAAGTAGCCCCAAAGCATGGCAACCGCCCACAGCTCCCCACGGCTCCTCTGTGCGATTCCACGAAACAACGGTCAGGAGAAGGCGTGGCAGGCGGGGGCCTCGGGGCCATGGCTGCCCCACAGACCCCTCCGCGCCGGGACCTACCGGGCTGCCGCAGGCCACTCGGGCCTCCCCAGGAAGGCCTCTTCCGCGGTGCTCAGGGTCCTGCTGCCCCAGCGGGAACAGCCCCAGCCTCCCTGGAAGGAGCCCATTCATATGGTGATTTCTGCGGCCCAGGGCGGAGGCCCAGGGGGCGGGGCCAGGCCTGGCCTCAGTGCCCAGGGCCGCCTGGCCTGAGTGGACACATCCCTGAGGCCAAACTCAGGCGGCCCTGGGGGGGGGGTGGAGGGGGCGCCCTGGCAGGGGTGGACCCGTCCCTGAGGCCAAACTCTGGCTGCCCCCAGGGGGCAGGCAGGGGGACTGTGCCCCTGTGCCTGCAGTCAGGATCATTTAAGACGACAGGGCGATTTTGTTGCACAGTGAGACCCTCAGGGCGCCTGGCACAGGCCAGAAACTCCCAGACCTGCTGGGCCAGGAACCCAGCACCCCGCTGGTGGGGGAAGGGAGGTGAACCTCCTCAAAAAGCAGGCTTCTCCGCCCCTCAGCCGCACCTCCACCCACTTCCCCTCGGGGCTACCAGCTCACTGCCACTCGTCCTTAGGTCCCTGGGAACAAACAGGCCCTCCATTTCCCGTTTCTGGCTTGTCTGGGCCCCTGCAGGCACAGAAAGCGGACAGCAGAGCCCGGCCAGCCAGTCAGGCCACCAGCCCCTGCCCGGCCGCCCAGGCCCAGCCAGCGGGGCTCTTGTTCCAGAGCCGGCCTGGGCACCAGCAGGCAGGGCCCTGCCGGGTGAATGCTGTAGGGGGGCACAGGCGGGCGTGCACCCACAGTGGCCCCCAGCTGGGTTCTGGGCACTAGGCGGCACCTGGTGACCAAGGACACGTAGCCAGGTAGCCCACTGCCCGGCACACGTACACACGGCGCCCACTGCAGCGTCACCCAGCGGGCACCCGCAGGGAGAACCATTCAGCCACGAACAGGAACGGGCCTGGCCGAAAACGGACGTCCGAGAAGGCCACAGGCGAGGCCTCTGCGGGGTCTGCGCAAATACCTGCTCACCTGCGCCGACCCTCAGGCTGGGCCCCCACTCGGGCGGGCATGGCCTCCGGACGGCCTTCGCCTGTGGGCAGGCTGCCAGGCTCCCTGAGGGCCAGGACACGCAGCCCTGGTGGCTGGGGGGGCCCACGGGGCTCCCAGGAGGTGGCCTTGGCTGCTGGGGTGCACACTGGTCTGGGGGAGCTGCTGAGTGGAAGTGGCTCAGCGGCCCCCTCAAAGCCCACCTGTGCGCACAGATTTGCAGTAACTAAGCCTCCCTGTCCCTCAAGCCAGGAGGCGCCTCCCCCAGCTGCACTCACGGAGGCGCGGCGGGCCAGAGCCCAGGTCTTGAAGAGGCGCTCTGGGGAACTGAGGGGAGGAAGGAGCTGGGGGCAGCACCCCAGATCTGGAGACACCCCGCTGTCCAGGGTGGGCGCTCTGCTCCCCACCCTGTAAGCAAGCGCAAGGAGCCCCAGGGGGGCCATTGCCCTTGAACTGACTTTTCCAAGGGACCTCTGGAGTCTGAGGCTTCGCCTGGGGGGCCGGGGCCCCGCCCACGGGGGGGGGGGGGGCGGCAGTGGCCCCGAAGTGAAATTCCCGAGACGAGACTGGGGGCCCATCTCGGAGCGAGGCCCCTCCGTGGCCCCTCCGCACGCCACCGGCAGACTGGCCCGTGGGATGCAGGTGACAGAGGCAGCGGACCCCTGGGCGGCTGCGACACCCCCCTCGCCCCCACTACCACCGGCCGCCCCGGGCAGCTCGCCTGGCCTCTGGCCTCGGCCTGGGGCCAGCAGGTCTCCGGGACCAGGCCCTTGCCCAAGGACAGCGGGTCTACTCACGCAGCAAAGGCGCTCTGGCCCTTTCTCCCCAGCCGACCCAGAGCAGGGCAGCGGCTGAAGGCGGGCGCTGCGGGGCTGCCTCCCCGTGGCACGGGCGTCCGGCTGGGCCCCTGCCACGGGCAGCCCGGTCCTCACTCAAACATTAACCAAGTGACGTCCGGGCCTCAGATAGAGGTCAACAAACAGCCCGCAGGCGTCACCGTCCGGCCACTGAGGACGGACGGGGCACCCGCACCCCCGCCCGGCGTCCAGTCCCTGCTGGCAGGGGCAGTGCCTCCAGCCGCTTGGCCGCCAGGAGGCCCGAGTCAGCCCAGCCGGTCCCTCTCCTCAGCCGGAGACAGGCGCCTGCACCCAGGCCTGGGAGATAAGAGGCGATAGCGTCTGGGGGCCCAGGAGGTGAAGTGGGTGTCCTGGGAGGCCAGCCAGGACTGCACGGGCACCTGGCAGGCTCAGGGCAGGGGTGCCGGGGCCCGGCGCGGGGGCTGTGAGCCAGGCTGGACGGAACAGAGCAGGCCCACGCGGGGTCTGGGCCACGCGGGGTCTGGGCCACGCGGGGTCTGGGCCACGCGGGGGTCTGGGCCACGTGGGGTCTGGGCCACGCGGGGGTCTGGGCCACGTGGGGGTCTGGGCCACGCGGGGTCTGCGCCGCAGCCTGCCATGTCCACTCCCGAAGCCCAACGGCCACCAGAACCAGGGTTCCCAGTGCAGCCTGGGTGCTCAGGAGTGCCGCCCCCACTTCAGGAGAGTGACAGGAAACTTGGGGGTGCTCTGCCCATGTTCCCGCAACTGAACCCCAAATAAAGCATTTAAAAATGCCAGCCAGGCTGGAGGAGTTGGCTCACCTTCGCCTTCCTGTCTGCTCTCGCCCCACGCCCAGCGCCCGCCCCCAGACACCAGCTGACCCTTCACCCCTGGAAGGCAGGAACTGGGGCCCAGAAGAGGCTCCTGCCGGAAGTGGGATCAGAGCTCCCTGGGCCTGGAGGGCGCGTGGTTCCCAGGGGTGAGAAAAGAGGAGAAGGCCGGCCAGAGCCCCACCCACCACCCACAGGCCAGGGCGCAGCCAGGCGGGCGGATCCCCCCACGGGTCCCCCACGGTTCTCAGCCTGTGCCAGAGGCTCCTGGGGACACGCGGGGGCCTGTCCTCGCCCGACCACGCTGGGCCCAGGCCGCCTTGGAGCTGACAGCGCCGGGTCACACCACAGACGCCCCAGGGAAGGCCTCGTGCGGCCCCAGGGAGCCCCTGGGGTCAGGCCCCTACCTGTCCCTGGAGCCAGGCGGGCGCCCTGTGGGCAAATCGAAGCTCAGAGCCAGGAAGTGGCCTGGGAGCCGCGTGGCCTGGGCCGTTTCTGGGAAGTGCCCAGCCACAGACCCGCCGAGCCGACCGGACCCTCCCAGGCTCCGCGGGGGGCACCAGGGGCAGGAGGGGAGATGAGCCCTCACTTGTGCCCCCCACACACTGCCGAGTCCCTCCCCCGCCCACGTGACCAATGAGAGCGGGGAGCCCAGGTGGCGCTGTGGGGACAGAGGCCCCAGTTTGGAGGTGCAGGGGGCCGGGCCGCCCTGTGGCGCGGGCTGAGTCTCGGCACCGTGGAGCGGTGGGCAGCCCCTGCGGCCCGAGTGAAGCCACGGCCAGGGGGGACCCCAGGGCGCAGCAGACCCCGCCTGTCTCCCCGCTGCCCCCTCGGCAGTGAGTCCCAGTGGATCCGCCTGTCCTGCTCCCCACTGTCTCTGGGGGTCCTGTCACCGCCCCCTTCCCCCCCACTCCTGTTCCTCGGCCCTTATATGTGTAAATAAATAAAACAAATCGTTACAATTAAATAAATGTGCAGGGGCCGGATAAGATGAGGGCGGCGGGCGGGGAAGGGCACAGCCTGGACCTAGGGCAGGAGGCGGGCACTGGTGGGGGTGATGCACGGACAGGCACTGATGGGGGTGATGCACGGACAGGGCTTCCCCTCTGCCCACTCTGGGGCCCTGGGGCATGTGCCCCCCCGCCCCCAACCTGCAGAGCCACCCCATCTGCCAAGAGCAGCTTGGCTGGGGGGACACACAGGAAGTGGGGAGGGGCGGGGAGGCCACCCGCCAGGGACTCTGGCCGCCCCGAGGGTATGGGCTGCCGTGGACCCCTCCTTGTGGCCCTTGTGGCCAGGAAACGGCCCCAAAAGGCCGGCTCTGGGTCACTGGGGCAGGCGACAGGCTTTTGAGGCAAAGGCAGCCTGGGCCTGGGGAGGCCACACAGCCGCGGCAGGGGGCATGGCCGGTGCCTCGCTGGGGAAGGAGGGGGACGGCCCGAGCGGGCAGGCTCAGAGGGGCAAGAGCCCCGCCTGTGCGGGGAGGCTCGGACGGCTGCCCCCCAAAGACAGCTCCTGGAGCCCTCTCCTCTGCCGCCCACGCCCAGTCCGGTTGCCAAGCCACGGGGGGCACCTGCACAGATACCCGTTAGGCGTCCAGGCACCTCGGCCGACAGACCTGCCGTCGGCCAGGGTGTCCCCTCCGGCTCCCGCCGCGCCCACAGCACAGCTCAGGAAGAGCTGAAATTCCCGTCCCGAATTGCAAAACTGCCCGCAGGTTCCAGCAGAGGCAGGCGAGGACGGCGGGAGCCTGGGCCCAGCCCCTACCCCCCACCCCCCGCGCCCTGCCCTCGCCACCTTGGGGTCTGGGGTGCGGTGCTTGGCAGGCCACCCTGGGCCGCGACTCGCCCCTCCTCAGCCCTGCGCCTGGACAGGGAGTGGTGGACAGCCCCCCACCCCCCGCCTGGACAGGGAGTGGTGGACACCCCCGCCTGTAGCCTGTAGCTAAGCAAACACATTCACATTCACATTCCATTCCGGCAGGAACATCCCAGGCACACCCCGGGAACCCCTAGGCAACTGCAGCCGGGACCCCAGGTCAGCACTTCGGAGTCTGCAGAGACCCGCCCCAGCCCCTTCCCCACTGACCCCAACTGACACCGGTTAAGAGGCCGCGGCCAGTCCGCCTG
>NW_004567139.1:9285555-9287196 GCF_000260355.1 Condylura cristata | reverse complement strand
CCCTCCCTGCCTCCGGCTCAGGGCTCCCCTCCAGGTGTGCCGGCGCAGCCCGGACCCCCAGCGGCTCAGACCCCAGGCGACCAGGGCGCGGCGGTGGGGTTCCCCAGGGAAGAGGCCAGCCCCGGGGTCCCCGGCTGCGCCAGGCTCCAGGCAGAGACCCAGGCTGCCGCCTGTTGCCCGGCCCCCGCCCCCGCGCCTTCTCCTCTCTCTGGAGCCGCTGACCGGCGCCCTGCTCTGGCTCCAGCCTCCCAGGGCCTGGGCAACCGGCGGCAGTCTCCTCCCTCCCTGCCCGCTCTGGGAAGCCGAGGAGAGGGGCCAGGGTGCCCAGAGGGGGGAGCCTGAGAGCGCCAGACCCACCGGGTGCCACTAGCCGACCGCAGTGCCTCCCTCCCGGGCAGAGGTGGTCAGCCGAGGTGACCCCCACGCTGGGGGGGCAGTTCCTGGCCTGCACCCGGAGAAAGGCGCCCTGAGTGACCAGGTCCTCAAACTGCTGCACCTGCAGGCAGCAAAGGCCCCTCCAGCTGGAGCAGGCGCCACGTGGGGGAGCCCTGGCCCGGAGCCAGCTAACCACCGGCACCTGCCCACCTCGGGGTCCTCCTGGGCAGCTGTAGTTTTAGGAGTTCCGACCCCCTCTCTGCCCCAAGCAGCGGCTATGAGGAGCTGCTGCCCACAGCCTTGGGCGCCTGGCCAGACTTGGAGCGTCCAGGGAGGGGTCGGTCTGGCGCTGTGCTCCCACCTCAGTGGGAGGGAGTGGCTGGTGGGCCCGAGGCGTGGCCCTGGCCTGCTGCTCACACCTGCGGCCTGGACGCCCAGGCCTCGGGCGCCCTCAGCCCCGGGCTACGGCATCCTGCCTGCAGACCCCGCAGACCCAGGGGGCCTGGCCGCAGGCTCCGCCTCACCTTCCTGGGGCGTGTCTGGCTGCCCCGCCGGGCTCTCACCAGCCCGAGGACAGCGCTGGAGCCAGGACACTGGGCCTGTGGCCAGGTCCCGCGGCCCTCTCGGCCCAGCTCCGTGGCAGCCTGCCTCCCGCGGCCGTCTCGCCCTGCAGCTCTGTCCCCCAGGCCGCCCGGGGCGGGCTCCCTCCTGCAGCACTTCCTCTCTTGGGGAGCAGAGGGCACCCGACTGCACCCCGGCCCTCACGTCCCCACCTCCACGGGGTTTTCCAGCTCTGCAGTCAGACGCTGAGCACCCAGAGAAAGGCCTGGAGCCAGCGCAACCACCCCCAGCCCCCCAGAACGAGCGAGAGACGGGTGCGGTCCCCGCCACCTCCCGGAGCCACAATTCGCCAGAATGGGGGGCAGCGCTTGGAATGTCTGCTGCCCCTAACGGAGCCCACAGCCCCGGCGCCATCCAGACGCCCAGAGCCACCTTCGGGGCCCCTCACACGCGGCGGGGGCCTCCAGGGCGGGGAGGGGGGCTGTCCTGCACAGCAGGCCCCAACGCGGGGCAGCAGTGGGGCGCAGGCGGGCTGGACCCCGCCTCCCGGACCGGAGACCCGCTTTCTGATGGGCTGGCTGCTGAGCCCCGAGCGCGGAGCTGGGGCCTGTGGGGCTCAGAGGTCGTGTGGGCCGGGGAGCAACTCGGTAGGAGACAGGCGGAGCCCCAGAAAGAGGGAGAGGGAGCGGACAGGACCCCCGGCAC
>NW_004567139.1:9283501-9284735 GCF_000260355.1 Condylura cristata | reverse complement strand
GGACGCTGGGGTGGGGCGCACGATGCCCACGCCACGGTTCGGGCCAGCAGCATCAGCGGGAGAGGAGAGTGGTCACACGGGCCCCGCCCCCCGCGCCGGGACCCCACCCACGCTCCAGCAGCCCACGGCCACGCAGACGCCCCGGGAACTGCCAGAAAGCACTCTGCCCTCTCACCTGCGGCCGCGGCTGGGTCCCCCAGAGGCCAGGGACCGGGGAACTGGCAGGTCACAGGCTCGGGGAGCAAACCTGAAAGGGAGGGGTGCCCACGTGCTTCTGAGCCCGGGGGAGGGGGGCCGGTGCCAGCCCACCTTCCCCTGGCACTGCCCCGCTCCTCCCCAAGCAGGCGTCACGGCAGCCCCAGACGGCCTCCTCTCTGACCCGGCTCCGAGGGCGGGGGACAGACGGCCACCAGTGTCCTGCCCAGCGACCCCTCTGGTTCCACCGCACAGCTCGGCCGCACCCCGTTTTCCAAGGGCCCTGGGGTCTCCGGCCAGCCCTGTGGCCTCCTAATCGCCCCGGGAAACTCCCCGTTAAAGTCACCACCCCAGGAAGCCCAAGAGGCGACCACCACCCCTTCTCGTTTCCGGGGAACCGGCCGAGGGCGGGGCCTCCGTTTCCTCCGTTCCAAGAACCCCCACCCACGTCGGCCGCACATTTCCTTCTCCATCATCACAGCACCTGACGGCACCCCAGACGCTCCGATGGTATCGCGGCTTCAGGGGCCGCAGAGCCGGGCCGAGTCCCGCAGGAGAGCAGCCTGGCCCGCCCCGGGCGCCTGCGGGACGTGGCTGCCCCTCAAAGCTAGCAGGTTCGCACTGATTTCAAACAGAAACGGGGTGTCTCTTCTGCAGCCGGGGTGTCTGGCCCGGCGAGCTCAGTCAGGCTGCCAGGAGGGCGGGCGGCCAGGCGGGGGCGCTGCTGGGCGGCCTGGGGCCTGCTCTGGCTCCGCACCCTCCCGGGAACTAGCTGGGCGCCGAGACCCGAGACCGTTAAGTGAGTGGACCGGTTGTGGGGGGAGGAAGGGGTCCCCTGCTTACAGAGACACAGTGTCGGCCCTCCCCGGTGGCCCGGCGGGTTAGACTGCCCAGCCGCCTCGCCTCGGCGGAGCTCGGTCCCCGCCCGCCCCGGAGGAGACCCCCGGGCGCGGCAGACCCCTCCTGACCCGCCCGCCGCTGCCCTCAGCAGCGGGCTTCGTCAGTCGGCCTGTCCTGCCCCCCACTCCGTCTCTGGGGA
>NW_004567139.1:9280811-9281726 GCF_000260355.1 Condylura cristata | reverse complement strand
GGCCCCTCCCCCGGCCCTCCCCCTGGGCTCCCCGAAGGGACCAGCAAAGGGAGTTTATGACAGCGCCCCCCGCAGGGAGGTCTGGGGGCGCGGGGTGGCCCGAAGCTCCCTCCCGCAGGTCCGCGGCGGGGTCAGCGAGCTGGGCGCCCAAACCTCAGCAGCAGCGCGGGCGGCAGGGGGGAGGGGGCGGCGCTGGGCCGGGCTGTGCTGTGACCTCGGAGCGTCACTGCCTCTCTGGGCCCCCAAGTCTCCCCACTCTGGGAAGGGAGGCGCGTGCCTGGGCACACTGCCCTGGGGTGGACGGGCCAGCTGGGCAGCCCCAGCGCTTCCAGTGCCCGGCTCACAGCCCCGTGGGGGACGCCCTGGACGTCCTCAGGTCGGTCCGGGGAGGGGCGCTCTGGCTCCCTGCCGACAGCCCCACCAGGGCTGCACCGGCCGGGCCACCCAGCCTCAGGGACAGAGGCCCGCGCAGCAGAAAGGAGGCTGGAGGTGGCGAGAGCCCCAGGGACAGGACATTCCCTCCAGCGGGGCTGAGGGGCGGGGACGCCCACACGTGACCACCCCGTGCTCTCGGGCAGGCCGGCTGCCGCCGAGGGACGTGGTCTGCCGCGGGGGAGGGGCGCGGGCCAGGGCCCCCGTGGCCCCCCCGGAGGGCGGGAAGCTCTGCACTGCCAGATTCCAGGAGAACCCCGTCCACCCCACCTCCATCCCGCCCCCGGCCTAGAGGCCCCTCCACCTCCTGGGCTGGCCCCGAGCTCTGGCCTGAAGCCGCCGGTCAGCGCCTGGGCAGCCGCGCGCCCGTCTCTAAGCGTGCCCACCCCCACCCGCCCTTTCCCTGGGAAAGCCGGAGGCGGCGCCACGGAAACAGCCCATCACGGAGGCAGCGGCCACTCCCTGAGGCCCCTGCGGGGCCGC
>NW_004567139.1:9279364-9279829 GCF_000260355.1 Condylura cristata | reverse complement strand
CCCTTCCCCTCCCTTCCCCTCCCCGCGAGGCTCCCAGCGGGCCTGTGGGGACGGGGAGAGTGGGGTGCGGCCACAGCCGGTCTGGCCATCGCGCGGTGAGACCCCGTTGTGTGGAGCCTCTAGAGAAAGCGGGTCCAGGACAGCTGGACGGGGGACGCGGGGGGACGCGGGGGGTGGGGGGCAGAGCAAGGAAGCGACGTGGACATGGGGGGACTCGGACGTGCCACGGCCGCGCCTCAGCTTCTGCTGCACCGAAGACCCACGTGCACCCCAAACGTCGGGTTTTGCAAGCGCAGGCCAGGACTCAGGAAGGCCCCTCCCCCTCCCGGCCGGGGAGCCCCCCGCTCCGCGCCCATCCCCTGAGCTGGGCCGGAGAACTTAATTAGTTCCATACGGCGCGGGCGGGGGCGGGGCTGCGGGAGAGCGGCCAGGCGGAGCGCAGGGGGCCGGGGAGCCGCCTCCCCC
>NW_004567139.1:9277039-9278768 GCF_000260355.1 Condylura cristata | reverse complement strand
CAGGGCAGAAGCACGGGCGAGGGGTCCCTCCCACAGCCAGTCACACCCCTGCTGCCGGGGCCCCCCAGCCCCGAGGCTTCCGGAGAACACTCCCCCCACGGCGGGCGGCGTCGTGCCAGAGCCGAGAAGATTCTCGGGACGGCCGAGACGTGGAGCGGAGCGCGCGCTTAGGAGCGGGGTGTCCGGCCCCCCAACATCCTCCTCCCTCCGCCTGACGCTGCCTCCGTCGATGGGAAGCCACAGAGACGGTCTGAGGGGCAAGAGGCGGCTGGCTGCCCTCACCTCCAGGCCCCCCAGGGACGGGCAGCAGGGGACAGCCCAGGGTCCGGCCCAGGTCAGGGAGCAGGCCCGGCCCTCTCCCTCAGGTCCTGGGGTGATCGGGTGGAGGAGCAGCGAATGACAGCGGGGAGACACGGCGGGCCACAGGAGCGCCGTCCGCCCGACGACCATGATGGGGGGCGGCGGGGGCGCGGCCGGGCTGAGCTGGGCCCCCGTCTCACACCTGACCCGTGGAATAAAGGACAAGTGACCCGAGGGCCCCCGCCTGCCCTCCCCCGCCCACGGGCCCAGGCCCTGCTCCCAGCCGTCGCCCACCCCTGATGGCCGCTAACCCACACAGGGGCCCGGGGGTTTATCGGGCTCGGACAGAGGACGGAGAGCCCGGCAGGGCAGGCCCTGGGGCGGGAGGCCCCATGCTTTTGTCGTCACAAAGTCGTTTGTATTACGCTGAGGCACCGGGCGGCCACCACCACGCCGTCCCTCTGCGGGCGATGCAGACTGATGCTGTTTTCTGAATCAAAAGTCGCTTTGTCACATGCTGACCACTAGCAGGTGGCGCTTCCCGGCCCTGGGCAGTGGCACCCGGACCAGGGGCGTGGGCAGACGGCTGCCCGTCCCGTCCCCTCCGCAACCGCAGCCGCGTCCAGGACCTCCAGCGGGCCGGGCCCGGTGAGGTCACTTCCCGGGCGCTGCGGGAGGATGTGGGTTCACGCAGTTTGTGTCAGCACTGTCCTGCCTTGCACGGCCGGGGGGGCCCGCCACCCCGGCCGGCCCCCAGCCCGCCCCGCACAGCCCAGGAGAAGCGTCGGCCTGGAGGGAGGCTGCCGTGGGGACCAGAGTGTCCAGGGACAGCCTCGAAAACTCCTTGGCCCTCCTCCCCAGGACTGGAGGCCTCCACTGCCCCCTGCTGACCGCCCGGCACGGAGAGGGGGGGGGCGCTGTGGCAGCACCCGGGGAGTGGAGCTGGGGGCAGGAGGGCCCCGGGCAGCCCCGTACTGGGCCAGTGACTGCACCCCAAATCACCACCCCTCCGTCCCCCCACGGCATGAGGCCACTGGGACAGCATCCCTGCCCCGGGCGAGACAGCGGGCAGCTGACCCCCCAGAGCAGGCGGCAGCGGCTGCTGACCGCGGGGGGCGGGGGGGTCCGCGACACCCCTCCGTAGCTCATCCGGGAAGTGTGCACAGAGCTGAGCTCTGGGCGGGTCACGGGGGCCCCGGTTCTGCAGCAGCGGAGGGAGAGCGGGCCTGGGGCGCGCCCGGCCAGGCAGGCCCTGCTCCATCAGCCCCAGGTCTGGCGGACCGCCCCCAGCCCCTTCTTCCCAGGCCGGCGGGCGCCCCCACCTCCTCGCCCCAGACTGCCCAGACAGGCCCCCCACGGGCTGCCCCTCTCTGACACAAGGAGAGCGCACCACCTGCTCGGCCGCCCCCGCTGGGCCCTGTGAGGACAG
>NW_004567139.1:9274330-9275730 GCF_000260355.1 Condylura cristata | reverse complement strand
CGGTGGGTCGGGTCACCCGTCTGCTGCCCCGGCTCTGGCCAGGGCTCCTCGGCCGCTGGGGCCCAGCACGAGCGCGTCCTCCTCTGACTCCTACTCGCCACTGGCCGCCAGGGGTTCACCCGTCAGCCGTGCGCGCTGCTCGGGGCTGCCGCTGGGCCCCAGGACCCCTCCGCGCTCTCTCCTCCCCTCGGTGCCAGGCCGCCCTCCAGCTGCCCACCGGGCAGCACTTCCTCCAGGAAGCCTTCCCTGCTTGCTCCGGGGGGGGGAGGGGGCGCGGCCCTCTGGTGTTCACCCAGTGCTCAGTCCTGACCTAACAGGCGTCCACTGAGCACCTCTGTGTGCCAGCCCCGGGGACACGGCCAGAGCCCAGCCCAGGAGCAGCAGGGCCAGCAAACTGGCCGCCATGGGCCGGGGGTGGGTGTCGGGGCGAAGTGTAAGCTGGGCAGTGCCGTGAAGCACCGTCCGCTCAGAAACTCCCGGGGGCGGCCCCACCCCGTGCCCGGTCTCGGCACACCTGCAGGGGGCGCCCCCCACACTCCAGGGACGCAGCGGACACTTCCGCGGTAAGCTGCTGGAGCAGCTGGGGGTGGGGTCCGGGGAGCCCTCAGTTCAGGACCTCTTTGAGGGTGCCATGTGGGCTGATCCCCAAACTTCCCAGGCCAGGCCACTGAGAGGGAGGTGTTCAGGGCGCCGCTTCCTGAGCCGGGGGCCTGAGGCGTGGGAGGAAGTGGCCAGGCGGGCGGGAGGGCGAGCCTGGGGGCTGGGTCTCTCCCACAGGACACCCTGCTCATCGGAGGCTCTGTGCTGTCTCACACCTACCGTGTGGCGGCTGACACGGGGGTGACCACTTCCCCGCCCGCCCCTGCACGTCCTCCCCGCTGTACAATGGGGACAGGCAGGGGCCCGGTGTGGGACCCTGGCCAGTGTCCGGCGAGCCGGGCCAACCCCACCCTGGCCGAGCTCCCGCGCCCCTGCAGGTGTCCGGTGGGGGTGGGCGAGGGCAGAGCTGCTGCAGAGCTGCTGACCGAGCACGTGTGTGCGGGGCCCGTCAGCGGGCAGGGGCAGCGCTGGCCCGAGCGCCCTCCTCTCCGGCCCTCTGCTCCCGGGGAGGGGGCCCCGCCCTGGGCTGCTCCTGGCGCCTGGCTCTCCCCAGCAGCCCAGCCCTGCACCGGGACGGGCCCGGGGAGGCGGGCCCGGCGCGGAGGCCTGCGTGTGCAGAGAGGCCAGCTGTGCAGCTGTGCAGGAAGCACCTCCGGAAGCTTCCGGGCCTCACAGGTGGCACCCCAGGGCCTGCTGTGGTGTCCCTCTCCTTCCCGCGGCCACGGGCCCTGGACCCAAGCCTCAGGTTCCAGAGGCCGGGCAGGCCGGGGGCGGCCGAGTCCTCCGCGTGGCTGCCCAGC
>NW_004567139.1:9269652-9273853 GCF_000260355.1 Condylura cristata | reverse complement strand
CCCCGCGTCCTTGCTCATTCTCTTTCATTCCTGTTCAAAAACAAACGGTCAGGCCAACATGTCAGCTGGCGCCCGGGACTTGCTGGGCGGCAGGGCCGGCAGAGGCTGCCACACAGCACAGGGCGCGTCGGGCCGGGCTGGGGCAGAAGCAGTCAGGGGCAGGACCCGGGGCCATTCGGACTTGGCCTCGGGAGGCTGGTGGTGGTCAGGGGGTCCTGAGCCCCGCGGACACAGCCCTGGGCTGCAGCTTCTCCTCCCGAGGGGGAAGCAGGTGGTGCCTGGGAGCCCGAGTCCCTCTGGCCAGCACCGGTCCTGCCCTGGGCCCAGAGCACAGAGCGGAAAGGGGAAGGGTGGGGTCAAGGAGCGCAAGGTGCTTTCTGGGCAGAGCTGGCCACGTCGGGGACCCTGTTCCCAGGCCCTGCCTGGGCCGGGCAGCTGCAGGTCAGATGCGGGACTGCCCGAGCCGCTTCAGAGACAGCGCCCCGAGGGCACACTGGGGGACATCGCCCAGTGTGGGAAGCGCCTGCTGGGCCCCGGGCTGCTCCAGGTGACCAGTGGGCCTGAAGCCCGGTGCCTGGGACATAGGAGGGGCGGGGCCGGGGGACGCCTGCAAGAAAGCCCCGCAGGGCTCACAGGGCCTGAGACACGCGTCCTCTCTGGCGCAGCCCCGCCCAGGCCCAGCTCCGTCCTCATCCGGCCAGGGCCAAGCTCTGCTGACCAGCAGTAGGAAGGCCAGCGACCAGCAGCCCGGGCCTGCAGAAGCGCCCTATTCGGAGGAGGCCCGGCCAGACCAGAGCCCTGAGAGGGTCTAATTCAGCCCCACTGGCACCCCGACCCAGAAGGCACACCCCACCAGCTGGCCCAAACCCTTCCAGCAGCCTGGGCCTGGGGGGCGGGGCCGCTCCTGCAGCTGGGCTCAGGAGGAAGAGACCCGAAGTCCCTCCCTCGGCCCATTCACCCCCAGCAGGATCTAATTTCAAAACCCAGGGCGGCTGAGGCCTGGGGGAAGAGGGGAACACAGGCGGCTGCCTTCTGGCTGGAGTTTCCTTTCACTTCTCCTCTCACAGGGCTTGCCAAGGCAGGGGGAGGGGTGCCAAGGCAGGGGGAGGGGTGCCAAGGCAGGGGGAGGGGTGCCCCGCATGCAGGCAAAGCCAGGGCAGGGGCAGCTCCTGGCCACCGGCAGCCAGCCGGACTCCCTGGGGCCGAGTCAGCAGGGTAACAGCTGGGGAGCCTCAGGCCAGCAGCTGACCCTGGGAAATGGGCTAGAGCAAGTGAGCCTGCAAGTGGCCCAGGCCCATCACTGCCGTGCGAGTGGGCCTCTGGGGGCGGCCTCTCGGGTGGGGGGCCTCTCATGTAGGTGGCCCTCTGGGGGGGGCCTCTGGGCTGAGAGAAGCACTTCAGTACTGGCAGCCAGAGGGATCTGAAGCTGGGAGTGGGGAGCAGTGGGGGGGAGGCCGACTGCCAGCTGGGCCTGGGGAGGTAAGCAGCTGGGGGAGGGGAAGCGGGGGAGGGGAGCTGGGCCCAGCTCCTGCAGCAGGCCGGAAGGCACTGGAGGCCACAGGCGCATCTGGATACCAAGACCCAACATCCCGGAAATTCTGGGTTCAAGCAGAACCGCCCACCTCCCTGCAGCAGGGTGTCCAGGGCCCCAGGCCCAGGTGGGGCTGCGTAGGTGGCCAGGAGGCCCCAGGGTGCCCATGGAGAGCATCAGGAAGCCCACCTTGCCGCCAGGCCAGGCAGGGACCCCAGGCCTGGTGGCCGCCCTACCCCTGAGCTCGCTCCCAGGAGACGGGGCGCCAGGCCCGCCACAGGGAGACGTGGGCCAGGCGCCGGGGGCCAGCTGCTGCCCAGGGACCGGACCGCAGGAGGGAGGCCGGCCCTCCCTCCTGCCGCAGCCCCGGCCCCTCCTCCGCAGCTCCTCCCCCTGCCCCCACATCCTGCAGCACTCTGCCCGCACTCACCTGGTGGGCAGCAGCAGCGGGCACCACCCCTCCTCCGACACAGGGTGTCCAGTGCAGAGGGCCAGGCCCGGTCTGGGAGGTGCCGCCCCTCTGTAACCTGAGCCTGCGGCCTGCGGGCCTGCTCTTCCCATCAGGCACCAGGCTCTGCAGGGAGCCCCAGGCTGGGAGCTGCGGGAAGCTGGGCTACCTGGGGGGTCACGGGGGTGAAAATAGCGCCCCCCTCCCTCCTGGGCAGACTCCGGGCCATGGGGCACCCTCAGCCCGGGGGCTGCTCCGGGCCCACCTCTGGCCACCAGTGCCACTGCGCTCAGGCTGGGCCCCGGGGCCTGAAGCCCGGGAACAGAAATCCTCAGCCAGCAGAGGCCCTGCCCCTCTCTGCGCCCCTCAGAACTGGGGGCGATCCCCCAGCGACACCTGCACGTCCAGGACGCTGCGGCCGCTGGGCGTGCGGGGGATGCCAGGCGGTGCCCACTCATCACCCCACAGACAGACGCACCTGACAGCCCAGAGCGCCGGCCGCCTCCCGACAGCGGGGGAAATCGGGGCACAGAGGCAACAGGGGCCCAAACAGACGAGGAGCCAGAGGGCACAGCTCTCAGCCTCGGCCAGAGGAGGGCTACTGCCCCCCCGAGGGCGGGCAGGAGGCACAGGCAGCCTCCCGGGCAGGGGGCGCCCCGGGGGGGCCCAGGGGGAAGCCCCGAAAGCGCCGGACACTCTGGACCATGGATCATGCCCAGCTGCCCATGCAGGTCCCGGGGGGGCGCGAGTCCCCAAGCCCCGAGCCAGGACAGGTGACAGGTGGGGGTCCACCAGGTGCAAGACTCAGGGGGTGCCAGAAGCCCCCGGCAGCGAGGCGCTCAGATCCCAGCGCAGGCTTTTTGAAAACTGGCATTCTGGGCCTCCCTGGTGGTGCCGGGCTGACCCCGGCTGGGCTGACCCCGGCGGGGCTGACCCCGGCGGGGCTGACCCCGGCTGGGCTGACCCTGGCTGGGCTGACCCCGGCGGGGCTGACCCCGGCGGGGCTGACCCCGGCTGGGCTGACCCCGGCTGGGCTGACCCTGGCTGGGCTGACCCCGGCGGGGCTGACCCCGGCGGGGCTGACCCCGGCTGGGTCTGCCACCTAGCTGATCCTGGAAATAAAAACACAGCTGCGACCATGCTCCTAACAACACCAAACTCGCCATTTCCTGAAGCCCGTGGCCCTTTGCTGGGACCCTGCTGCCCCCGTTTCTAGACCGGGGACCCCATCACCGCCTGCAAGGGGGCTCCACCCATGGGCCGGGGGTCTCCTGCCAGGGAGCTGTGGACCTCAGACGTGGCCTTCCCAGGTGACTTCACGCTGCCCTGCGTGAGCCACGCAGAGGCTACCCGGGACACCCGTCTCCACACCTCCCCTACACGCCAGCCCAGGGCTCACGCCAACCCGGGTGCAGGGCCGCCCTTCACCCCCTCCACAGCTCCCACCTCTGCGTGATCTGCGGGGTTTCAGACAGCTTTATTACAGGATGAGTTTCCGGCTACAGGTATAAATTAAAACCCTGAGAGAGCCACGGGGGAAAATGCTGCGTTTTCAAAGCACCAGCTCCCCACGAGGGCCTCAGGCCAGACGGCTGCACCAGTGACATTCCTACAGGTTTGAGCACAGTGATGACTACATCGCTGTTGCAAACATTCCAGAACGTTCCAGAACACAGGAGAAACACGAGACCCATCCCAAGCATCTTTGCAAAGCCAGCACCACAGATAGCAAAACAGACAGGAGCAGCGGCTGCGCCCATGGCCCACGCGAAGACCGGCCACGGCCCACGCGAGACCGGCCCACGGCCCACCTCGGCCAGCATGAAGTGAGCACCGGGAACGTGACTTCACTGGGGAGAGTGGAGCCGGCAGAGAGGGAGAGAGCGGGCGAAGGCGCGGCAGGGCCGTGCGCGGAGGGGAAGCCCCCAGCCGGCCACGGCCACGGCGCACAGGGACGTGGCGGAAGCCAGCAAGGGAGCGAGGTGCGGGGCCTGGGCCGGCTGCAGACACGACAGCCCGCCGGGCCACGGAGCTAGGGCTGGAAACTGGGTGGCGCGGGTCTCGGGGTCAGGCCTGAGAGGCACACCCCGGGCCACCGGCGCCCGGGCAGAAAGGCTGGTGCTCACGCAGCGGCCACCTCGACAGGGGCTGGGCGTGGGACGGGGCTGCGTGCGGAAGCCCCACAGCGCGCCGAGGTGCGCCCCCAAGTCTACGCTGCCTGC
>NW_004567139.1:9266053-9267585 GCF_000260355.1 Condylura cristata | reverse complement strand
GGCCGCGGGCCCCTCGGGGGCCTTGGGGGCGGCGGTCTCCATCCTCCGGAGGGCCGACTCCTGGGGCTTCGCCAGGGTGAGCTCCGTCCTCCGGGGCGCGGGCTCCGGCGTCTTGTGGCTCAGCACGTCAGCCCGCTTGAGCCCGAAGCGGGCCGGGCCGGCGGTCCCGGCGCCGTCCACCTGCTTGGACGAGATGTCGATGGACAGCTCCGTGCGCCGGGACACGGGCTCGGGCCTGGGTCCCGGGGGCTCGACCCCCCGCAGGGCGGCCTTGGGGGAGCGCTGGCTGAGCGAGTCTCCGTGGCGGGCGGCCGGCTCCGAGTTCTGGAACTTCTGGGTGGAGCTGGCCACCGTGGCCCGGAGCAGGGGCGTCTGGACCCTCCGGGGCGGGGTGGAGTTGGGCGTCTCGACCTCCTCGACCTCAAAAGATCTTTTCAAGGCTGAAAGACAGAGAGAAAGGTGCGGTGAGCGGAGGCTGGAGCACCCACACATCAAGAATGGGGTGCACTCTCAGGGGAGGGGCTGCGGCGCGCGCCCTGGGGGAGACAGAGCCGAGTGGAGCTGGGAGACGTGGCCGCGGCCCTGCTAGGACAGAGTGGACGTCCAGCACAACCTCTGTTGAGGATGTCCAGGCCGGGAGCCTCGTGTCCTTGCCGTGGTTTTCCTTGACCCCTCCCCTCCCCCACCCCACCCTGTGCAGACGGTGGTCAGTGAGTGCCCACGGACCTCAGTAGCGAGAGCCCAGTCACCCCGTCAGAGCACGGAGGGCGGCCGCCCGCGAGGGGACAGCGGCCGGCACTGGCTCCTCCCCATAGGCCAGGGGCGGCCTGGCCCGGTGCCACCATCCCACGCATGGGGAGACTGAGACCTGGGTGTCAGGCAGCGCCCAAGGCACCCAAAGGGAGGGGCAGAGCCAGCAAGTGCCCAGCCCCAAGGCCCACGGTCCCCACCGCTGGGCTGTCCGGCTTCTGGTGAACAGCCCGGAGCCCGGGCGGCCCACGGCCCACTTTGCCCTCGGCGGGTGCCTCATGCTTCCTGTCCACCAGAAGTGCCCAGCTGCCCCGGGGGGCCAGGCCCCCGCGACCGGCCCCTGCCTCTGCCGCCCGACACCCAGCACTTCGGGGAGCCCCCTCCTCCCTGCGTGCGGGGGCCCCGCCCCACAGCGGCTCTCGGGGCCGCCGCCTGGGCCCGGGCTCCTTCCCTCTGATGCCACGCGGCTCTGGTCTCTCGCCAGGAGACAGCTGCAGTCCGAAGCCCAGCAGGGCCAGGGCTGGGGAGGGGCAGCAAGTTTTGAAGTTTAGTAAGAAAAACCGGAGGCCAGGGACAGTCAGAAGCGCACAGGACGTCGGAGGCCGTGTCGGGCCCGCTGCCGCCTGGGAGGCTCGCGCCCAGCTCGGCCGAGTTTCGGGCTCCAAGAGCGGCTGAAAATACAGAGCCGAGAGCCAGGGCGCCGTCGGGGCCAGTTCTGAACGCGGCACAGACAGACCAGAGGGGCAGGCGCGTCCGGCCTGCGGGCCAGGCCTGGGGCTGGC
>NW_004567139.1:9264812-9265884 GCF_000260355.1 Condylura cristata | reverse complement strand
CCGCTCTGATGTCCCCCAGAGCCAGCTGGGCCCCGCCGCCTCCAACGCCCACCCCGCTGACCCCGTTCACGCCGCCCCGCCAGGCACCCGCCTCCGGCGTTGCCCGCACCCGCCAGCCAGCTCCCTGCCCCTCCGGCGCCTCAGGGGCTTCTGCCTGACCTGAAGGTTCGACCAGACGCAGGTGTTCGGGCACAGAGCGCGGGGCCGGAGAACTGGCCTCAGGAGCGGGGGACGCGGGGCCCTCGCCCCCACTGTGGCCTGTGCGCTTCCCTCTGGGTCTGCCCGTTGGGCTGTGTCCCCCCAAACACGCCCAAGCCCTAACCCCAAGCGCCTGAGCACGTGATCTCATCTGAGAAAAGGTTTCTGCAGACAAGTTCGGGGTGAACACTGAGGGTGAGCGCCCCCCGATTTAGGACAAGCTCTAACTCTAAGCAATGTCCTCGCCGAAGACGAGGGGTGCCCGGCCGGGCCCCGTGAGCGCACTCGGGGTCCCGGCCCAGACCGCACGCCACAAGTGCCCAGGAGGCCCCCACGGGAGCCCGGCCAAGCGCCCCAAGCGCCCAGAGAGCAGCAGCCGCCGTTCCGTTCCCGGCCCCACCCCAAAGCCCAGAGGGGGGGAGACGCTGCCCGGCGGCACCCCACTCCCCCCGGCACTGCGATGGCAGAGGCTGGTTTGCGAGGGCCACTGTCACCTGGCCCCGCGGAGGCCCCGGCAGGCGGGCACCCAGCCGGGGAAAACTCAGGGCGCCTTGGGCAGGGGGCGCGGCAGGGGGTCTCGACCCCAGGCTGCAGCACGCACAGCCCTGGTCTGGGGACGCCCTCCGCCAGCAGAGGGGGGCAGAGGCCCCCCGGGAGGGGCGAGGCCGGGGCGTCCGTGGGGGCACAGGCACAGCAGGGCCTCAGGTCACTCTGCACCTCCGTGGCCGCACGACGGCTGTGGCGGTCCCCAGGGAGCCACGGGCAGGATGGTGGCCACTCAGGCCGGCGCCGCGCTGTGTCCCTTGGTCAGCAGCTTAAAGAGCCAGCGCCAGCTGCGCTCGAAGGCCCGGACCCCCAGAGCATCGGACGCCGC
>NW_004567139.1:9262612-9264047 GCF_000260355.1 Condylura cristata | reverse complement strand
CCCCCCCGGCCCCGCCCCTCTGGCTCGGTGCTGCAGAGGCCGCAGGGCAGGCGACCTCCTGGTCCCGCCCCGGGCGCCGGGCGCAGGCCCCTGGATCTGGGCCTGCTTAAGGAGGAATGCGCGCGCACAAGGGGCCATTGTCCAGCTCGGCCAAGCCTCCCCCGCTGCAGCAACACTTCCTGGCTGCCCAGCGGGCCACCGAGCCTGCTTGGGCCCGGACGGGGCTTGCAGAGGCAGGCAGAGGCCGAGGTCAGAGCACAGCCCCAGCCCGCCAGAGGGAGCCTCCTGCGCCTGGCCACACCCGGCTCCTCCAGGCAGCAGCAGGGCGGGGGCCATCGGGGAGCCAGGGCCAGGCCGCAGGACCTGTGGTGCAGGTGGAGGGGCCCCCTGACCCCCAAGCCGCCGGGCAAGGCCGCGGGGAAACCCTGGCAGGCAGGACATGAGCGCGTGGGCACGCTGGCCTGGGCTCCCACGTGTGCGGGCCCAGGGGCGCCCCCATCGGGAGCGGGGCGCCGCCCAGTGCAGAGGGGTCAGGCAAGGCCGGGCCGCAGGGTGGGGCCCGGCTGCAGCCGGGAGGCCCAGGAGGCGGCGCCCAGCAGGCGGAGGGCCTGCGGGCCGTGAAGGCCCTGTGTGCAGCACGAAGCCAGCAGTGGTCACTTAGATGCAAATCCTCCAGGGAGGCCCGGGAGGCCGGCGGCGAGACCGGACCTGAGGAGTGGACAACCCCAAGGGCGGCCCGGGCCGCGCCAGGGAGCCGAGAGCTGGGCACGGCACCTGCAGCAGGGACAGAGAGCCAGGGACTCAGGCCAGGCACGCGGCCGGCGGCCTCCCGCCTCCCCCCGGCGGCCACTGCGTGGCCGGCCCAGCCGCGTCCACGCTGGGCGGGCAGGCAGACCCACGGGCTCACCCGTGTCCATCACACCCACCGCAGGACCTGGCCCTGGGCCCGAGCCCAGAGCGAGAGCAGGGGTGACCCCCCCCGGAGGGAGCAGCGTCCCGTACAGCGCTCCGGGGGCCTCCCTCCCTGCCGCCCCCCCAGTTCAGGCTACCTGGTCACTCCCACTGGAACCCTCGTCTCAGCTGCCTCTGGGGGTGCAACCAAGCGGCTCAGGGCAGGAGGGCCGGCGGGGGGCTCCCGCAGAGGGGCGGGGCGAGAAGCAGGGTCTCGGGAAGCCCAGGGCGCCACACACCCCTGCGGAGAGCGGCCCCAGGCGGCCCAGTGTGGGCGCTGGGCCCCCCGTCCTGCAGGTCCCCAAACCTACGGTGGGTCAATCGTAGGTGTTCACCCCGCCCTTCCCGGAAGGATCCCGGGGTGACGGCGGCCCCACCGCCCCGACTCCCACCGTCACACAGCCACTTCTGCTTCCAGTCCCCAGAGAGCGAGAGCGGAACCAGCAGGCGCCTCCACCCCCACCCCACCCCAGCCCCCCCACCC
>NW_004567139.1:9257192-9262154 GCF_000260355.1 Condylura cristata | reverse complement strand
CCCACCCCAGGCCCGCCTCTTCCCGGAGCACCACCCGCTGGCCACCCACTGGCCACCCGCTGGCCGAGCTCTGCCGGCCCCACGCAGGGCTGTAGGCAGAGCGGCCCGGGGGCTGGCCTTCCTTCTTCCCTGGACTGAACTAGTTGGGGGACAGGCGCGCGCTGAGGCCGTGCCCCCCAACCGGCGGCCGGCCGGCCAGTGCGGAGCCAAGCACGGGGTGCGGGCCGGAGACCGGCAGATGGGGGAGAATTCCCGCGCCCCCCAGGGCGGGCAGAGGCGCCTGCGCGGGGACCTTTGCCCTTCCAGGCCTCCTGGGGTCGAAGGTCCCCTGATAAATGGCGGGGCGGGGCGGGGGCGGCCTGGAGGGCTGACAGCAGACCCGAGCACAGGCTGGTTCCAGGGGCCCCAGACTCAGCCCTTCCACCCCTCTTCTCCGCAGCCCGGGCCGGCCCGGTGGGGGGGAGGGTCTCGGCTGCTGGTTCCAGGTGGAGTGCAGCCCCCCCCCCCCGACCTCACAGCTCCCCCTAACACTTTCCCGAACCTGGGGGCCCTACCGGTGCCGCTCCTCAGGGCCCCCAGCCCCAGCCCCCCCACCACCACCAGGCTCTTTCCTCCGCTCAGGGAGGCCACGGGGAGCCCCATGGGCCCCAGCAGGAGCCACCCCACACCCACACCGACTCCTGGGGGTGGTCAGGGCACTTTCAGACTCCAAACAGAAGCCTGCACCCCCCAAGGCGGGGCTCCGAGTGGCGGCCTGGGGGGCAAGGGGGCAGCGCCCAGGCCAGTATGAGTGCGGCTAATTACAGGGGCCGCAGGCCGCAACCAGGGCTTCCGGGACGGGGGAGGGGCGTGCGGCCCCACACTGGCCAAGCCGGCTGGCCAGGGCAGCGCGCTGACCACACAGCATTCCACACACCGGGGCTTCGGCGGGTCGGGCGTGGGGCTCGGGGCCTCTCCCCTCGGGGAAGCCCGTGGTGGGGGCACCGAGGGCCACGGAGCGGTGGGTTTGCTGCCCTGGGGGCGACGCTCCGGACGGGGGTCACCAGCCGGCCCCGCCCCTGCCGCACACAACGTGACTGCAGCCACAGGAGGCCCTGGGGGGCGGGGGGCGAGCTCACGCAGGGGCGGGCACCCCGCCAGCGGGCTCCTGCCACAGAGGCCAGGCATGGGCAGCAGCCCCGCAGACGCGGCCGGCACAGGACGCAAGGTCGCCCGGCCGCGCCCTCGGGACACCTGGCCCGGCCTCGACCTCCCACCCCGCCCCCACCGGAATCACCCCAAGACAGGCTCTGCCCCCCGCGGGGGCAGCAAAGCCAGCAGTGGCACAACCCCCGACGGTGACTGAGCTGCAGGCGGCATCGGGTCTCTGCAGGCGTGACTAACCTCAGGGCAGGGGGGCCGGGGCTGAGACCCGGCGGCCTAAGCCAGGAGCGTCCTCTGCAGAGACGGGCAGCGGCAGGTGGACGCGGGCAGCGACGAGGTGGGGTCCGCCCGCAACGGGCCACCGCAGCCCCCGGTAGCTGGAGAGGTGGGGACAGACCCTCGGGCCCGCCAGAGGGCCCGGCCTGCCCCCTCGGCTCTGGACAGCTGGCTCCGAGCTGCCCCTCAAGGCCCTGCCTGCGGTCAGCAGCAGCCCCAGGAAGCTCCGCGCTCACTGGCCCCTGCTTGGCCCCCTCACTCCTGGCAAAGCCCAAACCCTGCTCTGCCTCGGGCTCCCCACGGTCGCACCGTCCACCTCTCGGCCAGCCCGCACAGCCCTCTCGGCTGCATCGGCCCTGGACCCTCGGTTTTAGGGGGACCCTGGAGGCAGCACAGGCCCCTCCTCCGGTCACAGGGTGGGCACCAGGGCCGAGCACCCCGGGGGTCCAGCCGCCGGCCCCTGTGAGGCGCCTCCCCTGGGCCTGCACTATCTCTGTACGAGGAGAAGTATCTCGGGCAGGTGGAGGCGGCCCCGCAGCTGGCCGGGGCAAGGACCCTCCAGGCCGCCTGCCCTCAGCCCTGCACGCGGTGTTTGGGGGGGCGAGTGGGCGTGGCTGAGTATCACGGGACCTCCCGTGCCCAGACCCTCTGGGAGACCCACCCGCCCCAAAGAGGCTGCCTGCGGAGGGGCCGGGCCCCACTCCAGAGCCCCCCGGGAAGCTCCCTGGCGGCCCGTCCCTTGCAGGCCACCAGGGAGCCCCCGCCTAGGGCCGGCCCGGGTCCCCCCACGGGCAGGGCCCCAGCCGCCCCAGCTGTGAGGCTTCGGGGAGGCAGAAAACAGGTCAGAGCGGGTCACTCCCTCGGCCGGAAATGCAGACTTGGGCTTGAGCTGTCCTCGGCGTCCCACACAGGGCGGCCGCAGACGGCCAGCGCTGGGGAGCTGCCCGAGGAGGCCTGGCTGTCCCAGATGGCCGTCCGACCTCAGCTTCCTGGTGAGGCTCAGGAAGCCGGACACAGGCCCCTCCCTCGGACTGCCCACATGTCCGGGGCCGCCGCCAGCCCCGGGGGCCCGGCCCGGGCCCAGCGAGGGTGGGCAGGGAGGCGCGGCCGGCGCTTCCAGGCCAGCTCCGGGCCGAAGACGCAGGCCTGCGGTGGCCCAGCGGCTGACCCCGTGCACCAAGCCGCCCTCACCACGCAGGGGCTGGGCTGGCTCAGCTTCGGGTGCGAGGTGACTTGGGGGGCTCCTTTTCTCTTGAAAATGAACTTTTTAAAACAGCATCCGCCCTCTTCTGACAGGGCAATCGCCGCGCGAGGCCCGTGTGCCAGGCAGGGAAAGCTGCCCTCCGCCGGGGCCTGCTGTTCCGGCAGCTTCCGCGGCCGGCATGCGCCAGGCGGACGGGCCTGCCCGCCACGCCCGCGGCCCCCGCAGCCCCCTAAGCCCTCGGCTCTGGAGCGGCTTCCCGACCAGGCTCAGCTCTGACTGCCGACCAGACCCGCCTAAGAGCAGCCTGCTGGCCGGCCCCTGCGAGCTTCTGGCTCGTCCGGGCGCCCGGGGCGGGGCCGGAGGGCGAGGGCCCTCCCAGCTGCCCTCGAAGGCCCAACACCAGCCCCGGAGGCAGCGGGCAGCGGGCACAGGGCCGCCCCCACCCTCCCAGAGCACCAGAGTCCGGCTGCCACCCGCCAGCTCCCAGGTGATGGCAAGCCCCAAGGAAGCGCCGGGGACCGTCCCCGGGCCGGGCGTGTCGGCCACTCCCCAGGAAGCTGCCAGAGTGCCCAGCTGTTTACCTGAGGCGGAGAGGGAGAGACGCACCACTGCCTTCCCGCCCCTCCCCCTCCACATGAGCAGGGTGGCCCTGCTGGCCGGCGGGGGGCTGGCCAGGGGACCACCCCACGTGCCTGTCCCTGCCTACGGCGGGTGTTCAGGTCCCCCCAAATCCATGCTGAACCCTGACCCCACGGCGACAGATCAGGCCGCAGGTGTGGGGCCGGTGGCGGGGGAGCGATCCCAGCCCAGGACCTCCCAGGTATCTCCGGCAGGTGAGGCACCCCGCCCGCTCGGGGCCCGGGCACCGGTCGCTGCGGGCCTGGCACCGACCAGCGGGCTCGGGCCGCTCGCGAGAGCGACCCTCGGGCCTTCATGCTGCAGTTCGGGGCCACCGAGGCGGCGGCTCACACGGGCCCCGTCGGGGCCTGAGACATGACGACCAGCCCGAGGCAAGCTGCCTGGCCGGGGTGCTCAGCCAACCCCCACTCCGCCCCACCCCCCAAAGCAGCCACTGCTCACCCCAGCCCTGAGCCCACGCCCCCAAGCCTCCCGGCCGCCCTGCACGTGGCCACGGTGACTCTCCTCTGGCAAACGCAGACCGCAGAGGAGCGGAGGCGCCGGCTGGCCCCAGGCTCCGGGCCCGGGGTGCCCGGCACCCCCACTGCGCAGGCTGGGGCTCCCTTCCCAGCGCTCAGTGGGGGCCCTGCGGGGAGGCAGACGGAAGCAGGTCTGCTTGACGCCAGGACTGGTCCTGCCGGGCCCGCGTGGGCGCGTCCCCTCGCTGGGCTGCAGACCGGGGTGCTCCGTGAGGCCGAGCACCCCGCGAGGGAGCCAGAGCAGGGAACAGCTGGAAGGGCTGCACTTGGGTCACAGACAAAGAATGCGGGGACGGCAGGGAGGGCGTGGACAGCTGGCAGGGCAGCTGCTCGCCATTTAAATATCAGGAGATGTAAACATTTGAGCGGGAGCTGCTCTGGGCCCCCCCGCCCGCCCCCACATCTGCCCAAGGCCAGTGTTTCCCGGCCAAGAGTTGGGGTGCAGTTGGGAAGGCCCAACAAGCCCCCCCCAGCTGCAGAGGTGTGAAGGGCGCCTGTCCCGCTCGCCCCAGCCGCACCCTCCCGTAGCTCAGCAGGAGAGCAAGCGGCTCTTTCTGAGGTTCTCAGGGCCGGGGCCTCGGCCAGCGCCACCTCGGCTGACCACCCCCACCCCACCCCCGGAATCTTCGAGGTCCCTCCCGGCTCTCCCGGCCAGGAGGATGCGGCCTGGATCCTCCTCCCAGCACCCCATTCTTACCAGCACCGCCCGCCCCTCCCAGCTTGGTGCCAGCTGGGGCCCAGCAGCACTGCCTGGAGACCCCCACCAGCACGCTGGCCAGCCCCCTCCTCCAGGAAGCCCGGCCGGACACGTCGGCTGGACGCACAGCCTGGGCCCCAGACAGACCGGCGCCCCCAGACAGCTGGGGACAAGCGAGCAGCCGCCTGCCACTTGGGGACGCAGGGCTCCCTCCGTTCTGGACAGGAGAAGCCAAGCCCAGCGGGCCGGGGCCCCTTCCGCCTTCCTGACCGGGGTGGGCCGGCCCGGGGCCAGCGCCCTGTGTGCCTTTCCTGGAGACAAGGTCCTTCCCCAGGACACGGGCGGGGTGCCCGCCCCCGGGAGCTGCCCACCCACGTGGAGGCCAAGCCCCTGCTAGGAGCCTGCAGGGGGAAGGCCGGGGGGTTGGGGAGGGCCCAGACAGGACAGTGTGGGGACCCCCGACAGCAGCACCTGGATGGCAGCCA
>NW_004567139.1:9252651-9256375 GCF_000260355.1 Condylura cristata | reverse complement strand
GGGCGTGGCAGCACCTTCCAAATGACAACAGGCCCTTTCTGGGGGGTCTCCTGGACCCGAGAGGCGCCGCGCCTCGGGCTCTGTCCAGACCAAACTAAACAGCGAGGCCCAGAAGTGCGCCGCGGGGTCCAGCAGCCTACTGCGGGGCTGTTTGGCTGCATGCAGCCTCGGGGACAGTGTTCCGGAGAGTTCCAGAGCCTTGGAGCTCACAAGCAACTCAAAGAGCCACCAAATTTGGGAAACGCGAGAGCGCTGGAAAGAGACGCGCGGCTGTGCCGTTTCCAAACTCCTGGCTTGCGCCAAGCGCGGCAGGGGACCCTCTGGGGGCTGGGCTTCTGCACGAGGGGTGAGGGCTGGTGCCCCCCAGGGCCCCGGTGCCCAGCCCGCCCGCCCACCCCACCCGTCCCCTGGCAGGCTGCCGGCGGGCCAGGGGAGGCGGCTGGTCCCATGGCCAGCCGGCTCCAGTCGGGGCACACTGCGTGCCCAGATGAAGGTCGCCCGCCTGGCGCTGCGGGGGAGTAGAGGGCACGGACAGGGCCCTGCAGCGTACCCCTGCTCCCAAAGGGGAGGCGTGGCCGTCACAGACCGTGCCGGGCCAGGCAGGGGCGCCTTGAGCTTGGCCGGGAGCCCAGCACTGCCTGGTGCAGAGGGACGCCGGCCAGCTTCCTGGGGTGCCCCACATCTCCAGGCTGACCCCCACCCCGGCTTGGCCCCCGAGGAGTCGAGCAGGCCTTAGCGGGGCCCCGACCCCTTCTTTCCCCAGGCCCTACGCTGGGGAGGGGGCCACCCCTGCCTGGGTGGGTCTGGCTGTCCACCGGGCCAGGTGCCAGCCGCCCGGGTGCCCTGCCAGCAGCTGCGTCTGTCTTCCTCCCCACAACGGGCAAGGGGGTGCCGGTCCTGCACTGCAGCTGGGCGGCAAGCCCCTACAAGCCCCTAAAGACCCGCCTCGCGTAGCCTCAGGCCACAGGCTGCCTCCCGGAGCACAGCAGGTGGTGCTGGCCAGACCCCCTCGGGCTGCAGAGGCCTCGGGCCTTACCCAGAACACCTGTGCATCGCCAAGCCACAGGCCTGGTCCTCCAGGGCAAGGCCGCAGGTCTCACCCCGGAGGCCCCCAGGAGCCGCGGAGTGGGCCGGTCCAGTGCGCCCGGGTTCTGGCAGATTCTGCCTGCACAGCATGGAGCCTGCCGGATCCTGCACATGGTGCCGCCGGCTTGTCACACCGAGACACAGGCCGGCGTCTGCGACACCGCAGCCCGGTGCCAAAAGCCAGCCGTCCAAGCTCCGACGCCCCGGGACCCCCGGCCCAAGGGGGGGGTCGCCCCAGCCCCCCCGGCCCCAAGACGGGGCTGCTCCAACCCCCACAGGACCCCGACCCCAAGGGTGGGCCGCCCTGACACCCGCAGGAACCCCAACCCCAAGGATAGGCCGCCCAGACCCCTCAGTACCCCGACTCCAAGGAGGGGCTGTCCCAAACCCTGGGACCCCAGACCCCAAGCGCGGGCCGCCCTCCACCTACCACATGGCATGCAGCAGCAGGGCCCTGGGGTGCCTGTTTGTGCCGGGAAATGAGATCCACAGCCTGACTCCGCTCGCCCCCGGGGCCCCCAGGAGCCCGAGAGCCCCCTGGAGGGACAGGACAGGGGGCCGCCTGCGGAGCACCGGGACGCTCTCAGCGGGCGGCGGAGGGGCGGCCTGAAGCCACTTGCCCCCGTGCGGGCCCAGGAGCCCGGCCACAGGAACTGCGGCCCCCCCCGAGGGGTGGGGCCAGGCGGGCGGCACCCTGGTGGAGCCCCCCCCACCCCCCGTGCGCCACGCGCGCCCTGGCTCTGGGCCCGCTCCCCACACCCACAAACCCCTGGGCAGCGCCCACCTGGCAGCCGCCCGCAGGGTCCCTCTGTCCTGACACTGCCAAGCACTCGCCACCTCCAGAATGCCGGGATGGGCATCCTCGGGGCACCCCGCGGGGCTCCAGGACGCCCGCTCCGCACCCCGCGGGCGGCACCAGCGCTCAGGCTTCTCGGCCCTGGCGAGCCCCGGCCCGCGGCCAGGCCAGCGCTTCCTGAGGCCCACCCACCTGGCACCTGGGCGCACGCGGAGACCTGCGCCCTCCCTGCGGACGCGACCCCCGAGGGCGGCTCCGAGCAGGCACCTTACCGCTGGGGCGCCGGGGCAGTCGGGGCAGTCGGGGCAGTCGGGGCAGTCGGGGCGCCCGGCGGCCAGGCTCGCTCTGGGCTGGCCCGGCTGCTGGCCCGGAGAGCTGGCCCCTCCTCACGCCCCAGCCCCTCCAGGACCGGCTGGTTCTGGTCCCCACCCCCACCGCTGGCCGCCCCCGCCGGAATGTTCTCTGCATGTCCTCCTCCCTCCTGCAATCAAGTGCCGGCCTCCACCGGCTGGGTCCGCCTCCGCGGGCCTCCCCAAGGCGCCGGTGACCTTCCCGTGCCCGGCGCTGCCCGCCGCAGCACCACCCGCTGTTGCTGGCCCCCTGACCGCCCCTTCCCACGTCCGCCCCAGGCTGGCCGTCCCCAACACCCACGCGACTCCAGGCCCCCCGGCCCCCAAGCTGGCCCCGAGGGGCCCTCACGCGCACCCACACTCACCCACACCTGCACTCGGGGAGCCGGGGCACCTACCATCAGACTCCCCACGACTTCAGGGAGCCAGAGGGCCCGAGGCCCCGCCCCTCAGAGGCAGGAATCCCCCGCTGCGACTGTCAGCAGCCTCAAGGGCCTCGAGGGCCGCTGTCGCGGCCACACTGGCAAGTCAGCAAGTCCAGCTGGGGCGGTCAGCAAGGAGGGAGCCACGTGGAGACCTCAGCAGGGCACTAGCAACCCCGCAGGCACACACCCTGCAGCCAGGGCGGGCAGCCCCGCTCCCCCAGCCCCCCTCGCGCCCACAGCCCAGGCGTCCCAGAGACCCAGAGGGCCACGGGCCGGGGCTGGGCTGGGGTCGGGTCTCGCCGCCCACCGCCCACCGGCAGACACACAGCTCGCGCCGGCAGGGGGCAGCCGCCTCCGGATGGACTCAGACCTTGAAAAAGCCCCAAAGGAGCCAGCCGCAGGGAACAGTGTCCAGGGCTGCCGGGAGGGCCAGGCGGGAAAGCGAAAGAGAAACCAGCAGGCGGGGCAGGTAGGAGCCGGCACCCAACTGCCCAGGTGGCCGGGGGCGGATCAGAGCGCCGCCTCACTCCGTGTGACCGAGGGCAGGCCCCCACTGTCCCCCAAACACAGGAGATGGTCCTGCCCGCGCTGGGCCACCAGGCCCCTGGCCACCCTCCCTGGTCTGGCCTGGCCAGTCCAGGTCCAGCCTGAGTCCCGCCCAGGCACTGATGGCTGGAGATGACCGGGCTATGGGGCCGCCCCCAGGTGGCCATGAGGGGCAGGCAGTGGACACTCGGATTGCAGTCGGCCCTCAGCCCGCGGATGGGCACCTGGCCGCCTCTCTGCTCGCGCCCAGCAGAGGGCTCTGCCCGAGGCTCGGGGCCCCTGGGGGGCGGGGGCTCGGCCCCAGCGGCAGCGGCCCGCCCCTCAGAAGCCCGGCGGCCACTATTGTGTGCGCTTCCCTCCCCGCTGCTTTATTCAGTCCCCGGCCGCCGGCCGCAGGCCGCGGGCAGTCGCGGGGCGCACCGAAGTGCGCCCGGAGGCCCAGGGACTGGGGTCGGGGCCGCGCTCGGCGGCGGACACCCCCCAAGTCCTGCGCACTGTGTAAACTCCGAAGGGGGGAGGGG
>NW_004567139.1:9248070-9251494 GCF_000260355.1 Condylura cristata | reverse complement strand
GGGCGGATGTGGGGGCCGGGCGGCGGCGCGGGGGCGGCGCCGAGAGGGGAAGAGATTCCTCCCCTTCCCTGGGGCGCAGGGCTCCTTCTGCGGGAGGCTGTATTTACGCAGCCAAACAAAGTTCGCCGCCGCGGCTTTCCCGCGCTCCGCACCCCAAGGGTTAAGCGAAGGCGCGGCGGGCCGCGCGGCGGGACCCCCGCCTGCCGTCTAGGAGTCCGGGGGCGCGAGCGCCCTGTGCCCCTAGGCGCAGGGGTGGGCAGGCGCGCCCCGCAGCTGCTCCCTCCCGGGGGTCCTGCTGCGCCCGCTCGGAGGTGCCCTCCGGGGAGGCGCCCGGACGCGCGTGTCCCAACAGCCCTGTCCTCGCTCCACAATGGGGCTTCGGGCGGGCTCTGCCAGCCTCCCCCAGTGGGAGCACTCAGAGGGTCTGCAGGGCGGGATGGGGAGGGAGAGGCCGGCGCCCAGGGCCTCCCCATCTGGGACGGGCCGCCTTCCCTCCAGGCAGCGCCCTCTCGGCATCCTGGCCTCAAGACGTCCAGGACACCCCATGGCCCCGCAGGCCCCGGGGGCTGGGGACAAAAGGGTGAGCTGGCAACGCAGGTGCCCCGGCCTGACAGGACAAGCCAAGGGGTGTCTTGGCTCCACCACAGTGGGGACCAGGCAGGCCTTCCTCACCCTGTGCCCCTGGGACCAGGGGTCTGTCACCGGGTGGTCAGGGCAGGGGCACGGCCTCCGCAGGTGGGTGCCCCCGGGGTATCGGGGTGCTCATCCCGCCCTGCACCCCCATTTCTGAAAGACCCCAAAGATGCAAGGGGACCCTGGAGGCAGGGCTTTGGGCCTGGGCGGGAGGCGTTCTCCTGAGCAGATCAGCGAGCCCTGCCTTTTTAAGGAGCGCCATCAGCCTCTCCTCCCTCGTGCTTCGGATATTTTGAACTATTTTCAACCCAGTGAGCTTGTGCACATGGATCTGTGAAACCACAGACGTCTGGGGTGCACACGCCCTCGTCGGCCGGAGCCCGGCTCTCCCCACCCCTGCTGGAGCCGGAGTCCCCGGAAATGGGCACCTGGCCTGCGGGCCCTTCCCCATCGGGGCTCGATGCGCTCTGCCCTAGGAGACAGCCCCCAGCACGGCCCCCGGGGACACCGTCGGCGTCACCCTGGTTTTACGAAAAGCACCCAGGCACCCAGGCAGCTGCGGCAGGTGGTGCCCCCTCCCAGGCGGCCACCTGCCTCCCTCCGCTCTCGTGTGCCCACACACCTCTTTCTTGGGGCGCCCCGCCAGGGCGCTGCCTCGCCGAAAGGCTCCCGTGGGCACGCAGAACAATAGCAGGAGGGACTTCCTGCCCTGCCAGAGAGTGCCAGGCGCGCCCCCGTGTCTCGCCGGTCAGACCCCCGGAGAAGGAAAGGCCCCCGGGGAAAGCCACCGCCCCCGGCCACCGCCCGGCCAGGAAGTTCACCTGGTGTCCAACCAGCTGCCCTACCGCTCGCCGTCCTCGCTGTCCTCAGCTGAGGGAGGAGCGGGCGCCACCTTCACGCCACGGTCAGCGCAGTCAGTGCCAAACGCCCGCCGGCCCGCCCCGCCCCGTCCTCTGGCGGCCCCAGGGGTCGGTGTCAGGCCTGGGGCTCGGGGCTTTCCTAAGACCCAGCCTGTCCGCTGCCCGTTCCCAGGGCCGGAGCCGCAGGGCCGGGCAGGGGCCAGAGGACCCATCCTGGCCAGAGGACCCGTCCTGGCCAGAGGACCCGTCCTGGCTGGGGCCCTGGGCAGACAACAAGCAGCACCAGCGAGGGGACAGTGGACTAAACTGGACAGGAGAAACAGGACCGGGTCTCTGCAGCGGCGCCCCAGCGAAGCTTCGGGAAAGGAGGGTTGTGGCCTGGCCGCAGGGGTGTCCCCCCGCCACCGCGGGGACCTGGTCACGGGCCCATCGTGAGCCCTGTAGTGGGGTGAAGGGAGGTAACAGCACCCTCGGTTTTCTGGCTGGGCCGTAAGTCTGATGACAAGTGTCCTGAGAGGCCAGAATGGACAGCTCACGAGGACACAGCAAGAGCCACGTGACGGCAGCGGCAGAGGCCGGGGAAGCTGCCCCTGACGCGGGACCCTGCCCCTCCCCACAGGGGGCTCAGACTCCCGACTCCAACCCGGAGGGAGGGGCCGCGTCACCCCCCACCCCCAGGCCCTGTCACAGCACTCACGCGGACCCTGAGTCGCCCCGCAGACGCCCAGGCCATGGCACAACTCGCCCCGGGGGACGCCCAGGCCACACACTGCCCTCAGCAAGGCCCCCTGCCGTGTGCAGCCAGTTTTAATACGAAAAACTGGAGCCAGGCACGTGCCCGAGTGGTACAGTGCGAGGGCCGGCCAGGCCCCTCTGGAAACCCGAAGCAGCACCCACGGGCGGGCCGGCGCAATGGGGAGAAGACGGACAGGGGAGCCCAGGGTCGGCCTGGGCACAGGGACGCTGCCCGCTGCCCTCACCGCGGCCCTGGGCTTCGGTCACGGACACGGGCCGCCGGCTTCTCCCAGAGTGGCCGTGGCTCGGTCCGAGTGGGCGCACAGCAGGGCCTCCCTGGGCCCCGGCACCTTCCTCGGCCCCGCGCCTGCCCCATCTCGTGCCATCTCGGTACGTGGCCCGGGTCAAACATCGAGGCCTCCCCGACGCCTCCCGTCACCCCATAGCCAAGCCGTCCGTCTCCACACTGAGTAACCGCAGACCAGCCGACCCCTGACCTCCCCCGGGGTCCCCACACGGGCCAGCCCCCCAGGGCTCGCCTGGCGCCTGACAACCAGAACTCGGGACTGAAAGGCCACCCCAGGGGTGCCTGGCCCGTTTCTGGGGAGTACACACGCCCACAGTGGGACACTGAGGCGGGCAAGATGGGGGCAGGGACCCCGGGCGTCCGGGCGGGCACAGCGGGCTGGAGTCCACGCTCCGGCCGCTCGGGAAGGCGGAGGCCCCTTCGCTGTCGCATAGCTGCTTGCCGGTCGTGTCGTGTGGCACACGCAGGGCTGTGGGGCGGACAGACACCGTGCGTGGCCCGTCTGACACTTCCACGCAGAGGTCAGGGACACGAGACATGGCGGCCATCACACCTGACTCCAGCACCTCTGTCAGTCCCACTGAAGGTCCGTCCCCTCACACACGCCCCAGCCTGCTCCACGAGGCCCCCCTGCGCCTGACAGAAGCGGAGTTGGCTGTGGCCCTGCGCCCGGCTCATTTCGATGACTGCAACGGTCGAGCTTCATTATCGGAGGCCCCCTCCAGGGTGGGCCGGGATTTCCTTCCTTTTTTAAGGCTGAGTAATATTCCGGCATGCGGCCAGGCCCCCCCGCCGCTGGCCCCGGGGCCCCTTCAGGCCGCTGCAACTCGCTGTCCCGCGCTCAGTTCTGGGGTCTATGCCCAGGCGGCGTGACGGCGGGACGGCACGG
>NW_004567139.1:9245944-9247551 GCF_000260355.1 Condylura cristata | reverse complement strand
TCCTGCTGTCTCCCGGCCGTCCTCTCCCTTTCAGTAACAGCTGCCCAACCAGGGTCCCCCAGGCCCCTGAAGGCAGCTGCTCCCCCGCCTGCCCCAGGGAATGGCAACGCTCTGCCCCCTTGCAGGGTCACGGGGGCTCCTGGCGGGAAGTCGGCCGGGAGGCCTGGGACGGCGCCCTCACGCGGCGGACGCCCTGCGGACTACAGCCCAGCCCGGCGCCAGAGGGCCCCGTCTCTGCACGCCTGAGCCCACGGCATCAGCAGCTGCAGGCCCGGGCCAGGCCTCGGCCTCCGGAGGCGCGCGGCGGACACTGCGGCCTGCTAGACGGGACACCTGCCGCCGCCCGCCTGCGCTTCGCACGGCCACGGGCCTCTTCACAGGGAGCCGTGTCCCAGCACCTGATTAATCTGCGCCCCAGCTCCCGGCTGGCCGGGAAATGCACAGCAGGCTGGCCACGGCACCGGCCAGCCCTTCAAACATGATCTCGCTCCCCCGAATTCGCCTTTGGCGTCGCGGGAGGAAGCCCAGGCCAGGCCGACCGGGGTCCCGCCAGGCCCCTGGCCGAGGCCCCGCCAGGAGGCAGCGCTGTGGGGCCCAGCCGCTGCGTCCCCTCCCGCAGGACAGGGACCCAGCCCTGCTGCCCATCTTTCTGTTTCACTTGCGGGGTTTACTGCGGGGGCACTAAACCCCCATGGGCGGGGGCCGGGCAGAGTGGGGGCATCGACCTCGCCAGGGCGCCCCCAGCCCTGGCAGCGGGCACCACGTACCGCTTGGCTTCGTGGGCCTGTCTGCATGCCCGGGGCTGTCAGTGGGCAAGTGGGAGGCGCGCCCCCACCCCCGGCCAGCGAGGGCCCCCGGCTCCCAGGAGAAGGACGCCTCCCCTCCTGGTGGCGGGCGCCCCGTGCCTGGGTACCCCTGCTCTGACCGTCCACGCCCTGGGCGTCTCCTCCAGGGACTGAGGGGCGGGGGCGGGGGCTGCCAAGCACCGCCGGCTCCTCAGCGGCTTTGCAGAGTCACACAAGGCCTCCCAGGACAGGCCACTCTGCACCCGCTGGCAGCGTGATGGAGCCTGGGCTGCTGGCAGGCCTGCCCCCGGCGCGCTCAGCCGGGCCCAGGGACAGCAGCGGCTGTCCCCAGGGGCCCTCCGTGTCCGGCTCCCCCCGCGTTCCCCAACAGGCACCCCGCTCTGGGGGCCAGGCGCCGCAGTGTGGCTGCGGCTGAGTCACCAGCCTGCCCAGCTCCACGTCAGCAGGACAACGGTCTGGGCAGAGCTGCGCAGAGAAGGGTCAGCAGGCCACTGCGGCCACAGTGGCCAGGGGTCGTGGCCGGGAGCTGCCCCCAGGGCCCCTGCACTGCAGCCTGGTCCCGCAGCGCAGAGTCACGGGGGTCTGGCCGCAGGCACCGCCCCTCCTGCGCCCTCCAGAGCGCCTTCAGGTCCGTCTGCAACCTCCCCCTCCCCAGGCCCCCGGGTGCCCATCCACCGACCCTTGGACACGTCTGGAGGTGGGGAGCTCAGTACCCACCCGAGCTGCTCACTCCGTCTTTGGGTGAGTTTTGCCAGTTTAAATAAGAGATAGAGACAGAGGAGGGAGGAGGGAGGAGAGATG
>NW_004567139.1:9244378-9245082 GCF_000260355.1 Condylura cristata | reverse complement strand
GGGGGGCGCTTGCTCCTGCTCCCCTCTTCTGGGTGAGGGCACCTCAGGGGCCAGCGGGGGCCGCCCAGCCGGGCAGTCCCTGGGAGGCGCCTCGCCGGGGCAGGGGGTTCGTCTGCGTCACCAGCGCCAATGCTGGAGCCGGCTCCCGGCGGCTCGCTGGCCTTCCGCGGGCAGGTGACCTTTCCAATGGGCAGGCGACCTCTCCGAAACGCCAGCGTGACCGCGGAACAGTCCCGCCTGGCCTGCGCCCGCCCCCGCGCCTCCTCGCCCCTGCGGGCGCCCCTGCCTGACAGGCCCCACCCTCCCCGGCAGGCTCCTTCTCCACTGCCGCGGCCTCAGCTCTGCCCCAGCGCCACGAGATCCTCCTGCAAGCCTCGGGGCCCCGTGCCGGGGCAACCTCTAGCCGGCCCACGGGGCTGTCCGGGAGCCAGAGTGGAGGTGGGCCTCGTGGGGTCCCCTGTGCCGAGGCACAGTGGGGCGCCCTGGCCGGGGGGAGGAGGGGCGCGTGGCGGCCCCTCCGCTGCCCGGGGTCCGCCAGCTGCTCGGGCCACCTCAGCGCAGCTGTTCCCCAGCAGAGAGAAATTTCTCACCTCCAGGAATAGGGCGGGCACATTCCAGACAGGGCCACGTCTACGCTGGCCTCAGGGACCGTGGGCGGGTCCCCAAGGCGCGTCCCGACCACGTGGCCCGGCCCCGCCTCTGTG
>NW_004567139.1:9237885-9243134 GCF_000260355.1 Condylura cristata | reverse complement strand
CAGCCGGCAGAGCCCGGCCCTCGCTCAGCACGCCTGGGCCTCGGTTTCCCCGTGAAACCTGCTGCCCAGGTCTTGGCCACGTGACCGCCGCAGACACCCAGCCCGCAGGGGACGAGTGTGGCGCGCGGGGACGAGGGGCGTGTCCCCAGCTGCTGCCCCAGAGCTGTCCCAGGAAGAGCAGCCAAGGTGGGGGCCCCCCCGCGGGCAGCCCGCGGGCCCAGTCAGCTGGCGGGGGGGGGGGTCTGGACCCGACAGTGACCTCCAGGGCCCAGGGCAGGGCCCAGACCAGAGGCACGAGGCCCAGGGAGAGCCCAGGGTCCGGCCAGGGCGCGGCCGCAGCTGGAGGCCACGCTCCAGGCGAGCACAGGCGGGCTGCGGGTATGCGGGCGTGGGGGCGGCTGTGAGTGGGCTGAGTGGGCGTGGGGTGCACGCGTGGGCGCACCGAGCGGGCGCGGCGGGAGGGCTGTGCCCACACGTGTGTGCCGACGGCGTGCGAGAGTCGGGCGGACCTCGGGCGAGTCCCGCTGCCCCGTGCCTCAGCGTCCTCCTCTGCGCGGGGCCGTGCGCCCGTCGGGCACCCCGATCCGGGAGAGCCCCGAACCCCAAGGCATCTTCAGCAGGGAAGGAAGCGGGCGGTGGGGCTCGGACCCCGGGCCACGGCCTTGGCGAGACGGGAGCGGGCAGGCGGGGGCGTGCACAGGGCGCAAGGCGCCAGAGGCCGGGGCAGGGGGTGCCCCGGCCCCCCACAAAGTCTGAGTCCCTTATTCTGCAAGGGCACACTGCGCCCCACAGAGAGATGGGTCAGCAAGGAGGGGCACTCCTGGGTCTCGGTGACCCCAAAATCCCGCCAGCTCTGGGCACTCGGTGCCCTTCCTGCAGCTCATCTGACTCAGGGCGCCGGGGTAGCCCCAAACCCGCATTTTAACAGGTTTCCCAGAGACCGCATCCGCCTCCTGCACTCCGCCAGTTCGGGGGGCCGCCGGGCCGTGACAGCTGAGGCTCCCCGGCGTGACCGCCTCCACGATGGGGCCCGAAGCCCAGGAGGAAGCCAACCTGGAGCGTGACCTCTCCTGACCTTGAGAGTCACGGGGGACAGCCGTGCGCCCCACGTCCCAGAGCTCCGGGTGTGGGCGCCGAGACAGGCCCTCGGCCGCGTAGGTCACTTGGGGCGAAATCTGCTCTCTGGGACATAAGCTGCGCCCACCCCACCCCCACCCCCTTCTGCGCCCTTAAATGGACAGCAGCGAGCCAGGGCTCTGTGCCAAGGGCGGGGCCTGAAGTTTCCCAGAGTCCGGCTTCCTGCCCGGCTAGGTGCAGCCGCTGACCTGTGCCTGAGCCCGCGTGTCCCGCCACGTGCAACCTGGGAGGGCCCCTGAGGGACGCACGGAAATGCCTCTGGGGTCAGGAAGACGGAAAAATGGAAAGTGAGTGCTGTGTGCCCGCACTGCACCCCCGCAGCCCCGGGACGTCCTTCCTATCTGTTCACCCCAAAGGACCCCGCTTCAGGAAACGAGCCTGGACTTCCGGAACCTGACAGAAGCCCCGTCCGGCACCTTCCAGGAACTCGTGGTCCGGCCCGGCGCGGAAGGCGTCTGTCCCGGCAGGCCCCGCACCGCCCCAGCCGCCCCCGCCCACCGCCTCGCCGGCGCCCGACCCCTCGGGGCCGCCTGCACTGACCCACCTTGGCACTTGGATGGAGCCATCTCTCAGCCTGCACCCACAGACATGCACCCCCATGCTGGAAGTCGGGAAAGGGGAAGCCGACCCAGCGGTTCTCTTCTGGTTCCGGCCTGACACGGCTGCCTGAGGCACGAGAGCTGGGCTTGCTGCCCACCACCCAGGGCGCGCCCTGCTTTCTGGCTGTATGAACACTCCCGCGCAGGTGGCTCAGGTGAGTGGCTGCCACCCTATCTGACCTGGTGTCTGGTTGCTCTCAGACACCGACTGCAAGGTCCATCTTGGGCATAGCCTGTGTTTGAATTTAATTCCTTTTCAAGGCTGCATAATATTCCATCGAGGATGTACCAGGTTGGTTTATCTAAGCCTCCGTAGTAGACTCTTGGTCGTTGACCTTTTGGCTGCTGTGGGAAATGCTGCCATGAACGCTGGTGTGAAATACGCCAGGGGTGTGCGATTCTTTTGGTCGGATACCCAGAAGTAGGACGGCTGGCTCCTAGTTTAATTCTGGGGGCGTCTCCACACTGCTCTGAGCCATTTCTCATTCCCACTAACAGTGCACAGAGCTCAGTGTGCCCACGCCCCCACTGGCACAGGCTGTTTCTGTTATTTCTCTCTCCTGGTGACGGCCATCTTTGGAGTGTGCGGTGGCGTCTCGCTGCAGCTTTGATTTGCATCTCTTTTTTTTTTTTTTAGGATTTATTTATTTCTGCACACAGAGCTGGGGTACAGGCCAGGGGTGCAGGAGTGGGGAGAGGACTCCCCAGAGACAGAGCGGGGAGCAGAACAGGCAGATGGACTGAAACACACTGCTGAGGGGGCAGCGGGGGACAGGAGAGGCCCGCTGCGCCGTGCGGGCCACTCCCTGGCCGGGACTGACTCACGTCGGGGTGGCCGCGGCCGCTTCGTAGGCTGCGCTTTGAGCCGCTGCGCCCCAGGGAGGCCTGCGCTGCCTTTCTGACGGCGAGTGTGGTGTTTCCCGTGGGCTAGCTGGTATCTGTGTGTCTCTGGGGACGTGACTACTGCAGCCTGTGGCCGATTTCCACCGGGCTGTTACCTTCCTTCCTGTCGCTGACCTGTGTTCTTCCGACGTCCTGGGTCCGGCCCTGGCCTCACAGGTGGCTTGCAGCTACGAGCCTCGGTCTACGGCTGTCTTTGTGCTCTGCTGTGATGTCAACAGAGGCACAGATGTTTTCCATTCTGAGCAAGCTCAGTGTATCTATTTTGCGTGGCTTCCCTGTGCTCTGAGATCAGAGCCAAGAACGCGCTGCCAAAGCCCATGTCACCCACCGTGTGGTCACCCACCATGTGTTCCTCCGGCGCAGCAGCTTCCTGGCAGCATGAGTGGCTTCCACCTGGCCCTCACATCTACCAGTGACAGCTCACCTGCAGAGCAAAGGGACCCCTCATTCACCCGCACGCAGAGACCCACTCGTCGCGGAGGGAAGGAGGAGCCCGCGGGTGTCTCTGGGCCAGCCAGAGCCGAGGGTTTCCGTGCGCAGCACTCAGGTCGGCAGGAGAATCTGTCTCCTTCCAGTTAAAGTCTGAGTGGAAAACAACAAAGTCATTCAAATGCCTTAAAAATAAGTAAATGAAGGGGCTGCCCCCAGCTGCTGCCATTTCTCATTCCTCAGAGCCATTTTTCATGTTACCCACCTCTCGCCAGTTAATATTTCTTTATATTGTAACTTTGCTTTCAAATTACTGGTGTGGTTTCTGTTTCCTTCCTGAGCCCTGACTGATACACCAGAGTGAGCAGAATGGGGGAAGTAATGAAGATAAGAACAAAAATCAAGGAAATGGAAAACAGAAACAAAATTAAGTCAAAAGTTGGTTCTCTGAAAACGATCTACAGCAATACACTCAGCCAGACCGATGAGACAGAGCAAAACGGAGACTATAAGTCACCAGTTTGGCACTCAAGCATCACCCCAACACGCTGATGGCGTTACAGTCCTCACAAAGGAATGATCAGAACAATCAGTGACAGTGTCAGCCGCTCACAGGACCTGGATAAATTCCTTCAAAACACAGCTTAGCAAACTGACACAGAGGGAGAAAAAAAGGCTGGAATAGCCCTCTAAACCTTGAATAAATCTAATACATTCACTTGAATATTAATTTATTTAATACAAACACTTTATTGTAACAACACGTAAAAAAAAACCTTCTCCCACGGGTGATGTGGTGACGGGAAGCCCACGGGGATGACAACTGATGAAAAAATTCACTGAATGATGTAAACATAAACTTATTAAAAAAAAAAAAGAAAAACTTCAAGAAGAACTTTCTTGGTGAGTTCTGTCAAGCTCTTAGGCAGGCGATAACGAAAATCCCATGCAAACTTGCACAGAAAAGAGAAGAGAAAGCAGCGCTGAACTCATTTTCTGAGGTCAAAATAACCCTAATAGAGACGTTACCAAAACAAAGTAACTAAGGCCCCTGCGTCTGCACCAAAAAAAAAAAACTATAATGAAGAAGGAAATAAATCAGCTCCAGCATTATGTGAAGAGGACGATTCAGCACCTCCCAGTGGGCCTTATTTACTCACTTAGGTAAGACTGCTTTATGCAGACGAGAACTGGGGTACAGGCACAGGTGGGGGTGAGAGGAGTCACAGGAGACACAGCGGAGCAGAACCGGTGGATCTGCTGACGCCCACTGCTGAGGGGCCAGCGGGGGGCCCCGAGGGGCCTGCTGCGCCCTGGGGTCGCCCTGGCCGGGGTCACCCGCGCGCTGCGGTGGCCACGGACACCCCACAGCGCTGCGCTGTAACTGCGGCACCCCAGGAGCGCCCAGCAAGTTAGATTTATGCCAGGGATGCAAAACTGGTTAAATATTTTAAAAAATCAGTCATTCACCCTATTTATAGAATAAGAACAGTGCCGTGATCGCCAGTAGACGCAGAAAGGCCTTTACCACGTTAACACCAGTGTTGAGGAAGGGTGTCCTGGGGAGGACGGGGCGTCCTGGCCCCCGGCGGTGCCTGCGGGAGAACGAGCTGGCTCTGCACGTCTGGTGTAGGCAGAGGTATCCCACCACTGTCATTCAGTGCTGTACGAGCACTTCCAGCTAGAGCAGCAGGACAAGACAAGAAATCCAGGCATCAAGACTGGAAATACAGAAATAAAGCGACCCATTTTCAGATGGCACGGTTGCTCCCTTGAGATCGCTAGACAGGGCCCTGGTGGCTTGGGATTAAATCTCAGCACTACGAAGCTGTGGCCATCTCCCGTGGCACAAGTTCGACCCCCAGGCAGGAGGCTGCCCCACAGGGTGCAGCAGACCTCTCGTCTCGCCGGCTGCACCCGTCTGCAGATCTGCCTGCTGTGCTCCCAGCTCTGTCTCTGGTGAATCCTCTCACCGCCCCCCCCGAACCTCTGGCCTACACACCAGTCCCTGTGTGCATAAATAAATAAATAAATCTTTTAAAACACTAGATACAGGGCCCTCCCTGGGGGCGCAGCGGGTTAAGGCACTGCACTGGGAAGCTAAAGCCGCTTCCGCATGAGTTCGATCCCCGCCTGCCCCGGAGGTGACCACATGGTGCAGCAGACCTCTCCTGACCGCCC
>NW_004567139.1:9234833-9237275 GCF_000260355.1 Condylura cristata | reverse complement strand
ACAAATAAATAAGTCTTCAAAAAAAAGACTAGAGAGATAAGAAAGGGCCTTTAAAAAGAGAGACATGTCTTGTGAGATTTCAAGACCTGATGTTGTTAAAGCATCAACTCTTCCTTCATGACCTGACTTTCCAAAGGTGCCATGAAGGCGCGAACAGGCAAGTCACACACGCGAATACGTTTCAGTCCAGGTGTCCGACAGCAGACGGGCTCAGAAGTCAGGAACAGTCAGGTACCTCAAGTCTAAACTAGGCCTCGGGTCTGCAGCGCCATCGCACGAGGCACTATGTGACCAGCCGACGAAGTCCCGACTGCCGGGCAGCCCTGGTCGTCGCGCAGGCCCCTCTGCCCAGCCACCGCAGCGACGCCGGCGCCCTCACCGGGAAGGCTCGGCCGTGCCGGAGGCCGGGAACGGGCAGCCGGGCGGGAGAGACGCGGCCATTTCTTCCGTGACGGGGCCCCGCCCGTGCCCGCCGCCCTGGCATGCACGCAGGGGACAGCAAGCAAGCTCCTCGCCTCCGTACCCACCAGCGCCCGCGAACGGCAGCAGCCAGGGGCGTGGACGCACGGCAAAGCCAGAGTGATCGCCGCGAGCGCCACTGCCCCGGAGCGGGCCGGCCCCCGGCTCCCGCCCGCAGCAGCGCCAAGGACGTTCCACCCCGCAGAGCTAATTCACGGAGACGAGAACGGCGGTCCCTAGGGGTGCGGAGGAGACACGGGGAGGCACCGGGTGACCGTGACAGTGACGGTCTGCGTTCTGCGGGCGCTGGGACGCGTCCAACCCAGGGCAACAGCCCCGCCTAACGTCTGCGCGCCTCACCGCGTGTGGTTTTACGTCAAAGGCCGGAAAACAGCCGTGAGCAGAGGCTGGGCCGGGAGCGTGGCGGGTCCCAGGGGCCGTGACCTGCCAGCAACTTGTCCTGAAATGCACCCCGGGTCCGCGGACATGTGAGACGCAAAAGCGGCAACACGCCTCAGGTGCTCTGAGGCCACTTTCCAGCTCTCAGGTGCAATCCAAATGCTAATCAAAATGTTAAAGAGCTGGGAAACCTTGAAACGCTGAGATTGAGCCATGCCAACCAAAAAGAGGGAAGAGAATGTGCGGACTGACACCCTGGCCCTCTTACGGGGTGTCTCTGGGCCCCCCGCGTCTCCCCTCTCTCCACCCAACGCCCCCTGCCAGCCTGCACGGCCAGGCGAGTCTCCAGGCCCCGGGCAGTGAGCTGAGCGGACGCGGGCCGGCTCGCGGGGCCAGCACCGGGGCCAGCACCGCCACCTGCCGGCGGAAGGCTCTCTGTGCCCAAGGCTGCAGCCGCCACCCCTGCCACCCCCACCCACGCTGCTCCCGCTGGGCTGCCCTCACACTCGCCAGGCACAGCCCAGCCTGGCTGGCAGACAGCTGCCCCGGTCAGCCCCACCCCTGCAGACACGCTCCTCTCGGCCGAGCCGGAAAGAGGACGAGGCGGTGCTGTCCGCTGTCCGCTGTCCGCTATCCGCTGTCCACAAGGCGCCCGGCGGGAGGGAGCCGCACCGGAGATGGACTCCCGTCTAGCCCCGCGGCTCCAGGCTGGAGGCTCAAGCTGCCCGGGCTGGGCTGGCCGGACACGGAGACCGAGTCCAGCCTGAGGTCACCGATGAGCGCGCGGCCCCGGAGGGCGAGGTCAGGGCCCGCGTGACCCTTCTGTGCAACAGCCCCGCCGCCCCCAGGCCCCTGCGACGCCAGGGACGTGCCCTCGGAGACGGGAACAGGGCCCTGACCGCGCTGTCCCAAGCCCGCCAGCTCCCAGGAAGCCGGATCACTGCGGGGAGGAGTCAGGACAGCCGGCCCAGCCCCCAACAGCGCCCCCACGTGGAGCAGGAGCCCAGAGCCAGCGCAGGAGGGTGTCCGTCCCCCAGCAATGACCCAGGTCACGCCCCCGTTCATCCCAGGGCCACAGCGGGCAGAGAGCAGCGTGAGGCCCCTGCAGGCTCCAGGGAGAACCCCAGCAGGGCCAGAGCCCCAGGGGACAGGCACCCGCAGCAGCCGGGACAGGAAGGGGCCGCTGTTGAGGGGGAGCGGAGGGGCTGAGCAGAGGGGAGAAGCAGGAGGCAGGGGGGCCTCGGGGAGGGAGGGAGGGAGGGAGAGGACGCCCCCAGAGAGGCCCTGGAGCGGGTGGGGGAGGCCGCAGAGCGGGTCGCGGGGTGGGGCTCCTGGGGACCTGGCCGGCACCCCGCCGTGCATGCTGCTCCATCTTGGGGGGCAGTGAAGGGTCCCAGTGGGGAAGCCCAGTGGAGAACATTCTAGAGTCCATGCCTCCCCCAGGGCCAGGCTCCAGGAGCTGTTGGAGAGGATGGTGCACTCAGATGCCCTGGGCACCCCGCCATCCCCTGGGGGGTGGGGGCACCCACAGGCATGTGTGAGTTAGTCTGAGCTCACACTGCCTCTCCCGGAGACTCAGGACTT
>NW_004567139.1:9232251-9234372 GCF_000260355.1 Condylura cristata | reverse complement strand
AGGGCTGGGCAGGGCAGGGCAGGGCTGGGCAGGCCTGGCCACTACAGTGCATCGAGGGGCTCCTTCAGTGCCCGGCCGTCTAGCCCTTCCCTCCAAATGCAAAGAATAATGCCAGCAGCCTCCCACCGCCAGGCCTGCTGCCTGTCCTCCCAAGGGCCACTCGGGCCCAGCCCCGCCCTCCACCTGGCCGCAGCACCCCCAGAAAACACAGCGCTGTGGGCTCAGGCCCAGAGCTGCACGTGCCCCTCGCCTCTGGCCAGGAGCCCCGCAGCAGCGGCCGGCCCCAGGCCTCTGCACTGCTCACCCTGCGTGGACGGAGCGGGGGCTCTGGCTGCTAAGTCTCCGGTCGAAGCCCCTCCCAGGGGGGCCCCCACGCGCACACCGTGCCTGTGCCCCCAGGGGGACCTAGGCAGAGGGGTTGTGCCGGGTTGGGGGGCAGCACGGGGAGCCCAACTCTGAGCGGGGTGAGCAGGAGGCAGGCGGGCCCTGCCCTGGGCAGAGACCACAGCGGCCCGCCGCCTCCCGGCCCGGCCGGCCCGGCGCCCTCCCGGCGGAGGCTCCTCCCGAGTCTCCCGCTGAAACTTAAGCCCTCGGAGCGCGATAAAGCTGCGGCACTGGCGAGAGCCACAAAGCCAGTCCAGACCCACCCTGGCAGGAGGGGGCGGGCGGGCGTCTCGGGGCAGGGCCGGCACTGCCCGCGCCTCCCGGGAGCCTCCCTGTGCCCAGCGCTGCCAGGGAGGCAGGAGCCGCCCAGGGCACGGGGGTGCGGGGCGGGGGGTGGCCGAGACCCACCAAACCCTAAACACGGTTTCGGGGGGCAGGAACGGAGACGGACGGGGTGAGAGGGGTGGGTGGGGCATCTGGCCACACGGCCACGCACACCCAGGGATGCGCACGGCCCCCAGCCCCCGCCCGAGTCTGCCACGCGCACAGGGTGGGGCGGGTCGAGGCGGTGGGCACAGCGTCCTCGTGGTGAAAGGGCAAGCGCCCGCCGGCCAGCTGGCCAGAGAGCACCCCCGCAGGAGCCCCGCCGAGCCGGCCCGGACACCGGGCTCCCGCAGCCGCCACGGGGCGGCCCTGACAGTGTGGAGGCTGGGGGGGTGCCAGGGGCGGGGGGCACCAGGCACACCTGAGGCCTGCGGCTGGACCGTGGGTGGGCGCCCACGCCCCCAGCCCGTCTGGACGCAGTGCTGACTCAGCTGTACGGGCCGGCCTCTCCCAGGGATCGCCTCCCGAGGAGGACCCAAGGGAAAGCGCCAGTTCTCCCGGCCCTGGGTGTGTCCACGTCACCGCCGCTGCCCGGGGCCGAGGGCGTGGCGCCGCTGCTGGCACAGAGGGGATCTTGTCTGGTCGTGAGAAGCTCCGGAGCGGTCAGTGGGGCTCCAGGCCGTTCCCGGGCTGCCCTCCCACCTCTGGCCCCGGACTCCGGGCCTGCTGGTCACCCAGCCGGGGCCTGGCTCGGTCGTCTGTGAAGTGAAGGCGGCGGCGGAAGCCCCCAAGCGCCCGGCGGGCCAGGCGGCCACTGACGCGCTCCCCGGGCCCGGCATTGGTGGGCGGCCCAGGGGTCGGCTCAGAAGGCCGGCCCAGAGCCGATGGCCCTTGGACACGGCGGGACCACACGCAGGACGCGGCTTGCTCTGACCAGGGCCGGCTCCTGAGTCCACCGGGCCTCACTGAGGCCTCCGGGCCAGGGGTCCCGACCCCGCGGGGCCACTGAGTCCTGCAGCCCAGCCACCAGGCGCCGCCCTGCCCCGGACACGACGGCCGGATGCCGGACAGCGACTCCGCGCCGTCTGCACAGAGCCGTCCCCCGGGAATGCTGGCACTGCAGACGGGGTGCCCGCTCGCCTCCCCGCCAGTCCCCCGTTAACAGACCGGCGCTGCGCCCCGGAACCCCCTTTCATTCATTCCCCCAGCGTCCGGGAGAGCCGGGCTCGCGCACACGTGCGCCGTCCAGGTCACGCGCCCCGGGCTGCTGGCTGAGCTCCGTCCCTGTGGTCAGCCCCGTCGGCACCGCGCTGCTGTGGCAGGGAGAGGCCGAGGCGGCCTTGAGGACGGCGGTAAGAATAAAACAGACCCACAGAGGACTGACCGCCGCTGGCCGGCGCCAGAGGCCAGTCC
>NW_004567139.1:9231253-9232011 GCF_000260355.1 Condylura cristata | reverse complement strand
ATCCGGTCTCTCTCCATCACTCCGGCGGCGGCCCGCGGCCCCCAGTGGACTCCTCCCGCTCTCCCTGGCGCCCCTCTTCTGCCACCGCCTCCCCCGAAACACTCTTTGTCTGGGCTAATTTCTTCAATCTGTCGCAATCACGGACGCATCCAAGTCACCACGTTTCCATGTGCTGGTCGTATGTCGGGGCCCAGACTGAGCGGCATTGTCTGCGCCGGAGGGAGGCGGGAGCCCAGCGGGTGAGGGCGGGGGCGGGGGCGTCCCGGGTGCCGGCGGCTGGGCTGCCGGGGCTTCCGGAGGCTTCTCCCCACCCTGCAGCCTCCGCCGAGCCCCGCGGCCGCTTCGGCATCCACTCGGGGGAGCCTAACGCGGCCGCTCGGGAGCCGGCCCCGGCCACGTCCGGGCGGCTCCGAAGCCCTTCATCTTGCCGTCCGCCACGCACCGCTTCCTCCGGCCCAGGCGCCTGACCAGCGGGGTCCTGGCCGGCCTTGCTGCCTCCGCCCTGACCCCAAGTGGCCGGCCGGGCAGCCCGGGCGGCCGGGGGCGGGAGCACCTGCCTCAGGAGACCAATCACCCCCGGCGGCGCCCGCCAGGCCAGCAGGGGCGGCCACGGAGACTCCCGGAAGGCCCCGCCACGCACGCGTGAGTCAGTGAGTCCCGGCGGCCCCCCCGGGGGGCGAGCAGGCCGCCTCCGATTTCCCAGACTCAGCGCCTCTCCGGGCGTGGGCAGGGCCTGGGCCGAGGGCTGTTTCCCACTG
>NW_004567139.1:9230177-9231033 GCF_000260355.1 Condylura cristata | reverse complement strand
GGGGCCCCCGGACGGGGCTGCCCCCCTTAGAGGAAGCCGCACTCTGGGCTTGCTCGCCCCGGGGCCCCCGACCCCCAGCCCCGAGCCGGGGGAGCCGCCCCAGACGCCCCGGCACAGTCCTCCCCTCCCGCCTGGGGCGGGAACCCCAGTGCTGCTGCTGGCAGCAAGGACATCTCGGGGGGCAATTTCCAGAACTTGGGGGCATCGGTGCAGCCACGTCCTCCCAGCAGGGCTGCGGGCGGCCTGCCCTGGTGGGAAGGCAGGAAGCCTGGGCGCTCTCGGGGGCTGAGAGGAGACCCCAAGACAGTCCACCCGATCCCGGGGGGCGCTAAGTGGGACCCCGTCTGCAGCCTCCGCAGCGTGCGTGACGGCTCCGGGGCCGGAGGCCGCCCTGGGTGACGCCGTCGCAGCGGTCAGCGGGGCGGAGCTGCTGGGGCGACGCGGCCACCCGGAGCCTCAAGAACGGGGGGCTCTGCCTGCACCCCAGTCCAGGCTTCCGGCCCCCGGAACCCATTTCTGCTGTTAGGCCACCAGGTCTGCAGCACTTTGTCACCAGGGCCCAGCTCAGAGGGCCGCGCGGGCCGCGGAGAAAGTGCCCAGCGGGGCGCCTCTGTCCCCCGCACGTCACCCCAACGGCCAGCGGCCACGCGGTCGGCCCCGGAGCGGGAGCCAGGCCCGGCTTTTTGTTCCGTTTGCCGAGTCTCTGTTTCGGTCTTGAGGGAAAAATTGCCATCGGGGTCCCGCGGGACGTAGGACCCTTGCGCTGAGTTGAGGGTACCGAGGACAGACGAAGAAACCCTCCTGTGCGTCGGGGACGCGGGTCGGGGCGCGGCCGCAGGGGCAGCCCAGGCCGAGG
>NW_004567139.1:9226956-9227936 GCF_000260355.1 Condylura cristata | reverse complement strand
CCCCCCCACCCCCTCCTTCCTCCCCACGGGACACCAGGCTCCCTCCGGTCAGACCGCCGTGCCTCCGGGGGCTTCCTGGGGGCGCCGCCCGCCCCTCATCCAGGTGCCTGTGTGCCCGAGGCCACGTCTGGGGAGCTGGGTCCCCCACAGCCGAGGTGCGGGCGGCGCCAGCTCCCTCCGGCTTGCGAGGACGCTCCGTTCCAGCTCCACTCCGCCACGTGCGCCCTGCAGCGGCCACGTCCCGACTCTGCCTCACACGCCTCCCCCTCACACGCACCCCCCTTCTTGCGAGGACCCAAGCTGTTGCGTTCCGGGCCACCCCACTCCAGCTGGCCCTCCCTGGACAGCCCCAGTTAGTCCCACCAGTGAGAGGCCTTCAAGTCAGGCCAGACCCCAGGTCCTGGGTGGAGGGGAGTTGGGGGCAACACTGAGCCCACGATGGACGCGCCAGGGACCCCGCGGCACAGCTGGACGCCGGTGTCAGGCAGTGGAGGGCGGGGAGCACCCCCAGGCGGGAGGCCACCACCCAGAGGGGCCGCCCTGGGCACCGCTGGCCACGGCGGAGAACAGGGACGCGCGAGGGCAGAGCCGGCAGCGGCCGCTACAGGGCAACTCCACAGACCTCCAGCGACTGGCCCAGCTGGGCGCCGCGGCCCCCAGGGGCACCGCGGGGAGCGGCAGATGGGCCCGCGCCGTCCCCGCGGCCAGCGCGGCCCTAATCAGAGCCCAGACAGGCGGGAAGGCCAGATTAAGCGCGGGGACCTCGCGGGTCGCGGTCAATAAATCCTGCGGGCCGCGCGGCCCCGCCCCGCCCCGCAGCAATCTGTCCGGCTGCCTTTCAGAGCCCGCTGTCCCCCACTACCTCGGCAGAGGAGCCACAAATCACTGTGACAGACCAATCACCGGCGAGCTTAGCAGGCCTCTGAGGGATGCCCTCCCTCGCGCGGCGCCGAATAAATCTCCGCAAAACTTTGCCGGCC
>NW_004567139.1:9225500-9226016 GCF_000260355.1 Condylura cristata | reverse complement strand
GAAGGGTCACCAAGCCGCCGGAGATGGCTGCTGGAGGTCCGCGTGACTCCTACAGACAGGGCAAAGGGCAAAGGTCACGGGGGGGCCACTGGGGGATGATGGTTCACCCTGAGCTGAACCCAGACCCTCGCGGACACCAGGCCACGGCCACCTGCAAGGACAGGCGCGTATCCTGGACGCTGCCCACTGGCCGCCCACTGGGTCCAGCTGCAATTCCCAGCACGCCCACGGCCCCTCTGCCGGGGCGGCGGAGGCTGAGCGTGTGGAGTGACCAGCCTGAGCTCACACAGCACCTGGGACGTGACCTTGACAGCCGAGCCCCAGCCCCCAGCCCCGCCCTGGCTCGGGGCCACCGCCCGGCCGTGCGGGTGAGGGGTCTGCGCGGCCACCCCAGCCCCTTTCGCTGCAGGGCCGGGCGGGCCGGGCTGGTTTGGGGCGGCGGGGCTGTCCTCTCCCACGCCGGAGGGAGCAAGAACAGATGCCTGGACTCAGGCGGCCACGCAGGACGCACCCCTC
>NW_004567139.1:9222797-9224505 GCF_000260355.1 Condylura cristata | reverse complement strand
CCCCACGAGGCAGTGACCACTGTGAGCCCCTCACCGTGGGGTGGGAGGCCCCAGTGAGGAGCAGCAGCAGCGTCCCCAGAGGGGTGGGGGTGGGGTGTGGCCAGCCGCGGGGGAGGAGCCGCCCGACATTCCCGCAGGCTGACTCACTTCCGGCCAGACTCCCCGGGCCAGCTGGATGCCCGCCCCGGCCGGCCGGGGCCCAGGTGAAAGTGAGGAGCGTCCACTCAGGCCAAACACCCGGCACTGGTTCCCCGGCGGCCCGGGAGCTGGGCTGGGGGATGGCAGCAGAGCTGACCGCGGGCAGTTGGTTTCTCTGATCCCCAAAACGGAGGCCACCACCAGCAGCCCGGCAGAGGAGACGCCGAACTCAGACCCTGGGTCCCCGCCCCCCCCCAGGGACCCCAGGAGACGGACCGCGACTGACCTGCAGCCTCGGACCCCTCAGGCCGTGTCGGGCCCGGCGAGAGGCCAGCAAAGGCTCCTCCGAGCTATTTTTCTGTGGCCCCAACACGAAACACGTTCGGCGAGAGGCAGCTCGGGCCCGGCCGTCTGGGGCACCCCGGCCCAGACGTGTTCTCGGGGGCAGGGCCGGGGCGAGGGTGGCATCCGGACCTCGCAGTGGGGCTCTGGACAGCGGGGGAGAGGACGCGGCCGGCCTGAAGGCCTCTGGTTTTCCTTTGAAACGAGTCTTTGAGGAACTGGTCAAGACGGTTCGACAGGCCGAGTCCAGCGTCCACAACCCAGGCCCCACTGTCCCCTGCAGCCTGAGCCGGGCGGTTGTCATCCCTCTGGGGTCTGGAGACGCCAGACAGCTGCACTGGGGTGGGGGTGCCGAGCGGGGCCGGCGCTCCCAGGGGGCTCTCCGCAGCCTCTGCTCAAGCCAGGAGCTGCCCGACAGCCCCCCCTGCAGGCCGGGGCCGCAGCGGCCGAGCCACGCGGGGCCCACGGGGGAAGGGAGCCACGCCTCTCTGAACTCCCCAGGGAATCCCCCGGAGGGGCCCCTGCCGTTGGGCCACACACCCCAGGCCGGTCTGAGGGTCCCCAGCAGCCGTGAAGGGCTGGACCGAGGCGAGAGTGTCGGCAGGGGTGAAGACGCGGATGCCAGGCTGAAGAGGGCCGAGAGGTGTGGTGACCCGCTCCCGGCCTCTGGTTTGCTGCTGGGGGAGCACTGAGGAGATGCGGGCAAAGCCGGGTGGGGGCGCTCCTGGGGATGCCCTGGAACCTGCAGGGCACAGCGACCTCTCCCCACCTCACAGCTGACACCACGCGCTGTGCTTTATGACAAGCCCTGACCAGCGGCCCAGAGGGAGGCTGCTTCAGTGGGGTGGGTGCGGGCGTGAGAGATGTGTGTGCAGCGATGAGCCCACGCCAGGCCCAGCTCCCACTGCACCTTGAGCCAGCCTCAGCCTCCCTGGGCCTCAGCCTCCCTGGGCCTCAGCCTCTCCGGCCTCAGCCTCTCTGGCCTCAGCCTCCCTGGGCCTCAGCCTCTCCGGCCTCAGCCACCCTGGGCCTCAGCCTCTCTGGCTTCAGCCTCTCTGGCTTCCAGCCTCTCTGGCCTCAGCCTCTCTGGCTTCAGCCTCCCTAGCCTCAGCCTCTCTGGCCTCAGCCTCTCTGGCCTCAGCCTCTCCGGCCTCAGCCTCCCTGGGCCTCAGCCTCTCTGGCCTCAGCATCCCTGGGCCTCAGCCTCCCTGGGCCTCAGCCTCCCTGG
>NW_004567139.1:9218885-9222327 GCF_000260355.1 Condylura cristata | reverse complement strand
CCTCAGCCTCTCTGGCCTCAGCCTCCCTGGCCTCAGCCTCTCTGGGCCTCCAGCCTCTCTGGCACAGAAGTGGCCAGGCAGTGTTCTTGGGCACTCCAGGCAGGTGCAGGACCCCTCTCTGCCAGCACAGAGGGCAAGGCCATCCTGCCCAGGTCCGAGGAGCCCTGCCCGCAAAGCTTCTGGTCTTGGGGTCCCGCCCACCTAAACACATTGCTTTGTAAATACCAGGCGTGGGTTAAACCTGCATAAACGGTGGGAGCTTGGCAAGCTTGGCCCCCGGGGCTGGGGGCTGCCACAGGGAGGCTCGGTGTTGGGGGGCGATGGACGGTGGGAGCAACGGAGAACAGGGAGGTCACCTCTTTCTATCTCGGAAGGTTTTCAGCGGCCAGTTTGGTCTCAGCCTGGCTGCAGTTCCCACCAGACAGGACCCTATTGTCTGGCTCAGGCAGGTGGCCTGGTGTCTGGTGACCGGCTCACTCCTGGCCCCAAGCAGAGGCTGCCCGCCGGAGGCCCTCCCTGCCTGCGCCCCTCTCACGACCCAGACAAGAAGGGCCTCAGCAACACGGTCATGGGACCGGACACTTTTGCAAATGTGCAAAATATAAATAAATATAAATGAAACTCCAGCCTGTTCAGATACCCCTCTGAGATCCTGCCACCCCCTTTTCTCCAGATAAGGTGTCCCTGGGGAGACTGCTGGCCTCTGGGGGCTCCTGCTAAAAAGAAGCTGAATTGGGGAGCTGTTGAGTGTGGACTGATTTGGTTCTGGTTACACAGCTCCCAGTCACTTCCCAGGGGAGTCGGGTGGCCAGGAGACCCCGTGGCCAGGAGAGCCCTGCTCCCCCACCTCCGGCCCATGGAGCCCACCATGCCGCGGTGCAGGACGGGAAAGGAAAGACTGCAGGCCCCCCAGAGCCCGAAGACCCCACAGACCCCGCAGACACCAGACTCTGCAGACCCCACAAGTCCTGCAGACCCCACAGGCCCTGAAGACACCAGACCCCACAGACCCCACAGACCCCGCAGACAACAGACCCCACAGTCCTCCCCAGACCCTACAGTCCCCACAGGCCCCACAGACCCCAGACCCCCCAGATCCCAGACCCCAGAGACCCCATGGCCCCCCAGACCCCTCAGACCCCGCAGACCCCACGCCCCGGCAGGAACGTCTCAATCATGGACAAGTGTCCCGGTGGCCAGCGGCAGCGTGGGGGCAGGGTCCCCGCGGCTGCACACCGCGCCCGGCCGGAAGGGCCACGCCCGGGACTGGCCTCTGGGCGGGACGCCCTGCGGTCTCGCGCCCGTGCGTCCCCGGAGGCCGGACCACGGGCGATGCACGTCCTGTTCTCCGCAGAGAAACCCGCCAGGCCTCGGCGCGGAGAAGCCATCCGCCTGGACAGCAGCAGGGACGAGCACGACCAGCAGCGCAGCTCGCGCGGCTGGCGGAGACGCGTGGCGCTGTGCGGGGTGTCTGGAGGCCGGGCTGTGGCCTCAGACCACGGCGTGTGGCCGCTCTTCTCGGCCGCAGCAAGCAGGCAGGCTCGGACCTGCCCCCGGCCGCCTCCCCGCCCTTGAGTGTCCACACTGATGGCCTCTGCCCCGAGTCCCAACGGAGCTTCTCGGCTCCTGAGGCCCTGGCACACCGGCCGCAAGTCACCCACAGGAGACGGGCGAGCACGGGGGTCCCCGATGCCGTCGACGCCCCGAACACGGGCGGCACAATGTGCCGGCCTCTGAGCCTCTCAGCTGAACGGGCGCCGGGTCACCACGGGGGGCTGGCTTGCACAGGGCTCCCCTGGGGAGGCGGGGCCGGGCACGATGCCCAGAGAGGCCTGGGCGGAAGCGACACCCCGCAGCTGGGGCGCCAGTGACGCCTGAGTGCGGCCAGAGGAGTGTCCAGAAGAAATCGCGGCAGGAGCAGGCAGGCAGCAGAGTGACCGGTCAGCAGGACAGGTGGCCGGCCACGCGGGGCGGCTGGCCGGGCTCCCAGGCGGGCTTCAGGCAGGCCCCAGGAAGCAAAGGGGCACCCTCGAGGGCCAGAGCAGCGGGGACAAGCGGGGGCCTGAGGCCCTGGCGCGGCCCCTGCTGGCCCCTCCCAATGCCCCGTTGGTGTTTCTGGAGACAAGGAGCAAAACGAACCCCCAAAAGGAGAAGCAGCGGCCACCCCGGGAGCGCCCCGGCCAGGCTCGTGCTGTGAAGCCCCGCAGCCACCACAGCACGAGTCCACCCCGGCCAGGGAGTGACCAGGGCGCCGGCCTCAGTCCCCGCTGCCCCTCAGCAGCTTCGTCCATCTGCCTGTCTGCTCCCCGCTCTGTCTCTGGGGAGTCCTCTCACCCGCTTCCCACACCTCTGGCCTGCACCCCAGTTCTTGTGTGCGTAAGCAAATAAATCTTTAAAAAAGGAAAGAAGGAGGCGCCTCTCCTTGCGTGGCCAGAGGCTTTCCTTGGGGCGGGACGCCTGTGCGGGGCTGGACGCCGGCGGCTGACTCACCCACAGCCCGGCCTGCCACGCCTTGGCCCCCCGGCGGGGCGCGGTTGCTCCCGCAGCGTCCACGGGCCCCCTGAGACACCCCAGCACGCACGGCGGCGACCCTGTGGCGCGGAGCCCACGCCGGGTGCGCGGCCAGCCCCGTCCTGCGCCCCTCGGGCTGGCCAGGCGCGGGCTCCACCCACTGCCGGGCGCCGCATTCCCACCAGCGCCCCTCCCGGTGGAAACGGAGCCCAGTCGCGGCTGGGTGGACGGGCAATGCCAGCCCCAGGCGCCCGGCCCGCCCGGGCGTGAGGCGGCTCTCAGCAGCATGGCAGGCGCCCTGTGCCTGGATTCTGCCCAGGGGCCGGGGAGTCCGGCCACGGCCAGGCGTCGCCATGGGCCCTTTGAGTCACCTGGGAGGAGCAAGGCCCGCGAGGGGCCAGAAGGAGCCCAGGGGTCCCCCAACCATGCTGGGGGCGGAGGGTGGCCGCCGGTCCCGGCCTCTGAAGCTCCGGGACAGGGCCAGGGAGGCCACACCCTGGGGGTCACCCAGGAAGTCCACGGGCCCTTGGGAGGTGGACCACCCCCACCAGGCCAGCGCGGCCCTCCGGGTCCTCCCACACGAGGCCAGGGCACCGGTGACGCGCGTCCCCGCGAGAGGACGGGCCGCCCGTGACCCGGAGCCGGCCGGCCTCCCCCCGCACGGCCCCTTCCCGGCCCGAGGCTGCCGGTAGTCAGGCTGGGAGAACCAGGTCAGAGGAGACCTGGACAAAGCTCGGTTGTTGCAGAGCTTGCTGGAGGCCCCAGAGCTGGACACCGGGAGCGCCCTGCCCCCCCCGCCCCCGGCAGCTCAATGCCCCTTCACGGGCTGCGCCGGGACCTGTGCCCAGGCAGGACAGGAGATAAGGCTGGCTGGGGAAACTGGGCTGCAGGCAGAGCCGCTGGCCCGCCCGCCGGCCGCTGGCCCCGGGAA
>NW_004567139.1:9216755-9218030 GCF_000260355.1 Condylura cristata | reverse complement strand
CACGGCGGAGGAGCCGGGAGTCCGGCCTGTCCTTCCTGCGGTGACGAGGGCAGCAGCGAGGGCCTTCCTGGCTCATTCACGGCCAGTTTGCGTGTCCCTGCCTGGCAGGCGAGGCAGGCGGCAGAGCTGAGCACCCAGGGCACGGGGAGGCTGAGGCACGGCGCCCGAGCCCTCGGTGCCTGATGCCGCACCAGGCAGGGAATCCCGGGCGCAGGCTGCAGCTGCTGAGGGCGCCGGGCACAGGCTTCGGGGGTCCCCGGGCTGGGCCCCCCGCCTCCTGCGGCTCCCCCAGGCTGGGCCCCCGGTCGGGACTTGCTGACCCCCACCTGGGAAGACCCTCTGCAGGCCCATTTCATTCTCCCCCTCTTCCAGACTTCCCCCCGCCAACTGCCTCCCCAGGGCCTCCGTGCACCCATCTCCTGCCCGGGTGTAGGCGGGCATGGGGTGGCAGCGAGTGGGCTCCCCGACGGCCAGGCCAGAGCCCTCGGGCGCTGGCTGAACAGACATGCATGGTGTTTTCGACGGACGTGTGCAGACCCAAGGCGCTCGGGCGCCCCCAAACGTGCTCCACGTGGCCCCTCTCGGAGGTCCAGCACTGCCCAGGCACCGACAGCATGGCGGTCACCCGAAGCCACGGCCCTCTCAGTCCCGGAGAGAAACAGTTCTCCGCCCGCCTGGGACGGCTTAGGACGTCTCCCTCCATCCCTGGCAGGGACTGGGCGGTCGCCTGCTTGGAACGGGGGCGGGGGGTCACACTCAGAGGGGGCCACGGGCCGCTGCCCGCACGTCCCTGCCCCACCTGCTGACACCCCGGGGCTGAGCCGCATGACCCAGCCCCTTGGAGCTCGGGGGTCCACGGCTCGCTCCCATCCTCCGGGCCCCGCCCACTCAGGTGAAGGCGGGAGCCCCAGAGGACGCTGACTTGGGGGGCCGGTGCACTCACCCCACAGACCCACCTCTGCCTGCCTCAGAGGCTTTATCCTTTTTTTTTTTCCAGTTACCTGGGGGAAGGGAGGGTCCAGAGAGGGGAAGATGCTCCCCCAGCCACCTGGGGGTAGGGGTGTCTCTAGGCTCCCGGGAAAAGACCACGGGCCGGAGACCTCGGGAGGACCCTGATGGCCGCCTGCGGGAGTTGTAACCGGCTGTGTGCCCGGGGCCGAGGCAAGGACACAGGCCGCTGCCCACCGGACAGAGCGCCCAGGAGGAGGCAAGGACACAGGCCGCCCCCCACCCCACCGGACAGAGCGCCCAGGAGGAGGCAAGGACACAGGCCGC
>NW_004567139.1:9215510-9216510 GCF_000260355.1 Condylura cristata | reverse complement strand
CCAGGAGGAGGCAAGGACACAGGCCGCCCCCCACCCCACCGGACAGAGCGCCCAGGGCCGAGGCAAGGACACAGGCCGCCCACCCACTGGACAGAACGCCCAGGACGGCCGCTCGCGGGGATGCCACAACCATCTCAAGCATTCGGAGCATGCTGGGGAGGAAGGGGAGGCGGGCGCCAGGCCCTGCATGTGCCACCTGGGAGCCCCTCCCCCCCAGCGCTCGCCCAGGCGCCCGCTCGCTGTCCAGGGCCGCGCTGTTTGCAGCAAGAGGGTGAAAGTTGAAATTCTGAGCCACTGCCCCAGACGGCTGTTTCAGAGCATCCAGACGGCTGAGTCCAGAGTTCCTCTCGGAGGCCAGTTACTGCTGCTGTCCCAGTGCGGGACGCGGAGACGAGGCCCCAGGGGCCGGCGGAGGGGCCGGCCGGCCAGGGGACCGCGGGCAGGGCAGGGCGGCGGGGCAGCGGCGGAATAATGGAAAGGCCGGGACGACGGGCGACCTCGGCTGGACCCTCCAGAGGAAACCAGGAGGAAAAGGGGGAGGACGGCGCCCTCGGCCACCTCCCAGGCTGCTGGCCTCAAAGCTCCTCTGTGCCTTGGGACTTACTTGCCCCGGGGGAAACGCTGGGATTGCGCAGAGCCCCGCCTGCGCGAGGTTCCACCAGCTTGGGGTTCGGCTGCCAGGGCCCAGGGCGGCCCTGGGACCCCGGGATGCTGGGCCATGTCATGGGTGGGCAGGCTGCTCTGGGCAGGTGGGGGATTAACAGCGCTGGGCGGCTCCGCCTGGACCGCCCGCCAGCGCCCCCTATCCCCTGCCCCACCAGCCGGAACCCCAGGAAATCCTCTGCCCAGCCCCACACAGAGACGCAGCCTGGACCCCCAACAACCAGAGGGCGCCACTAGGGATCCCCCGGCTCCAGGAGGCTGTAAGGGACCCCGGGAGGGACTCCGGCCAGCAGCCCAAGCGAGCAGGGGGCGGCAGCGGAGGGTCCCGGCCCGGGGC
>NW_004567139.1:9212364-9214510 GCF_000260355.1 Condylura cristata | reverse complement strand
CTAGCGCCCGCGAGGGTGCCGGCTGCCTCTCCCGCGCTGTCCAGGCTTACCGAGGTGGCGCTGGAAGGAAAGGAGGTGCGAGAGTGAGCGGACTTTGCCAGGGAGCCAAGGTGCCCGGGGCTGCTGTTCCGGCTCAGCCAAGGGTGTGTCTGCGCGGTGCAGCCCGGTGGGGCCTGCCCAGTGTCTGCCCTTCCCTTCCCGCAGGCCAGCCGGCCCCCTACCCTCCTGGGGAGTGGGGAGGCAGAGCCCAGAAGCCAGGAAAGGCGGGGTGCCGCCGCCCTGCCCCGTCCAGCAGCAGCAGGGCCAGGGGGACAGTCACCAGAAAGCCCTCTTCCCTCTCCTCGCCCTTCCCTGCGGCCTCTCCAGGAAGCATTTTCATTTCCTGCCCAGAGCAGGAATTTCTGTGCCTGAGAAGCAGGGCAGGTGCTACCCAACAGGCTCGTGGGGCCGGCGACCCCTGGCTGGAGCAGACTGGCCAGAGTGGACCCTGGGGCCACCACTGGGCCAGCCTCCATCTGCTGGTCTGGGGCTGGGGCAGGGTTCAGCGGGGCACAGACGAGAGGTGAGTGGCTTTGTCAGGTCTGGGCACCCACGAGCCCCACCCTCGGCCCGGCCTGTGCAGGCTTCTGGCTGGTCCGCACGGAGCTGCTCCCCGTATGCTGGAGACACCTGACAGGGCCCCCCCCTCCCCCGGCCTCCCGGAGGCCCCGGGTCGATCTGCGCTCTGTGCACAGGCCCAGAGCCCTGGGGCAAGGGGACGCGGAGGACCCTGGGGTGTCACTGTTTGACCCGCTCCTCTCGGACTCAGGTTTCTGCCCCAAGTAATAGGTCACATGTACCTGGACACCCCAACACCTGCACCTTGGCCCAGTCCGGCGCCTCGCCTGGAAATCAGATGGGGGGCGGGGCCCGGGTGGGCTGTGGGCATCTCCAAGGGGAACTGTGCAAGGCCAGTATTTTTTTTAAGATTCATTTATTTGTGCACACAGAACTGGGGTGCAGGCCAGAGGTGCGGAGGTGAGAGGAGTCACCAGAGACAGAGCGGGGAGCAGAACAGGTGGATCCACTGAAACCCACTGCCAAGGGGACAGCGGGGGGACAGGAGGGTCCTGCCGCGCCCTGGGTCCCTCCCTGGCGGGGATCAGACTCAGGCTGCAGGGCTGCGGCAGCTTCCCAGTGCTGAGGCGCCCCCTGCGCCCAGGGGGGCCCAGAGCCCAGAACGGCCCGGCTCTCTCGGCTCTCTCGGGGCAGCTCTGACACGTGTCACTGAGCGGCGGCCCCTGGCCAGAGTACAGCAGGCCCGTCCATCCGGGCACAAAACGGTGAATTCGTTTTCAAAGACATTTGTGGTTGAGGTTTCCGACGAGTGCGTTTTGGGCGAACACGTAGGCAGCCCCACGCTGGGGAGGAAGCGGGTTCTTGGGCTAATCGGGGCGAGGACGGACCAAGCAGAAGCAGCTCTGGCCCCTGACCGCAGAGGAAGGAAGGCGCGGGAAAGCCGCTCACGTGCAGACTCGCTTTCTTGCGAAAAGGGACCGTGATTCCAGGCAGCAGAACCCACCGTGCAGGGAACACCCCATGCGAGCACCTCTGCCCTGGAGCTGGATGCCAAGGCCAGACCCTGGCCCTGGGGTCTGAGCCCACGCAGGAGCAGGCCTCTCTCTGGGGGTGCTCAGCTACAGGAGGATGTGAGCCCACCGGGGGGCTGAGCGGGCTACTCCCCACATTGCGACCAGGACTCCTCCGCCTGACCTGGCTCCCTCCCTCCGCCCTCCCCTTGGACCTGAGGAAGGGGTGCTGCTTGCCTGTATCCCCTGGAGCCTGAGCCGCTCACCAGGAGCCCTGCGTACGGGGCCCCCGAGTTACCGGCCGCGGTGTGGCAGACAGGACGCCGGGGCCAGCGGCTTGAAACCACCTGCCTGTGCCGTCTCGCAGCCTCGGAGGCGGGGGCTGGGCTCGCCAGCCGGCTTCGGGGACTCTCCCCACTGTGACGAGGGGGCGCTGGCCGAGGCTGTCTCATCTGCAGGCCCGAGCGGGGCAGGAGCCACGTCCAGGGTTTCAGCCCACGTCCAGGGGTTCAGCCCACGGACTCTGCTGCGGCCCTGGCCGGGGGTGCAGCCGCAGCACCCGCCTAAGCCGGCCGGGC
>NW_004567139.1:9208458-9211220 GCF_000260355.1 Condylura cristata | reverse complement strand
CGGGGCCCCTCCTGCCTCCCCCCTGCCCCGCAGCAGTGGGCTTCGCCAGTCTGTCGGTCCTGCTCCCCACTGTCTGGGGGGTCCTTTCACCCCCTCACCTTAGGCCTGTACCCCAGCTCTTCTATGCGAAAATAAATGAAGTCTTTTTAAAAATGGCTGCGAAGATAATAAATATTTGCAATTTAAGGAGTATGGAAGCCGCCCCTCCCGGAAGGGCCACAGGGCGCCGCCCGGGGCCAGTGGCCGGAGCCCAGGGCCACCTTCTCGTCCCACACCGGCCCCTAGGCCCTCTCTCTCACCCCACGAAGCCCTCAGCCTGCAGGGCTGGTCGGCGCCAGGTCCGGCCCAGCCCCGCCACCCACACCCTTTCCCCGCCGGCCTGGGGGGGCCTGAAGCGCGCTGACCTCTGCCAGGCCCCTGCTCTCCAGGCCGAAGGCGCCCCCCACCCAGACCGCCCAAGAAGGACTCCCCGAGGAGAAGCCTCTACGCCGGGCCTCAGACAGACCCGGTCTGCGGGGGCCACAGGTGGGCTGGAGGGTGTGCGGAGCCCTGGGCGGTGCAGACCAGCGACCCCGCCTCCCCAGGGTGGCGAGGGAGGCCGCGGAGGCCCTCCGCTCTGACCCCACCCCGGGCCCTGGGTGCAGAGCCGGCTCTCGCTGCCAGAAGCCAGGTGTCCCCACTCAGCACAAGAGCAGCCGCGGTCCTCAAGAGCAAGCGAATCTTAATTTGCTTTCACTAGAAAGAAAAATAAAGACAGGCTGCCAGGCAGCACGGAGGGAGGGGGGGGACAGCGGCAGCTGGAGGCCTGGAGGCCCCAGGCCCCGGCTGCCCAGACCCACCGGCCCCCACGGAGGCCTCGGCGGGCGGAGACGCAGGAGCCCCGTGCGACCTGAACCTCAGGGTGCAGCCAGCCAGCGAGCGCCCCCCTGAAACAGGAGCCGAGCCGCAGCCGGACTGCACTGGCTCCATCTGAAAGGCTGCGGCCGGGCCCCCAACCGACCGGAGCCCCAGGAGGGAAACCGCAGGTGCGCGGCTTTCAGAGACCAGGTGGGATACATCTCTAGGGCAAGACAGACACGCCATCTCCCCTCTGAAGGGCTCCGGGGACACACAGCCGGCCAAAGGCAGGCCCTGGCCAGTCGGCAGGCGGACCCCAGCCCCGCCCGCCCCGCTGGGCCCCTGGCCGGAGCTTGCTGGCCCTGCCCCTGCCCGGCCCCACATGGCACCCGGCTCGGGGCTCTCCTCTGACGGAAGGGGCCCAGCGGCGACGCCTTGGAGGGGCCCCCCACTCACCCTGGAACGCAGACAGCAGCTCCCCGGGGCCCCTGCTGCTCGCGAGGCCACGGCGTGGACATCCAGGGCTGGGCACCTGCAGCCACACCGCTTCAGTGAAGCAGCTCGTCAGCAATTCAGAGCTAAAGTCCCTGAGCAAAAAGGCCACGGAGAAACAGGCCCCCACCTGCAAGCAAGCAGGCCCCCCGCCTTTTAGGGCATCCGCGGCCTCCCACCACGCAGGGAGGCGCCTGAGGCCTCGGGCGGGCGGCAGCCGGGCCTGGCCTGCAGGGTCCTCACTGCCTGAGTGCACCGAGCCAGCGGGGCAGGAGCTGGGGTGGGAGGCCCCTTGCACCCCACAGGCGCCCCACACCCCAGAAGAGGGGCAGCCCTGCAAGGACCCGCACCGCTCCCCTGGCTCGACTCAACTCAGCAAGCACCCAGTTTGGGGTCTGCCCACAGCCCAGGGTGCTCGCCCAGGGCGGGGCGGGGGGCGGGGCAGCCCCAGCTCCATCGCCACAGCCCCCCCGCCCCCCCAGGTCCCGACCCCTCTGTGCCTGGCCCCAGCCGAGCCAGCGGAGGGCCCCGCCCACGTGCGCCCCCACGGACCTGCACTGTGACCCCGCGCTCTGAGTCCCTGGGCAGGGCCTGCCCCCCGGGGCTCCCTCAGGCTCCCTCTGGGCCCACCCCAAAGCCGGGAGCCTGGCGCGGCTGCGTCCTGGGGGCGCGGCGGCCCTGACCGGTGGGGAGGCAACAAAGCCGTGACTGTCCTCTGCCTGACTCTGCGCTGGTGGCCATTCGCGGCGAGGCCTCCTGGAAACGGGCAGGGACACAGGGCTGGCTGTTCAGGTCAGCCCTGGGCCCCAGCCAGGACGGTGACTCACTGGGAAATTACAGGCTTCCCGGAGGTGGGCCTGACGCAGGGGCCGCAGGGCCCAGGTAGGGAAGAAGGCGGGGCAGAGCCCCGGGCTGGCCCTGCCCAGGACCGGCCGCACCTCGCAGGAGCACAGACAGCCCCAGACAAGGGGTGGGCCACAGGCAGGCCTGGGGGTGGGGCGGGGCAGCCTGGGGGCCTCCTCCAGGAGCAGCAGCTCGCCCTGAGCAGGCCTGTGTAGACCCGCGTCTGCAGCCGGCCACCTCCCGGCAGGACGGGGCTCTCCCTCTGCACCGATCTGCCCAGATCTGCCAGGCCGCGTGGAGGTGAGGACCTGGGCGGCAGGGGTCAGGCCCCCCGGCCCTCTCGCCAGCTCCCTCCAGCAGAGCTGGGCACAGCAAGGCACTTTGTACATGTGTGGAGAGAAACGGGGTAGAAAAGAAAGTAACTGGCCGCGAGTCTCCCCATCTTCACGTCCTCGTTCTCCCAAAGTCACCCCAACGCCCCACACAATCCCCTGCCCCCGCTGGGGTGTCTGTGCAGGGACTTGGAGGAGGGGCTTGGAGTCTGGCCGGCTGCAGGGGCGGGTGGGGCCGGGCCCGCCCAGTGGGCAGAG
>NW_004567139.1:9206823-9208188 GCF_000260355.1 Condylura cristata | reverse complement strand
CACCCGAGCCCCACCACAGCGGCAGGCCGGCGCTGCCCCGTCCCAGAGACCGTCCAGCGGGCGCAGCCACCCCGAGAAAGCAGCCGGCACAGCGACTGGGCGCCTCCTCCCACCGGGGCCTGACCCCAGGGACCGCGCGCGGGAGTGGGCAGCGCGGGGCGGGGCGGGCCTCTCCCGAGGACGGAAAGCTGCCCACGGCCTTAGAGGACAGTCGCGGAAGTTCCTGAAACCAGGAGACCATGAAAGAAGGGACACTGGGCACAGGGGTGGCCGCGCCCAGGGTGTGCCCGCGGGCCTCGGAGGGGACGCCTCGGAGCTCGGCCGGCTGGACGGGGCTCGTGTGGCCGTCCACGCAGATCCCTGACCACAGACCCGCAGGGCCTGGAGCACCAGGGTCCCCGTGCCAGGCGGGCAGGGCCTCATCACCCGATGGAGGACGACGCGACCCCACGCAGGCGGCTGATGTCAGCTCCCAACTCGGTGCCACACGGGGGTGGGGGGGGACGGGGCAGCTGCAGAAGCGAGGTCACCCAGGGCCGAAACATCACGTTGCTGGGGCCCAGCCGACGTCACGGCAAGGGGACCACGTGGATGTGGCAGCGCACCCCAAACCCAAGGGCCGGCCTGGGCCGGGCTCTTACGCGCCCCACCTTGTGCGAGGAGGAAGCCCCGGGCCAAGCGTGCCGCATGGCCGACACCCCCAGGCTGGGCCTCGGCCGGCAGCCCCAGGAGGAAGTGGCCCAGCGATGAGGGAGGAGCCGGCCGGCGGCCACGGGGTGGAAGGCGGAACAGGGACAGCCGGTGACTGCAGAGCAGAGGGAAGAGGGGCAGGACTGCAGGCGCCGGGCAGCCAGAGCCCTGCTGGTCACTCACACACGGGTGTCGCACGTGGTGCGTGCGGGGACTGTGGATGGGGCAGCACACACCGGCCGGCGGCCCCCGGAAGGCCAGGCCGAGGCCGACCACACCCGCTCAGGTCCAGCCCAGTTCCTGGCCAGTGGGGCCACGTAGCAGGTGCCAGCAGGCCAGGCCGGTCACCTGGCCGCGGTCACACAGAGGGAGGCGGGTCTTGCTCAGGTTCAAGGAGCCCAGCAGGCGCCGGCTTGGCCCCAGCGAACTCTGCTGTCACAGGCCTGCGGCGAGGCCGGGCGCCAGGCTGGACGGTGGTGGCCTCGGGCGCCGTTTAGTTTGCTGGTGGGCAGGGCGATGCGCAGACGGTGTCCTTCCTGCAAGGGCGCGGGCCGTGGGCACAGTCATTCTCGTCTAAAATCATCTAGAACAAAGTCGCAGGCAGCAGGCACAGCTGCCGCCAGAGGAAGCGGGTAGAGTCCCTGGGGGTGGGGGCGGAGTCCTGGGGGCGGGGGT
>NW_004567139.1:9201866-9206723 GCF_000260355.1 Condylura cristata | reverse complement strand
CGCAGCGGGGTGGGGGGTGGGGGGTGGGGGGCAGTGTCCCGGCGCCTATTTCATCATCAAGAGCTTTTTAAGTCTTTAAAGACCGCCTGCTGGCCTGCTGACCACATGCTTGTGGGGGCTGGTTTCTGGGGGCGCTGTGGGGGCAAATGCCACCAAGGAACAGGCTGGGAAGCGCCTGGCCCCGGGCAGCGAGGGGACCCCTGGGCTCACAGTGGTTGGTCCTGGGGAGCGGGTGATCCGGTGAGGCCGCTGGGGAGCGGGTGATCTGGTGAGGCAGAGCGGCCGGCCTGGAGCAGGCCAGAGGGTCCTGGCGGGGCCAGACGGCTCCCTCCTGGCACACTGACCTGCTGAGGCTTCGGCAATGCTGGGCCAGGGGGCTGCAGACTGGCCCCCGCCTGCCGGGACGCCACTGCCCCCACTGGCCGCAGTCCGTCCTCCCGTGGGCTGGGCCCCCACTGAGCTGTGGCTGGGGGGGGGAGGACCTGAGCTTCAGGGGGGCCCCCCCGCCCGGGACCAAGTTAGGAACACAGAACTCAGGCTACGCTTTCCCCAAACGGACCGGTACTGGCCCTGCTCCTCCATCCCCGCGTCTCAAGGCCTGAGCAGGTCCCAAGGGGGTGGGGGCAGGAGCCCACAGGTGTCCACAGCAGCACCCTGCGCCCCTGCTGGCACCCACACGGCTCCCCCACCCCCCGGGGCTGGGGTCGTCTGCCCGGGGGAGCTGACACAGCATGCGGCCCGGGGCCTCGATGGGCTTAAATCCCCAGGTCTCCCTCCTCAGGCACAGTATTCACAGAGCTCACCTGTGGTGCAGGTGCCTGCTGAGCGCCAGGCCGGGAACTCACCCGAGAAGACCCTCCCGACTGCCTCGAGCCCCCACCCGTCCAGCGGCTGGTCACCTGCCCCAGGCCTTGCTGCTTCGGGCAGAGAAATCACCACACCCCAGCGGCCCCTGTGTGTGTGTGGGGGGGCAGCGCTGACCCCAGGGCTCTGGGCAAGATAAGAACCCCCACAACCCCCACAAGGCCTGTCGGATGCCAGGATGCCAGCCCGAGGGGGGCGGGGGCGGGAGAACAGCTCAAAATAGAACCCGTTTCCGCTCATTTGCATGCAATTTCCCGTGATTTGCATGCAATTTCCCGTGATTTGCATAATCCCCAGCTAGCTCTGGGGCTGCAGAATCCTGCCTGTGAGGGGAGATCAGGCTCCCTCTAGCAGTCAGTCCTGGGGGCGCCTGGCCCCCAGCACACACATCCTTCCACCCCACCTTCCAAGAAACATGCTCAGACTTTAAGAAAAGCCCAGACAACAGGCAACCACAGCAGTAGTGAGCGAGCCAGGACCACCATCTCCGCAGCCCTGTCCAGCCCCCAGCGGCCCCTCCTGTGGCCCCCTGGGCTGGCCGGGCACTGGGCACAGGCCAGCGACAGCCCCTGCCTGGACAGAGGCCCCAGGTCAGCCCAGGCCGGAGGCAAAGTGAACGCCCAGAGGCTGGGTTGGGAGAGTCATGGTCAGGGCGGCTGTCCTTGGGGAGACGGTGGCACGGCGGGGCTGTGAGCGGGCGCATGGGGCGCTCGTGTGGGCACATGTGTGCGCGTGGGCACGTGGGCACGGCCCAGGCTGTGTCAGCATCGCGGCTCTGCAGTGCGCCCAGGTGTCGGCTCCCTCCCAGCAGCAGGGGACAGGGAGGGATGTCCCAGCAGAGGGCACAGGGAGAGGAGCCCACTCTCCGGCCAGCCTGTCCTGAGCACAATCCCTTCACAAATAACTTTGCTCCCAGAGGAACAGGGATTAGCCCGGATTGCCCTGAGCTTTAGACTGGACTTTCGGTCAACAAAGAATCAATTCTCTCATCCAGCAGTCCCTTCCCTCCGCGTCTGAGGGAGCAGGGGTCTGGCCTGCGATCTTGGCCAACAGCCCCACAGCATGGGGAGCAGCGAGCAGCCCTCCCCGGGTACCCTCCCAGGCCGCCGGTCTGCTCTCGCACCCCTAAAACACGCTCCCTGCCAGCTGCCTCCTGGCCAGCCCTTCACTGCTCCCCAGAGGCCCCTGGGGCTGCGCCCCGGGCTCCCCAGGCTTTGAGCTCAAGGTGAGTTCTGCTTAGGAGAGGAAAAGTGGCAGAAAGGAGACACACAGGCAGGGGGTGGAGAGGATGACCAGGGCCAGTAGGCAGCGGGCCGACCACGGGACACCTGCCCAGACCCTTCCCCAGGGCAGCGATGCCCATGGGCCCCGGCCCGGCAGGGGCGCCAGACCCCACCCGCTGTCACAGGCCCCAAACCTCCCTGGCCTCTCCCACATGGCTGAGGAGCCTCCCAGAAGCACTGGGGCTGCTCAGACAGGGCTGGCCACCCGGGGACCTGCAGCCCAACCCTGGGAGAGGCCCGCCGTGTCCACACCTTTCAGGGGTCTGTGAAAGCGTTTTCATTTTATTCTAAAATCAGAAGAAAAAATGAGGAAGGGCTCCATTACCGCCGCTTCCACACGGGCCCGCCCCCCGCCCCCCCTTCAGGAACGCGGGGAATCAGAGAGGGGCTCGCTCTGCGGGGGCCGCCCCAGCTCCGGCCAGAGCCCGCAGGCCCCCGGCTCCGGGGCGCTTCCAGCTCAGCCGGACCACTCGTCTCACCTCCCAGGGCGCCGGGGCCGGCTCTGGGCCACACGTGGCCCTGTCTGCGCCACAGGCCTGAGGGTCACCCCATTCACTTGCAGGGCCCTGGGGTGACCGCCTGGGCCCGGACGGCAGCCACACGGAGCTGATGCGGCTGAGTCTGGGGAGCAGCTGCCGTGCCCTCGTGGCTGCCCCGTGGCAGGGTGGGGGTCAGCGTGGGGAGGCAGGTGCTGCAGGGCGGTCACCCTCGCTGCCCTCCCGCCCACCAGCAGGCCCCGCCTCGCCGCCTCAGGGCAGCTCGTTTCCGCCCTGAGGAAGGATGCGAGTGTCCTGAGGGTCTCAGCCACGGCCCTGTCCACGCGCCCTCTGTGGCTGGTCTCCCCAGCGCTGGTCTTTCCCGGGCCCCCTCGGGCGCCCAGTCCCGTCTCCTCGCCCTGGGCCCTGCGCCCCGGGCAGGCGTGGAAGGTCAGCGCCCACCACCTGCACGGAATCTGCGCTCTTGCCGGGGGCCTAGCCAGAGATGCACCGGCCAGCCAGAGGCGCTCCGGACCCCCCAGCCGCACCCACAGGTCCACAGCACCCCCACCCCGCCCATACTCCCAACCTCTCAGGCGGGAACCATGCCCCAGGCTGGACCAGCCCCGGGCTGTGGGGAGGAGACGGGGAGGAGACGGGCGGGAACCCAGCGAGCAGCCTGTGGGGGTTTTGGTGTTTGTGTGTAAAAGTCTCTGGGACTTTTTCCGACTCCAGGACGGGGGAGCTAGCAGCCCTGGGCAGTCAGGGCTCTCTGGAGCCACAGGGCCCACGGACGCGTCCGTGCAGACCGCCGCTGCCCATGCTGTGAGCGGACCAGCCCGGGGACGGCGCAACTCCGGCCAGTAGGCCTGACACCCAGGAAGCGCCACGGTCAGATCCCAGATAACGCCGTGCTCCGGCTTGAGGGCCACCAGGCAGGAGAGCCCCCTTCTCACTTGGGGAGGGGGCTAGCCTTTTGGGGTCTGTGCAGACGTCACCTGACTGGACGAGGCCCACCCGCACAGGGAAGGACCCTCACTACTCAGTTACCTCCCAACTGCTAGTCTCACCCACACACTCCCAGAACAGCACGGCCACGCAGCTGGGCACCCGGGCCAGTCGAACGACACAACACACACTCCTGCAGCTAAGACCTCAGGCGTCTGGGCCCTCCCTGTGGCTAAGGTTCAGCACCAAGGAGCGCTCACGGCCCCTGCGGCTCGGGGTGATCCCCAGCCAGGGAGGGCCCCCCGGGGCGCAGCAGGCCTCTCCTGTGTCCCCGCTGCCCCCTCAGCAGCTGCCCCCTCAGCAGTGGATTTCAGTTGATCTGCCTGTTCTGCTCCCCTCTGTCTCTGGGGGCTCCTCCAACCGCACCCCCGGCCCACACCCCAGTCTTGTGTGCATAAATACATCTTTACAAAAAGCTTTCAGGCCACAGGCCTGCCGGCAGTCGGGAGGAGCTGTGTTCCTGGCGTGGCCACGAGGTGGCGCAGGGAGCCTTCGGGGCCAGAGCAGGGCGGCTGGGGGGGGGGGGAGGTTTGCCCATGCTGCGCTCACCCCCACCCCCTGCTTGACAACAGGGCTCAGGGCCCAGCCCGGCTAAGACGCAGTATCAGGGTCTGTGCAGGCCTCACCGGCCCAGGGCGTGACCTCCCGCTCCCCGCTGGGCCCTGGCTCTGGGCACGCTCCACAATCTGACAGGGAGGGGCCTGGGGCTCCCCAGTGAGAGGACAGCTCCTCTTTAAACAGTTCACCTTTATTATTGATAAAAAATCTTTCCAAGACTATCAGCGTTGTATTACCAAGAGTGAGGTAATAAGTTTACAAAACATTTACAGGGTCTGGTATGCAAACAGTGGGCCCGAAGGGGGAGAATTAAGACAGAGCCAGAGCCCCAGGGCCTTCAGGAGCGCCCAGCCCCTGCGGCAGAGGGAGGACGTGTGCCCTGAGGGACTGGACCCCGGGTGCCCTGCGGCTCTGAGCGCGGGGCTGGCCACGCACTTCTGAGTCAGCGGGAAAGAGCCGCTCTCCAGACCTGGGCGGGCGCAGCCCCAGGGGCTCTAGACGCCCGCTGGCTGGGCGGTCGAGGGAGCAGCTCTTGGCAGCCTCAGCAAAGTCGCCGTCTGAGACAGAGACAGAGAAGGGACCGTCCTCAGGCCGTCACCCGGAGGGCGGAGGCGGCGGCGCCCGCGGAGTCGCAGGGCCGGGCTGCTGCCCGGTGCTCGCGGCCCTGA
>NW_004567139.1:9201015-9201476 GCF_000260355.1 Condylura cristata | reverse complement strand
GTGCCAGGAGCAGCCAGGGCCTCTGCCTGTTCCCAAAACACCCTCCAGGGAGGGCAGGACAAACTGGGCCCTGAGGCTTCAAGCTGCGAGGGGTGGGGTTGAGCTGTGCGGGCTGGGGAGGCCGACACCCCCCAAAGGGAGAGGGAAGAGGCCCCACCAGGCGCCCGCCCGGAGAGGAAGGCTTGCCCTGAAGTAGCCAAGGGAGGCAGAGGGGGGAAAGGACACTTCTCCCGCAGCCTCAGGCAGCCCCAGCGCCCCAGACGCAGGCGCCCATTCCCTCAGCGGGGGGGGGGGGGGGGGCTCCCCGGCCACCGTGCGCCCAGCTAAGAGGCACCTGCTCAGGGAAGGGGCCAGCGCCGGGGCTGACGGGGCGGGGCGGGGCAGGGCCCGCGGCTTCTGCTCTAGAGGAAGGTCGGTGGCCTCTGAATGGATCCACTAACGGACAGTGTGGCGATTGTTGG
>NW_004567139.1:9197899-9198885 GCF_000260355.1 Condylura cristata | reverse complement strand
GCCCACGCCCGCGCCGAGCCCCTCGGCCACAGCGCCGCAGACCGCCCGCCGGGCCCAGTGACGGTCACTCGCACCAGCCACAGCAGCAAAGGCCTCTGGACACGTGGAGCTGGGCCAAGTTCGGGAAAAGTCAGGCGCTGCGTGTATTTCCTGACTGACCCTTTCTGCTAAAGCTTATACGGTCCAGCGCCCCCTCCGTCCACAGCCCCCACCCGAGGGCAGGAGAGACCAGCGGTGGGGCACCAGGCGTGAAAACCCTCGAGCGGCCGCCCGGCCACCTCCTCAGTGCCCGGAGCCCGGGAGCACCGGCGGCACCGGCCCGAGGCAGTGCGTCCCGGCCAGGCCAGCAGGGGCCTCCCGGTCTCCTCGGCCCAGTGGCCTGGCCTCCTGTCCAGTCTCGCGCTCCTGCGGCTGGCTCAGCCGCCCCAGGCACTGTGAACTGCGCTGAAGGCGGGACACCCTAGCCCCTGGGCACCCGCGAAGACGGCCTGAGCCCGGTCCACGAGCCGGTCAGGAGTCCGCTGTGCGCCCTCCACGGGGTGACAGTGTTGATTTCACGGGTGGGGAGAGCGTCTGTCCGGAGCCCCGCGTGCCACAGGCGGGTTCCTGCAGCTGCGCGCACCCCTCAACCCGGCGTCCTCCACGCGGACAGGCGGCCTGCGGGTGGCGGGCAGCGCGCCGACGACTTCCTGGCCGTGGCTCGGGCGTGGCCGCCTGGCTGTTTAGCAGCTCGGTAAACGTGAACCCCAAAACTGCACCAAGGAGAGCGTGTCGCCTTAAGCTACCCTCTCCGAAAGTGCGCTCTTCGTTTTAATCCTCGCTTTACTGCCCAGGGGGACATCGTCTCGTGGATCAATTTAATTTCCTAATTAAAACGCACAGCTACTCCAAATGCAGTTTAAAAATCTGACTCAGGCCCTCCCTGGGGGCGCAGCGGGTCAGAGCGCAGCACTGAGAAGCTGAAGCCGCTTCCGCATGAGTTCGAT
>NW_004567139.1:9195038-9196307 GCF_000260355.1 Condylura cristata | reverse complement strand
CGCGCCGGGCTGAGCGCGCGGACATGGCCGCGTGGCTGGGTCTCGCCCATTCCTCGTGGCGGGATGACGACCTGGAGGCCGGGGCGCGGTGGCAGCCTGCAGGAGGGGGCCAGCCGGTCTCCCGGGGGCGGGGAGCAAGTGCAGGAGGCCGTGACGCGGCCGGTCCCGCCGGCGCCCGGGTGGCCTCGCTTATCTGCTGGCGCTGCCCGTGCGGAAAACATTTCGCCCTCTTAGAATTTTTGGATGTGCACGATCCCCTCGGGCTCCCGCGGGCAGAGGAAGGCCGCGAGACGCCGGAACACTCACGTATCTGAGCAGGGCCTCCTCCCCGAGGGCCCTCACCAGGCCTTTGGTGTCCATCTGGCCCAGCCGGAGCACGTACAGGGGCCGGCCGTCTGTGGGAGGGAAGGGCGCAGCCCTAAGCACCCTCGCCAGAGCCGGCCCGCCCACCGCCCACGGCCCACGGCCCACGGCCCACGGCTCTGGCCTCTGCCCCACTCCCAGAAGCAGCAACTATCACAGGCCCAACATTCTTCTCCCCAAAATGATAAAAGAAGGAACTCAAAACCCAGCTGACAGCAGCTGAGCAGACCTCCTGCTCTACCTGGGCCGAGAGGTGTGAGCCAGAGCCAGCCTGGCTGACGCTGGACTGGCCGTGGCCAGGCTGGCCGTCTCCCCCCGGGCCCTGGCCACTGCGCAGCACTGACCTCAACGGGGCAGGCCTGTTTCTGTGGCCGGGGGGCGCTTCTAAGACGCCACGTTCCAGTGGGCACGTTCTCTTTTCAGACCTCAGTTACCACAGTGTGCACACTTTTACACACCCAGCTTCCCTTCATCCCCACCTCAGGACCACGATGAACGAGAGCTTTCTGGAAATCACCGGAGCCACACCAGGCAGCACACGCTGGCGCCCCTTTAAGGCGTGGGGGCCCGGCGGCGCCTGGACAGACCCACTGCCGTGAGCCAGCCACACGGGGGGGAGGCACCACCCCGGCCGGCACCCTGACCCCCACCGGGCCTGCCACTTCCTGGGGAATCTGGATCTGACACGTTCTACTGAAAACCAAAGGGGCTTTGGGCGCCCCGACCTGCTGGGAGGCTCGTAAACGTCCCCTGGAAAGTCTCCTCCCAACCCCGCCCATCTTCGGAGCCCGGAAGGCGCATAAATACTGCGTGCGCCCGGTGAAGTCAGTGAAGCTGCAATGAGTCTGAGAGGAGCCACAGATCACGACGGGGTGCAGAGGTGGGAGCTGCCCCGGGGTGCCTGAG
>NW_004567139.1:9194115-9194761 GCF_000260355.1 Condylura cristata | reverse complement strand
CGCCCCCAGCTGTCTCCCCACCCCGAGGGAGCCGAAGCCCCGTCTCCGCCTGAGGGGTCCGCGGCTCACCTTTGTCATGGTGGTGCCAGCCCCCGGCGTAGTAGTCCTGCAGGACCTGGGGCGGGCTCCAGGTGTCGAGGAGGAAGTCCACCTGGTGCTGCTTCCGCCACGTCAGCGACTGGCACATGGTCTCCCTGGCCTTGTCGATGTTGAAGTCCCGGGCACGTAGGAAGCGAAGAATATGCTCATCTTTCGGAATCTTGAGAGAGCAAGAGGCGTTTCTGAGCCACCTCACCAGGTCTAGGGGAGCCGGCCGCACCCCTCCGCGGGGCCTCAGCGGCTTGGGGCAGCACCATCACCTGCGGCATCTTCTCAGCCCGCCGCCCGTACAGCAAAGCTCAGCTGCCTGAGCCTCGAATGCTTTGGGGCCTCCCGGCGGCGCCAGGGCGAGCCTCAGCGCGATCACCGCCGGCCACTGCGGCCTGAGTCTGACCCCAGCCGGGGCGGGGACCCCTGGGCAGTGGGCTTCGGTGGATCTGCCTGTCCTGCTGCCCACCGGCCTCAGGGGAGTCCTCTCAGCCCTGGCCCACAGCCCCGCTCTCGTACGTGTAAGTGGCTGGGTCTCGCCCATTCCTCGTGGCGGGAT
>NW_004567139.1:9190196-9193589 GCF_000260355.1 Condylura cristata | reverse complement strand
CCCGGGCCGACTGGGCGCCGCGTGTCAGCAGACACGCGGAAGGCAGGCTCAGGCTTTTCCGGCCCTGGACAGCCTGCTGACCCCTCCCAAACCCAGGAAGCGAAGCGCCCCGACGCCTGGCAGAGGAAACCACGGGCTACGGCCACGGGCGGCGTGGCACACCGATCCCTCCGCGGTGTGAGTGGCTGGGCCACACCCAGGGCCCCCCAGCGGCCCGCGGGGTAGGAACGCCTGAGGGGATGGGACGCGGCTGACACGGGGGGAGGGGGACGACAGGGAGGGGCCTGCTCACTTTGCCCTTGTGGGTCTCCTGCAGCCACTGGCGAAGGCGGATCAGGCAGCTCTCCTGCAGCGGAGTCAAGTCCCCCAGGTAGCGCTTGATGTAGTCTGCATCCAGTTTGTCTGGAACACAGGCCGCACGGCGTCACCACGGCAGCACTGCCAGCGGCGGCCCCGAAGCCCCTCGGCTCAGGGAGGTGGCCGGGGCACAGCCCCCCGGGCCCGGGGCCGATTCCTGCAGTCCCTGGTTACGCCAGGCCCCTCCGTTTGCCGGTGGCCTCGCCTGCACCCTCAGCACCATCAGCACGAGGGCAGCGACGCCACCTGACACTTCTCAGTCAGTTATGAGGTGCGTCGCGGGACACAGAACCACGACAGAGGCAGGCGCCCCCCCAGGCCCGTGCTGGCCGGCACTGAGACCTTCAAGGCGCAAGCGTCCTCTGCCCCGTAAGGCAACAAAATGGGAAACGGGAAACTGCAAAGGCCCAACAAAGTAAAAAGTGAAACGTCTCCCGCCTGCCGGCGCAGACGGGAGGCCACGGCCCTTCACGAAACATGGGGGCCTCGCCGGCTTCTCGCTCGTGGTGGTGGGCAGCGCTCAGCGGGGTGAGAGAGCGTGTGTGCGGGGGGCGCGGGCGGGCCCTGGCGTCACCCCGGGCCCAGGCCGCAGGGCCGCGAGCGGGTCACGTGCCAGACGGGACGAGGTGCCCGCGGGGGCGGCGGCACGGCCAGGGACAGCTCGCCATCACCCTCGCTGCCCCACTGTAACACACAAAAGTCTAAGTTTTCTTCATTCTAAGGAAAATGCACGGCACGCATCCAGGGTCAGCAGGGCAGGCGGAGGCCAGGGGACAGCACGGAAGCGCCGCTCAGACCCACCGTCAGGGGCCCCCGCCGCGGGCTCGGGCCCCCCGCTGGGGCTGCTGAGGGCCTCGCTGGTCAGCCCCTCCTTCTGGGCGGCATCCGGGGTGGCGGCGGCTGAGGCCACGGCCAGCTGGGCGCTGCAGGCGGGCGTCTCGGCGGAGGGCATGGCGGGAGGCGGGGCCCACCGGGGCACAAAGGTCACGCCCTCCTCTTCCAGCTGCCGCAGGTAATACTCAATTATTTCTTTGCCCTTTAAGACAAACCAACCTCAAGGTGAGCACACGGTCAGCGTCCAGTCACCCACGCCTCCCGCTTCTCAGAGCACTAACACAAGCAGTCTCGCTACAGAACAAAGAGGAACCGAATAAAGGCCTCTGACCTTGCATCTCGCGGTTATCGCCTCTCCCCCCCAGAGCCGGGAGCACCAGCCGCCTCGTGAGACGGCTGCTAACAGTGCTCCCCACCACCTGCGCGCTCGGACCGGGCTGCCGTCCCCGTCCAAGCCCTGCGATGCCCTGGGAAGTGGGGCGCGGGAGGGGGCCCGAGAGGCCAGCGGGCCTGAGAGGCCACTGCCCGAGGGAGCGAGCCCGCCCTGGGCTGGGCGCCAAGGTCGCACCAGTGGCCCTACGGGGCGCCACTCCGAGCCCAGCGGGCGTCAGCTGGGGCGCCTCACCCCCCCAGGGCCGGCCGGCAGCCGGCCAGCACACCGCAGGCCTGGCGGGCGGCGCCCGACCGCCACCGCCGAGCCACGGGACTCACCTTCTTGATGTTGCTGGTGTACTGCTTCATTGCGATTTTCTCTACTGTACTTTCAAATCCAAAGAAGGACTTAATATCTAAGCTTGCAGACTGCTCAAAGCAGGTCCAGTCTTCATTTTCAGGGTGGACCTGCAGAGGAGAGAACACCCGGGCGGTCACGCTGCCGGCCGGGAGAGAGCCCAGCAGCGAGGCTGTCAGCGGTGACCCCAAGGAGGCGGGAGTGCCCCCGGGGCTGGGCAGCTCTGATGCGGTCACGCCAGGCCCCGACAAGGCCCGGACTGGCCTGCACGGACTGAGCGGAGGCTCGATTCCACTCGGGCCCCCGTTACTCCCAGAGGCGCCCGGCAGGAACTGCGCCCTGCCTGGGAAGGCGGTCTGGGGGGGCTGGGCTCGGGCGCTGCGGAGGGGAGGGGCGCGGCTGGGGCAGGCTGCAGAGCAGCCGGGCAGAGGGGTAAGTCCGCAGAGGGGCGGCCAGGCAGAGGAACACCGGGAGCAGGCCGCCGTGGGCGCCCGGGCAGAGGCCCCGGGCGGGCTGGGGAGGGGCGCGGCTGGGGCCGCCGAGGCTCCGGCACATTCCAGCGTGAGACCAGCGTGAGCTGCAGGAGCCCTGACCCTCGGGCCCGTGGCCAAGAGGACAACGTCCACGGCAAGGACCGAGGTGGGGTGTCCACGTCGTCCTCTGGAAAGCAGCCCAGGGCAGCCAGCAGGGGCAAACCCCGAAAGAACCTGACCCAAGCACTCCGGTTCGCACCGGGGCGTGTGCAGGGATGGGGTGTTGGGGCCTCCAGGGCCCCAGCGGAGAGGGCAAGGCAGGCATTAGCACGGAAAGACCCCAAACCCAGGGCACTGGGCAAAGAGGGGTCACTGGGGGAGCACCTCCTGAGGGACAGCCTGCCCCCGCTTTCTCCCCACGCTGCCATCACCCCCATGCTGCCAGCCTCCCGAGCGGCCCAGCGTGGCTGGGGTGCCCAGAGGCACCCAGGGGCAGCCCGGGGCACGCCGCCTCCGGGGCCCCAGAAAGGCCCAGTGGCTGCCCACAAGCAGGCAGTGGCCGCGGGGGGCCTATCGGGGCGCCTGGATGGGGGTGCCGCCCCCCCTGCCCAGGTCCTGCATCCCCACAGCACCCTGCACGTCAGCCCAGGCGCTGGCCTCCTGCTGGGACACTGTGGAACCCCGCACACCCCCTTGGGGTCACCTGGGGGGCCCTGGCCTCACGCTGCACCGCCCTGCGCGGCCCCTCCCCCGCAGCCAGGCCCCCTCTGCCGTCCAGCAGCCCGCAGCCCAGCCGGGAGGCCTCACTGGACTGGCCCGGCGTCGGGCAGACAGTGACCACTCCCGGCCTCGCCACGGAGCAGCCCGGCCGTGTCCCCATAAAACCTGACGCACAGGCACGTCCCTGGGCCCCTGGCTGGCTGGGGGCGCCCCCAGCGCCCCTGAGGCGGGGGCAGCACCGGCCTGGCGGGGAGCAGGTCCTCGGCCGGCGCCGGTCTG
>NW_004567139.1:9183592-9190096 GCF_000260355.1 Condylura cristata | reverse complement strand
CAGCAGCCGCGGGGCGTCGATGTCCAGCTTGCAGCGCCGCTCTATGACGTGGATGGCCCCGTCCTCACTCTTGAACTCGCTCACGGTGTCGCTGTCCACAAACATGGGGATCAGGGGGCAGGTAGGGAACCTCCGCTCGTAGGCCTGGAGGGGTGAAGAGGCGGAGCTGAGCCTGCGGGCCCCTGCGGGCCAGGCCGTCCAGCCCCCTGCTCGCCCACCCGCAGCAGGCCACAGCCTGACATCGCAGCAGGCCGCGGGCCAGCCCCGCGCGAGGGAACCGCGGCGCCAGCTGGGGAGCAGACAGGCGAGCGAGACCCTGCCCTGCGGTCCCGAGCGGGCGAGGTGCAACCGGGCCTGAGGGCAGCACCACAGACAAGCACCCGGACCCCGGGCGGTCAGGGGCGCCACCGCGCCAGCCTGTGATACGCTGCTCTCAGAATCCAAAGGTGCCACAGGCCGGACGCTGGCCGGAGAGGGCGCAAGGGCGGGCGCCGGCTGGGAGATGGGGCTCCGGGGCCCAGACGCTGCGCTGCACAGCGGCCGCGCGGGAGGCTCGGCCAGCGACAAGTCCGGGGTTCACGCAGGGGGCCACCCCGGACCGCCGGGCGGCCGCGCACAGCGACGACGCTGGACGTTCCTGAGACGACGGGGCCTCTGGGAGCGGCCCGGGGCGCTATGAGGAGGCCGCCTGGGCTCGCGGGGTGATGCCAGTGTCCCGGACGCCCCGCGTGGGTGGGGGCAGACAGCTGCTCAGGGCGCGCCGCCGGACAAGTCCCCGCCCGCACAGCCCCCCCCACCCCCACCCCCGGTCCCGACAAGGCTGCAGGAACCAGGCGAGACGGTCTGTCCCAGCTGGTCCCCTCTCAGACGGACAGGCTGACGTGTGAGCCGTGAGTTTCATCTGAGAAAAGCTCAGATTCCCCAGTCCTGACACTTTCCCTGGCCACGTCTGGACCCGAAGAGGCTCCCACCACGGGCGCCGCTACAGGCCCGCAGGGGCTCTGGGCCTGAGAGGCCGCGGCGGCCCTGTCCGGGGGCTGTGGCGGCGTAGCGTGACCACCACCATGGCCACAGGGGCACAGGCACGGCCGACGGGTCGGACACGCACGCACTCGGATCAAACGGTGCAGCTCCCGGGCCTCCCCCGGGGGCGCAGGCCTGAGTGTCCACGCTGAGAAGCTGGCCGCAGCCGGAGACTCGATGCATTCCAGGCCAGGGGGTGACCCCAGGGCGGGGCAGACCCCTCTGCCTGCCCACCACTCCAGATGCAGTGGGGTTCTGTCCACCCGCCTGTTCTGCTCCCTGCTGTCTCTGGGGAGTCCCCTCAGCCTGCACCCCAGTTCTTGTGCGTGTAAATAACTCTTTTTTAGAAGACTGCAAACGCTGCGGGCACCTCCCGCCGGCCCGCACTCTGTCCTGTCCTGCTGGCTCCCCGCCGCACACAGCAGCCGTGCCGGCCACCGCTGCCCCAGGCGGGGGCGCTCCCCACAGGCGCACGCCCTGGGCCCGCCTGTGCGCTCCTGCGCCCCACAGCGCGGCACACGAAGAACGTCTGAGAAAGGACAGAGGAAACCCGAGGCGCCTCTTCTCCCACGCGGCACCAGGGGTGCGGCCCGCCACGCCGAGCTGACCCCACGGGCTGGCAGCTGCCCAGGAGCTGCAGCGCCTGAAGGTGCTGGCGAAGCCACCCCAAGCCCAGACCGCAGGGGCGCTGGTCCCGCCGCGGCCGGGCTGGCCAGTGCTTCTATTACTGCGACAAAGCCCAGGCGCAGGCGGGCCGTTCTGTCTCCCTCCGCTAACTCAGGTTTGCGAGCCCCGAGGCGCTGGCCTGTTCCCAGGCTGCTGCGCTGGGCCGCCGGCGAGTCCTGCTCACTGGAGAGCCCCATGTCCAGCCCCCCGCCCGCCCTCGGGGTGCTGGCAGCCCTCCGGCCTTGTCCCTCGCGTGGGGCCACCCTCTGCGAGGGGCGCACCTCTCGGCGCGGCCACGGGGGCCGCAGCCACACCCTGACGCAGGAGAGCGAGGGGCGACAGAGGGACGAGGCGCGAAGCCTGGGCCCAGCGGGAGATGGCCGGAGCTGCGCGAGGGCGCGGTCGCGTCCAGCTGAAGCAGCCGCGGCAGACCGGCTCTGGCGACCGGCTGGCAGGGAGACCGGTCTGGCCACCTTGACAGCCGGGCGGAGCCTCAGCTGACCAAGGCCTTCTAGGATGCCGGCCCCGGAGCCCTCCGAACGTCTCCGTCTCTGTCCACCTGACGTCCGTCAAGAGTTCCCGGAGACGACCGTGCTGCGGGCCTTTCCCAAAATCCATGGCCTCGGACGCGGCCGCAACGCGCATCCTGCTGACCGCGGCCTCTGGCCGGACCTCGGGTAACGCCCCCGGCAGCCCGGCTCTGCACTGCGGCCGGACGAGGGACTCGGCGCAGGTGCCCACGCAGGCTCTCAAGGCCCCGGTGTGTGGAGACGCCCTCACGGCCTCGGGGACCCCAAGAGATGGCGTTACCGGACAGTCAGGCCTGTCCGACTGCTCAAGAACTTGCATCGATAGTTTGGTGACCATTCAAAGGGCATCATCAAAGGACCCACAGCCAGAGGGCCGAGCCTGACCGGACACTGCACGGGCCCAGCACGGCGCCAAGCCCCGGCCCAGGTGCGCCGAGGGTCACCGTTCCCCAAAGCCCCCGGCCCCCACGCCCCGCTCTCAGTATCGACACGAACCGGCTCCGGCCAGTGGACCCTGCGGCAAACTAAACTGCCCGCTGGTACACTCTGCGTCCACCCAATCGCCGCCCGCGTCCCACAAATGCCTCCAGCCATCCCAGAGACGAACCAACTGCTGCCCTAACGGACGGACCTCCACACCCTGGGCTCTGGGGTCTCCTGCGCGTGCCCAACTCTCGCCTCTCTGGGACAGGTCCGTCCCACACGCTGGGCCGACGGCACAGCCCGGGCCCAGAGCAGGCCCCCCAACATGGCGGGGGCTCTGGGCATGGCCTGCTGTGCTTGCCCTGGCAGCCGCAGGCGTAAAAGCCACGTCTGGCCGGGCACTAAGGGGGCGGGCCGAGTCTGCCCGCTCCTGACCTGAGCGTTTAACTGTGGCAGGCCCGTGGCAGTCTCTTCTCACAAAAACCAGGTCATTTCAAGGGCCAGCCAGTCAAGCCTGTGACGGCAAAAAAGCTTAAGTAGGAAGAATCAAAGCAAACGCACTGTCACGTAACATGTCTGCAGCTGATCGGCTCTTCTCCACCACCACACATCTGGCCCACACAGATACACGCATGTGACCCAGAGACGCAGCGGGGGGCAGGACGCGAGACGGGTCTGAGTGAGGAAAAGAACGCCCACACCCCTCCGGGGCCAGGCTCCGGACCGGGCAGCACGGGCGTATCTGAATTCATCTAACAGCAAAGCTCAGCCCCTCGGCCTCACTCATCACACCTCAAGTTGAAGGCGCCGCTCCGGCAGTCCTGGCTGACCGGGGTGCTCCATCCCGAACAGACGCTGCCGGCTGCTGCGTCCAGGACCGACCCTGGGGCGGCCCCCCGCCCCGGGAGTCTTGGGGCGGCCACTCCCCAAAGCCCCGAGGCCATTCCCACGTCCCGCTGCACTGATTACCCTGCAGGAGTCCCAAGTCTCTCTTACCCACCAGTCTGTCTCGATGGAGAACAGGGCTGCCTCCTCGGTGCAGACACGCCAGGCTGCAGAGGGTCACGCGGCCGGCCGCCGGCGCTCCACCCAGTGACCGACGGCAGCAGCCCTGTCAGCTCCCCAGACCCCGCAGGCCTCTTCTGGCGGCTGCCGGCCAGTCAGGGTGGGCCCTCCGGGCCTGGGGAGGCGGCCCCTGCCCCAGCACAGGCTCCATCCGCTGGCCTGTCCCCAGGGCTGCCGGGACTCTCCCCGAGAGGAGTGAGTGACTACTTCTTCCTTTCGCTGGAGCCTGAGACGTGCCCATTTTTGAGTTTACCAGTACTACTGCGGATTCTAAAATGTTTGATATTTTTTACTCGTGACTGTAAGAAATCCAGTATCTTGTTTTTAATGCGTGTTTTCTCCTGCAACGAATGTGAACAAGGCCCCGGCACACGTGATGTGTGTGGAGGTCGCGGCCGCCAGGCTGGCCAACGGGCAGGACAGACGGCACGTGCCGTCTCTAACACCCCGGGACACAGCAACGCCGCGAGTTAGCGGCTGCGGGCGGAGGGGGCGGAGGCAGCAGCACCTACCGGGGGGCCGGCCGCAGCCCGCAGCCTGGGCAGCCTGCCAGGCGCAAGAGCAGGGGGTCTCTCGGCAGGCCCGCCAGGAAGGGAGGCGGCGCTTCCAGGTGGATAAACGTGACTCCACTCCAGGGTAGGAAATCCTCAGGCCCCAAGGGAACCCACAAGCCCTCAGTCACGAGAGCCGAGACGCGGGAGCGGCCGGACGTCCGGCCAAAGGCGAGCAGACAAACAGGCGGGCTTGGCCGGCAGCCGCCACGCTGCCACAGGAGGCCCGGGCGGGCGCTGCTAGCGGAGACGCTGAGGAAGGGCCGCACTCGGGGACTCCGGCGGCGGTGATCTGCGAAAGACACGACCCTACCAGAAGCCGGGGCGCCGGCTGGCCCCAGGCCGGGCCCGCCAGGAGGACGCCCTGGCCGCAGCCTCCAGCCCACAGCTCCGCCTGAAACGCACCAGACGCCAGACGGGTGGGCCCGGGCGGGCACGAAGAATCTACCACCTGCTCGATTTTCCATAAACCGAAAATGCTAAAAAAATATACCAAATAAGGAAACAAAATCAAATAAACACCTTGGCCAAAGGCAAAAACCTCCCAGCTGTGCTATTAGAGGCCACAGGTGCGGTACTCTGCCTGTGCTGCACCCCGCTCTGTCCCTGGGGAGTCCTCTCACCCCCGGCCCCTCTGGCCTGTACCCCGGTTCTTGATGCAGAAATAAATCCTGAAAAAAAACCAAAACGTTCAGCCGTCTTTCCGGAAGCCAGCGGCGCGGGGTGCGTCCCCGGCAGGTGGGGACGCGGGGCCGGGCTAGGGCAGACGGCTCGGCCTGCGCCATTCGCCCCTTCACGGGGGGTGCGGGGCAGGCGGACGTCGCGGGGCGGGGGGCGGCGGCTGCCCCTGCCTGGCCGGACAGGCCCGGCGGCACCTCACAGGCAGAAGACCTGGAAGCGCCAGCTCCCCAGCCTCACTGGGACGCTTCGGATTTTCCGAGGGCCTGCACCGTCTTCGAGTCACCTCAGTCTCTCCTTTAACCCCCAGAATTGCGAAGACCAAAGAAAACGCTGCGCTGCCGGCCGCAGGCCAGGACGCGGCCCCCGAGGCGGCCGCAGCCAGTGGCACGAGCAGCTGTCCGAGAGGGAGCGGCCGCGCTCGGCCAGGATGGGCCTCTGGGCAGGTGCTCTGGGCACAGACTTCTCACTGGACATTACTTTCCAGCTCCACTCTGAAGCTGCACCCCCAGAACTGCACGCGTCCAGCAGGTGAAGGGCATGAGCCGTAGCTCTCACGTGGCTTTGCTGGACACCAACAAGTAAAAATAATTGGAAACCAATTAATTTGAGTACATAATTAGTCAGCTAAAAAAATGAAGTTACACGTCCATAGAATCAGCTGGTCTTGAAAGAAGTCCACGGAAGATAAAGGTTAAAATGATCTAATTTAATTCGGAGATCGAGAGAAAGCATTTTCTCTGTAACGTGAAGTGAGCACACGAAACGGAAGTCCAGGAGTTCCACAGGCCGCTGCCCGGCAGCGCACCCGCCCGGCCTGGCGCCCACAGGCAGCCCGGAGCCGGCACGGGCAGGCGGAGCGCGTGGAGCTAACCAGGCCACCCTGGCCAGCGGCAGGCACGGCGGCCCGTCCTCACCCCAGGACTTCCCTCAGATAAGGGCACAGTCTTCTTGGAAAAGAAAGGGCTCTCCTGGCAGGGCGCGGCCGCTGGCCCCGGCCTGGGGCATGCGGGCACTCCCCAGCTCGCAGCCCCGCCACGGCCACGGCCACATCCTGCGCGGCCACGCGCCACGGGCCGGCACCAGCGCAGTGGCTCGGGCCCTCTCCACCTGCAAGCCGTAGCGGCCCGCACTGGGTCCGTCACCCAGCGGCCCCTCTCTGCCAGCCGGGGCTGAGTCACACGGCCCACTGCAGCAGTTCTCGAGTTATGCACGCGGCTGAGCTGTGCCTGGGGGCCACCAGTCCCTTGGAGAACCACAGACAGGCGCCCAGCGGGCGGCAGAGGGAGCCTGCTGGCCCGCGGTCAGGGAAGCGCCTGCCCCCCACACTGCGGGGGTCGGCCCCCGGGAGGGGCGCACAGGGGCGCCCCTTCTTTGCAACAACACCCATTTTAGGACCTCGCCAGGATTGAAAATGGAAACAAAATCTTCCTCAGACTTGCGGGGCATAAAACCCTGCGAAAAAAGCCTTCCTGGGAGCGCCAAGCCAGCAGTTACGATCCCCAGGACGCCCCCGGGTGCGCACCGGCGAGGGGCAAGCACCCGGCCAGCGCAGACCCAGCGACGGC
>NW_004567139.1:9182585-9183110 GCF_000260355.1 Condylura cristata | reverse complement strand
GGCGGGTCAGGAGGGGTCCGCCGGGCCCCGGGCCCCCACCGAAGCGAAGCAGCGGCGTCACCGGGAGGCCTGACCTCACGTCCGCGCAGTCACGGACGGGCCCAGGCCCCGAAGGCAGCCAGAGCACCGGGGACGGGGACGGGGACGCGTCCCTCCTCTGGCCTCCCCGGGCGCCGGGCGCTACGCACAGCACTCCGGCTCCGGCGACGCCTCTCGGCCGCACCCCCGCTCCGTGTGCACAAGCAAGCGCTCCTCTGACAAGCCCCTGCCTCGCGAGGCGCCGTGCCTAGGGCAGCAGGGCGGCACACGTGGCAGCAGCCGCCGCGCACCCCCACCCCGAGCGAGCGGCACCCTGCAGAGGCCAGAAATAGACTCCGGACTGCAGAGAAGCATTTGGTGTTCCAAGGAGCTGCAGCTGTCAGCTCTCAGAGAGGACATGTGTTTGCCCACATAAAAGAGTGTAACGAGCTGTGGAAATCGTGGCCAGCCTCGCGGGCGGACCAGAATAACCCCGCGCCGGCGGGG
>NW_004567139.1:9180368-9181970 GCF_000260355.1 Condylura cristata | reverse complement strand
GGGCGGGGCGCACGGAGCGGCAGGGCCCTTCCGACCGGGCGACTCGGGCGTCCCCTGCGCTAAGGACCCCAGTCCTGTCGAAGTGTTCAACTGAAGACAAGTTTAACTGAGGCGCACTTCCTCCCCGCCCATCTGCCAGAAACCCGGCGGCAGCTGCGAGGCGGGAAGCCCGCGGCCGCAGCCCGAGGCCTGACTCAGGAGGGAAAGGGTCTGAGGCGTCAGACGGGCTCCCGCCCCGCCGGTGGGGTGCAGGCGTGCAGGCGCAGAGGGGAGAGCGCGACGCCCTCACACCCACCGGTGCGGCCAGCGGCCGCGTGAAGCAGGTCCCGGCACCGGGCAGGTGCGCCGGGGGGTGACGAGGCAGGCGAGGAGCGCACCCTTGGCGGAGGAGGCTCGGCGGTAACAGCCTCCAGGTTTACGCCAGTCAGAGCCCCCGAAACACGAACACCGGCCATCAAGACGTGAAATCAGGCCTCCCTGGTGGCACAGGGCTTGTGGTCTCAGCCCTGTGAAGCTGTCGCAGCCCCCGGCCAGGGAGGGGCCCACGGGGACCCCTCCTGTCTCCCCGCGGCTCCCCTCAGCAGTGGGTTTCAGTGGATCTGCCTATTGTGCTCCCCCGTCTTTCTGGTGAACCCTCCCCCCCCACCTCTGGCCTGTACCCCAGTTCTTGTGTCCATAAATAAGTCTTTTTTAAAAATATTTTTTAGATGCGTTTCACACTCCATGAAAGGGCCGTGGCAACACGGTGTTCACACACGGCATCCCACACCACAGGAGAGAAGGCGCTGCTCCCGCTGCAGCCGCAGACCGGGACACACCTTCAGCCCCAGCAAGGCCGGAAGTTTCCATGCCTGGAGCGTAAACTACTCCAACGGCCGAGACACAGCCACGTCAGAGCCTCCGCGCGCTCAGGCTCAGCGGTTAGGGCCCGAGAGCAGGCTCCCGCCTGACTGCCCACCTGGACACGCCACGCTGGGGGCAGGAGTAACCCAGGGACCGGCAAACACCCCCTGGCCTCTTCCTTACGCCATCTGCTCCAGAGGCCCCCTGCAGGCTCAGGACACAGCGCCAGTGGCCTGGTCTGATCCGCTCCTCAAGGCACTCCTACAAGAGGAGAGCTGAAGCCCTGGTGACGCCAGCCAGGTGGGGACCGCGGGGGCCAGCGGCCATCAGAGTGCACAGCAGGTTCCAACCAGGAGCAGGTAAAGTTGCCCAGGGGAAGGGGTTCCAGGCACTACAGAAAGGCAGGCGGTGGGGCCAGCTAGGCGGTGGGGCCAGCTAGACCGTGGGCATCTGGGGGGGGGGGGCGCGGCTCCGGACAGTGTCAGAATGCCACCTGGAAGGAGAGGGGCAGCCACCCAGAGATTTTAAGCCAGCAAGTGGCGGGTCAGACTCCTTGAGAAAGAACAGGTGTGGGAGGGGGAGAGGGTCTCCCATTCAAGACCACCAGCTGTGACCTGAGAGAGAGCCAGCCAAGGGGCTGCTGCAGGGAGGCCCCTCGGACACCAGGACTGGGCCTGCGCCGAGATGGAGGCTGCCGGGAGGGACCCGGCAGGGCCTGGCAGAGGCGGCCGCAGACTGAAGAAGGCAGAGGTCAGAAGG
>NW_004567139.1:9173872-9179969 GCF_000260355.1 Condylura cristata | reverse complement strand
AACCCAGAGGACAAGGACTAGAGGAAGGAAAATACATGGGGGGGTGGCCGGGATGGCCCCAGACCTGCAAAACCGGTTATCCGGAAAGGAAGAGCCCACCTGTGCCAGGGGTGGCTATGGCTATGGGGTGGTGAAAGCGCCAGGGGCAGAGGGGCAGAGACCAGACCGAGATGCCTTTCTGCAGCACGGCGGGAGGCGCAGCCCCGGCGAGGACCACATGGGGAAGAGTGGGCGCCTGGGCCCTGGGCAGGACGCCGGGGCGCAGCCTTCGAGGGCGGTCAGTACTGCAGGCGCCGTGCCGACGCGTGGGCGCTCTGCGGGAAGCACGAAACAAGGCCTGTCTCATCCCTGTGCAGGTTCGACGTCAAGAAAGGAGGACCAAGAAGGGTCAGCTAACCGGACGCCCTGCGGAACTTCCCTGCGGACTCAGCGGCCGCCTCGGCCCCCCGCCCCCATCTGACGGCCCTCGCGGGGCTGTGCAAGGCGCGTGCCGCGGACAGCCGCCCCTCCCCGGACACCGCAGCCCTGCCTGCACCCGCTGCCAGCCCTGCCGGGGGTCTCCCGGGGCCGCCAGCCCCGCCAGCCCCACGGGTGGGGAAAGGCGCCCTCGCGACAGCCAGTTTAAACTGGAGAAGAACAGTTTGCATCTTATTTGTAAGTTAAATACGCCACAGGCAAGTCACACAGGGGCCTCTGGCGGGAGGGGAGACGCCCTGCGAGCACGGCTTCAGCCTGGCAGCCCGTCCAGCTGAGCTGCTGGACGCGGCCGCCCTGACCCGGGAAGGCGGCTGCCTCCCCGCCGGTCTCTGCGGGTCCAGTCAGGTCAGCAGAGGGTTAAGGGGACTGAGCGAGACAAATGACCTGGCTTCTCTGACAATCAATGCACCGAAGAGACCCAAGGGGAAGAGGGAGTGCGAGCGAACAGAGGCTAAGAGGCAGCCCTGGGGCCGCCCCCCGCGCCCCCAGCGCAGCCAGTCTGCTCATCGCCTCACGACCTGTGCTTACGGTTGAAATTCCCCATCCACACAGCTTGGTGTTTTTAAAACAACACCAGGAACGTCAGGGGCCAGGGGCTGAACCGGGTCCTGCGGTCTCCAAGCACTTCCGACAGACCGCAGCGCCCACCCCGGCGATGGGCGGTGCCTCAGAAGGCGAAACTGTGGGGCGGCGTGGGGCTCGCCCGCGGAGCAGCCGGGGTGCCCTCGCACCGCCACACGGATGCCAGCCTGGCCAGGGGGAAGAGCACAGACCGCCGCTAAAAGCTGACCCAGCCCTTCCCCCGTCATCACAGGGGGTGGACCGCGGACGCCCGACAAACTGGGCGCCCCACGAGCCAGCACACGTGCCCCGAGGGAGTCCCTTCCCCCGCGCTGGCCCCCGCGGCCTGACCCGCCTTCGCCTGCGAGAAACGCTGTCTGGGGGTCCCCCTCGCGGGGTCCGACACGACGGGGTGAAATCCGGGGCGTGACAAAGAGGATGGGCCTCCGGCCCAAATGATACTGGACACCCGCCAAGCACAGGTCGCGGGCCTGAGGCGGCCCGGCCGGGGCGCAGACGCGCCAGCTCCCCGCCCAGGCAGGGGCAGCACGGTCCGTGTGGGGTCCAGGGTGCCCCTCCCTCACCCAGCATGAGGCTCCCTCCCACCGCAAAGGCGCCAGCGTCGTCACACGGCAGGACACAGCTTTGAAGGGCGAGAGCGAGCCCAGCGCCTCTGCGCCACGCCGGGCACGGACGGCCCCGCAGCCCGGCCGCGCCCTCGTCACCGCCCGGCCTCCCCGCGCGCCCCCCTCGCCCTCCAGCCCCGGCCCAGGTGGGAAGCGAGGACCGAGAAGGGAACAGGCGAGGCAGGAGGTGCCAAGGGCTGAGGGGCTGCGCCGGCAGGCGGTGACCCCGCCGCGCCCGCGGCTCTTCTGCGTCGCCGTGACCCGGTTAAAAGGAGGGGAAGGAGCTTCAGTCGGGGGCTGCGAGAGGTCGCCCTGCCCGAAGGCCGCACTCCCAACGCCCCTCCTGAGCCCTGGACCGGAGCTCGGGGGCAAGGGAGCGCTGCCAGGAGCACCCCGGCCTGCTGGGCACCCAAGGGAGCAAGAGAAGCCACAGTCGGTGACCCGAGGACCCTCGGAGATTTGCCAGTGAACCCCTAACGCAGACTACAGGGCTGCTGGTGAGTGGGGAGACAGCCCAGAGGGAAGGGGGGTAGGGGAGCAGGCTGGCAGGAAGGGGAGACCGGCAGCAGCCCAGGGGGTTCGGAGCCCCAGGCGCCTCTGCCCTCAGGCCTTCCAATGGCGACCCTGGGGGAGGGGGGCAGAGGCTGCTGGCCGCCACCCCGGGTGTCACAGCAGCCCCATGGCGTCCCCTCAACCGTGCCTCTGCATCCCTGGGCTGGGTCACTGCCTGGCAAGGGCAGAGCTGTGCCTTAGAATCTGGGCTCCACCTCAGAGAGCGCAGAGGGAGCCTAGGCACAGCACCCGAGGCCCTTCGCTCGGCCTCTCAGCCCTCCTGCTGGCCTCCGGGCAACTGTGCCCCGTGTCAGGAGGGCACACGCGGGCCACGGCCACCCGCTGACTTCAGCGACTCTCCACACCCCGAAGGGGCTGGGCTAGCCCGTTTCTCGACTCACGGAAGGGGTAAAATTCTGGTTTGGGGGTGGTATTTGCAAAGGACACCCTAAATGCCTCAAACGCCTACTGAGGAGCTCCCTGGCGCTCATGATTTCAGAGCCCACAGAACACCACGCTCCAGCTTCCTGAGCCCAGACCAACCCGGGACCTTCGCCAAGCCCCGGCAGAAGGCCCCCGGGCACTGAGCCCACGACCTGCCCCAGCGCCTCCTGCCAGTGCCAGTCGCCACGGGACTCGGGCCGTCGGTGACCGCTGCGGCTCTGCCCTGGGCCCTCTGGCCGCCACGGCTGTCCCGGCCGACCGGGCCGGCCGCTGAGGTCCTCAGGCAACTCAGCTGCAGCTGTCTCCCCTCGCTCTGCACAAACTGAAAGGTGTGCTGAGGAGCTCGGTCCTAACGCGGTTTCTCCTAAGTGAGGAAAATAAAGCCGGTCAGTGCTCAAGTTCTTACGCCGCGAGCCGACGGAAAGCCGCCGAGACTCGGAGACGGCCCATCTGCTACGTAGCTCCGGGGGGGAGGTAACAGTCTCCAGAGTAGCTGCCAAGGGAGTGCCCGGCGGCGAGTGACGGGCGAGCCGCTTCACAGGCGGGGCGGGGGGTGGGCGAACCACGCCAAGCACTGGTGTAAAGCCACGCAGGCCACGGCCACGCAGGTGACCCCGGCGTGATGGAGCCGGGAAAGCCGGGCGGGTGAACGCAGCGCACCAAGTGCCCCTCTGCGGGCCGGCCCGGCAGAGCCCCCGGGAGGGGCCGGCGCCCTTGCTGTTTCGGAAACAAGGCCCAGGCGCCGGCCGGCCCCTCGCCCGCCCCGGTGGGCCTTGCTCTGCTCTGCTGGCAGCCTTCCTGCCACCTCCCCTGGCAGCCCCGCCCACTGGACAGGTTCGGCAGCAGCCTCCAGCCCAGGGACCCACAGGCCGGCCAGCAAGCTGCACCTGCTCAGGGCAGGCCTCTCTCCAGAACCTGCACCAGGAAACGCACCAAAACACTCAGCCACAGGATCCACCACAGAGCCGGACGGGGCCAGGGCGGCCTGACCTGAGGGGAAGCTCGCCAGCTGGAGCCTCGGGGAGGGAAAGGAGCGGCGGTCAGCGCGGCGGGGGAAGGCCGGCGGACCCGGTGCGCTCCGGGCGCTGCGGGGTGCCAGCTGCGGAGGGAGGCAGGAGCCGCCTCCAGGCCGCTCCAGGGCCCGCCCGCCCCCGCCGGTCGCAGCCCGCACAGCTGACAGCCCCATGATGGCGCCTGCTTCTCAGCGCGGCCTCCACCCGGCGGCCAGATCCAAACCAGCACTCAGAACACGCAAACAGGAAACAAGTCTGCTGATGAGCCATTCATAGAAAACACTAAGAATCACCCCCCCAAAACCCCTCACACCTGACAGAAAGGGGACGCGGAAACGTGCTGACAGGAAAGGTCAGCGCCGGGCAGGGCCGGTCACGCCTCAAGGCTGACCAAGTGCACGCGAAAACTGCCCGGCTGTTCTCTGCAAGGGAACTGCACCTCAATTTACAAAGTTCCCTAAAACTACACGCTTCCTGGAGGCGCCTTGCGTCTTTGTTTCGGATCTGGGTTAATCTCACACACAACAGCGAACACTTGGGTCTATTTGTGTGCAGGACAGGAACAGGGAACATGGGGGTGCGAGTCTCAGCATTTCCAGAAGTGAGGGCCGCGGCCCACTTGCGGGGGCAGAGCGGAAGGGGGGGTCGGTGGGGCTTCTCGGGTACGTTCGGGCCCTGACCTCGGGGCCGCGTGACGTTCTCAGCAGGCGTGCGAGACACAGTCCTCTCCCGTGCACCTCCCGGGCCAGGAAAGGGAGGAGCGTCCGGGGCACCCCGTGAGCGGGAGGCGCCTCCGCTGTCCGCTCTGGTGACTCGCTGGTTCCAGTCACTCTCGGTAAACACCCAGGAGCTGGAGGCTGCAGCTAACCCACGTGTGAATTCTTAACATGACTCATGAGTCTGACGTGGGGGCTCTGAGCAGCACCGGAGCGCCCTGAGCCCCACCCCCACTGCCGGTTCCGGCCCGGGGATCCAGCAGCCAGGGGCGCGCTGCTCCCCACATCCCTTTTCTGCTTAACAAAGAGCAGATTCCAGAGGAAGGGAATTAGTGAGGATCCCACCGCTGTGTTTTCAAAGGGAAAATTAGGCCACATATTACCTCGAGGAGCATTTTTAAGAAGCAAACGCGCAGGCTGTTATTTTCAGTCTTGGGGTTTGTCAGACCTGTGCACACTGGGGACGGCGCCGCGGCTCCTGGGCAGCCAGCCAGCTCGAACCCCTCAAAAGCCCAGAGGCCAGGGAGAAAGGGCGGTCAGTACTCACGGCCATGATCAGCTCGAAGGGGTGCTTGTACACCCGCACGGGCGACTGGTACTTCTGCACCATGGTGGCGCTACGCCGGCAACCCGCTCACACCTGCCGGACACAAGACAGTGAGCGCGCCGGGCAGGCCCACGCCTCCCGCCCCCAGCGCCCCGAGCGCGGGACCTCCGCCAGCCCCCGCAGCAGGACCGGAACGGAGAGCCCTAAGCGAGCAGCGCAGCCTGGAGCCCGGGCCTCTCCCGAGCTGTGCCGGGCGGGGAGCGAGTCCACGCCGGCGGTGAACGCTGGGGCCGAACGCTGGGGGTGACTTCGGAGTCACTGTCTCCAACAGCTTCCACTAAAGCCAACACACGGTGGCCCCTAGAACACTAAGCCCGGACACCCCAATGACGGCGGAGTGTCCCCCGGGGCTCAAAGGAGAGCACGCCTGGCGCCAGCCTGGAGCCAGGGGCAAGGCCGACTTCCAGGGCTCGGGTGGGCACCACGGCGGGGCTCCTGCCCGTGTTCCCCTCAAGGGTCTGTGCCAGGTGCAGGGTCGCACGCAGGCCCGGCCACGTGGATTTTCCTGAAGACGCTCCATGCGGACACTGACTTCCCCCTCTGAGGGGCCCGGCGCCTGCCCACCTGTGCTGCCGAGGATAATCATCAAGAGTGTCACTCCGGGCTGAACGTGGTGGGCAGCTCCCCAGCTGCCAGGTGGACTGTCCTCCAGGGGCCGAGTCCAGCTGTTAAAACACAACAGAAGGATGGACTGGGGTTCAGGCCGCCTGCAGGCGCAGCTCCCTGTAAGCAGGTGTCAGGTCTGGCCGCCTCGGGGTGTCTGCTGAGGTCTCTGGGCGCCCCGCGGCGCTGCCCTGTGTCTCCTCCAGTGAGCCCTGGCTGAGCTCATCTTGAAGGCGTCCAGCCTGAAATGGTGCCTGTGCTCCCCTCTGTCCGCACTCCGCCAGCCCCGTCAATCTCGACCCCACAGCCGGTCCGGGCGGCGCGCCCGGCCGCGTTCCATCTCCATCTCGAGTTGCAAAGCTGGCCCGCGGGCACGGCCGGCTCCGAAGGGGCGGCTCAAACTTCACCGGGAAGTGAATGTCTGCGTCCCAGCCAGGGAGCGCGAATCCTGGGCAGGAGCGGCGCGGGGGGCGGCAGCGGCAGTCAGCGCGGGCCGGG
>NW_004567139.1:9167695-9173009 GCF_000260355.1 Condylura cristata | reverse complement strand
GCGTCTCGGGGTGTCGCAAGCGGCCGGCGGTCCGGCCGGCGCTGCAGGTCCAGCCTGGGGCTCGCCTCCTGACCCCTGTCGGGCCGGCGCCCCACGCTGCCTCGCGCTTCCTCATTTTTTGTTGACAGCTCAGGAGCCACCGGCTTCCCAGGCGCTGCCCTGACCCGGGGACTCCTGAGCATCGCCGGTGACGCCCACAACGGGCACATCCGGCGCGCGGCCCGCGGGTGACCCCAGCCGCCTTGGCTGCCCGCGGGGTGGGGGCCCCGGTGCGCGGCGACCCGGCTCCAAAATCGAAGCGCGAGTGTCATACACGAGAGATCTGGGGTACCCCCGAGGGCGAATGACCGGGGAGGGGCACCCCCAGCCCGCCCGCAGCCCGGCCCGCGGCCCTGGTCACCGGGAGGCGCATCTGACGAGGCCACGGCAGGGACGTGCTTGAGACTGCTCTGGAATTTCCTTCAGGGCCGGTTACCGACCGCAGAGGAAAGTCAGCCATTGCCTGGTGGCGCTTGATTTTCACCTCCAACCAGCATTTTCCACCTTGGCCACTCGCGCGGCTTGTCGGGCGTCCGCCTGCATGAGGCTCGGGTCCGAAGTTGCTCTAGAGAAGCAAGAACCAGCCACTTCCTGCAGGCGTCAGCCCTGCGGTCCACCGGCTGGCCCCAAACTGGCCTGCTGAGAAGCCCGTCATGGCCAGTTGAGGGGAAGCGGAGGAGGGGGACGTGCGCGGGGTGTGGGAAACTACACGGACGTGTGTGTCGGATGAATCCCAAAGGAAAGAGGGGGGAGGGCACGCGGGAGGTTGTTAAAGACTTGCTAGTCCACGGAGCCACACTGGCCAGTGCACGCGTTTTTCCAGATACTACACGTCCATCAACAAATCCTCACGGACACACCAGCCGGTTCAGTGCAGGACTCCATTTCCCCCTGGATTAAGTTAACCAGTGCCCGTACAGGCGAGACCCTTTAAACACTGCTTGAACAGAATGATACCAAGGAAGGGTTGAGGGTTTAGACCGGATGGTGATATTACAGGAAACGTTTTCTAAAGAAGTGTTCATTTCTGGGATGACATGTGAAATTGGGGATTTTCCGGATTCCCTGTGAAGTGATATCTGAGTTTCACCGTCATCCAGATAGAAAAGGGGGGAGTAAGACCCTAACTGAAGTAAGAAGGTTCTTGAGATGATAACTGTTCAATATGTCTCATGTCCACTTGTGTATATGTTTGAAATTTCCATAATAAAATGTTTTTTTGCCAAAAAACCATGACAGGTTAAGACATAATGACAGGAGAGCTTGTCAAAAATGTCTGAAGCAGGACCAGTAAGGCATAGCAGGCTCCAGCGAACTGAGAGAAATGCACTTTGCTCCATGTGAAGTTATGAAGCACACGCCACGATACAGTGTTTTAAAGTCAACTTTATCGGGCAGGTGTCCAAGAGCCGGAGAAACTCCATGCAGCACACAGATGCAGCGGGTACCGGTGTCGCACACCGTGGGGCAGAGAGCGTCATGAGCCTGCAGTGGGGAAGTGTGTCGGGACCAGGGTTGGCTGCAGTGAGACCCCTAAGTAAAATGTGGTGACCATTAGCGTTTATGCCCCTCACTTGTGAATGAGCTGCCTGCCGCGCTGGTCGGAGCCTCCAGGGTCACTGCCAGTTGCTGTCCCCACTAGACCAGCAGGAGGGCCGTCATGGGCCAGGGCCGCAGCTAAGGACCCGTCTGCAGCAGGGAGGGTGTGCGTGTGTGCGTGTGTGCCCGGCCGTGTGCGTGTGCCCGCACGCACCTGGAGCCAGACAGCCCGAGAGGCTACATGGTCTCACGGGGGGGGAGAAGTGGGTATCTCAGGCCTGGAGGGGCTCGGCTCAAACCTTCAAGGCACGTCTGTCCAGGCTGGGGTCTCAGGACGGGGCCAGCGCGACCAGGAGGCAGTTGCAGCCTGGCAGACCCAGCTCGCAGTCGGTTTCCAGATTGAGTCCTCTTGGGTAAACAGCTGATAAATGAGCTGTTTGCCCAGGTGAACACAACCCAGCCTCCAAGACGGGGGGCTGTGTGCCCACAGGAGCTGCCTTTTGTTAAGAGAAATTATTCTGTATGAACTTCCTGGAGCAAACAGAGAAGCTATTTATTGGTTTACATTCCTACCTTGCGGAATAAGAACTTGCTAGATAAATGGGGAGCCATGTTGACACAGAAGGGCTGCAATCTCGGTCCTGGGAACTCAGCTCTGTGGATACAGGCCGTCCCCTGTCCACTGAGAACACAGGTCGCTCAGGTCCCGCTGCTGAGCGTCACCTGGATGTCACCTGGCTGTCTCGTCCACCTTGTGCACACACATCCCATCACCCAGAACTTAATCCCATCTGTCAGCTAATGGCAAGGAAGGCTGGGGAGTGGCTGCAACCCCTCCCCCTCTACAGACCACAAGAGCTCGGTGAGAAAGATCCAGAGGGCAGCGTCATGGCCTTGAAGCCTCTCTCCATGGGGATGTGTGTGAGGTGCTGAAATGCAGCACAATGGGGTGTTTGAAAGGCCCACATGAAAGGACAGGACGGGGCAGGCCTGCTCGGGAGCAATGAGGAACACGCGTGCTCGAGCTCAGACACTGAAACTGTAACAGGGGGTCCCTAGGAAAGGGGAAGTTCCAGGTTCCCTGCCCCACCCAGGAGGGCGGAGCTGAGCAGAGAAAAAGGGGAGAAGAGAAGGAATCAAGAGAGAAGAAAAGAAGGAAGCCAGATGGAGAGCCAGGAGGAGGCCTGAGGGAGCCACACGGAGCAGCGAGCATGTGAGGGAGAAGCCGGGCTTGTTTCCTGACCCTGGACTGGTTGAGGCAGATGTGGGTGAGAGACCCGCAGGGAGGCGACTCCCGCATGGAGGCGACTCTGGCCGTGTTTATCTTGATTTTGATGTTGCTCTTTTCCTCCCAGACTTGTCTGGCCATGTCTGACCCTTTTCCATGGGTCCCGGCCAGAAGGTGCTTCAGTCTTGTGGCCGCTTTCGGGCCTTGCTGTGGGCCGATCCCTTTTGGGTGGACTTTTGCCCACGAGGGGACGGGTCACTTCAGGTGTTTGATTTAGAAGTTATAATCTCTGTGCTCCGTATTGTATATTCACTGTATTAAAGTCCCTTTTCATGAAAGTTTTATATGTTTTGTCTTGATGCGGCAGATGGCAGAACCCACTTAGAGCAGGCAGGTTTGGGGCTTCAGGGGTGCCCCTCTCCCTGGGGAACAGATTTGGGGAGCCCTGTAACGAAACGAAGACCCAGCAGAATTCTGCAGAGCTCTGAGTACAGGGTGGGTGTGGACAGGAGCAGGCTGCGGGTGCAGGACCCAGAGCAGCGAGAGGAGGCGTAGGGTGAGGGCAGCAAAGGCGGGCTAGAGTCGGGGAGCCGGCGGCCCCAAAGGCAAAGCCGCGAGAGCCACCCAGCCCTGCGCACGGACGCAGCACACAGAAGACGCAGCGCGGGGCGGCAGGGGCAAGCACTCGGACAGGACCTGTTACAGGGCACCCCAATGTGAATTGGGTTACCTGTCTGTGGGTCTTCACCCGTGCGCTTACGATTCAATCGTATTATGGACACACTTCAAAAGGTTAAATAATGGATTTATTTATAAGGAGAAAGGTAAAGGGATAACCCAGGGAAAGAGGGAGAGAAACACAGGTTAACTAGGATGTCCTACCAGTTCTGCTGACGTGGACTCCACCGGCACGCTGAAAACCGATTGAGCACCAAAATGATCAGCTGCGAACCACCAGGCCAAGAGACCCCCAGAGCCCACGTGTCCGGTTTTATCCCCACCTGGCTGCTCAGCTCCGCCCTCACGTCCCTGCGTGCTTCTTCTTGGTACTGATGGGATTTGGAGTTCCAGCATCGAGTGGGGGCGGAGTCCGTGAAACCTGTATCTGTTACAGACCGTGCTGGCCAGTGACCCTGCCGCGCCATGTGACGGAGCCCCGCCAATACAAAGAACGCCCGATGCTCACCTGGCATTGCCCTTTACCCTCGGGACCGATGGGGCCCTTTGCAGGCCAATGAGGGCCCCTGAGAAACTGTATGGGGGTGGGGGCAGAGGCCCGGCCGGGGACACGCTCTTCCCCACACAGGCCCCCCTGGAGCCATGCTGTGAGCCAACTCCAGAACACGGGAGCCCTGGCTGGCCACCCCGCCCTGAGGCCGCCTCCCCGCAGGCGGACACAGGCCGCTCCTCAGGCACCCTTCGACCCAGCCGAGGCCCCGGCGCTCGGGCACAGCGAGGCCCTCGGCTCCTCTGGGCTGTCCGGCCGGCCCATGAGGCGCCCACGTTTGAAACTAACACGGGCTCGACGGCTCACAGCGGCCTGGCGCCCGGCCCCAGACAGGGCTCACCTGAGCCAAGGACACCTGAACTCCAGGCTCCTGTCCTTGGTCTGGGGCCATGTTCAGAAGTTAGGGAAGTAGGTGGTGCCAGAGGATGAGGGAGGCCTTGGGGGAAGGACACTGAGAGCCAGTGGCCGCCTGAGCCAACACGTCAGCCTCAGGTCTGATCGCTCTCCCATGACAACAAAAGAAACAAACAAAAGATAAGTCTAGAGGATCCCTCAGGCCTGACCAAAGGTCAAGGTCAGTGAAGGTTGCAGGCCCTGCCAGAGGCCCAGGGGCCGCCCTGCTGCCCAGGGCCCCGCCCACCCTGGCAGCTGCCTTCCCCTGTGCGAGTGTGCGTGGGTCAAGGCCAGGGCCAGCCAGGCCTCCTCCGCTCTGGGAGATGCGACTTTCCCATTCAGTGGAGAAGGGGAAAGAATCTGCAGGGCAGGACGGAGTTCGTGGGAGCCATCTGGCAAAGCCTGGGGCTGGAAAAGTACAGAAAACGCAGGTTACCCTGCAGGCCCAATTTCCTAATTGCTCTCTGTGGTCGCCAGAGCCTGCGGCTGAAGCCTTGCATCACCCCAACCTGGGGAAACTTCAGGCCAAGATGCCCAGCCTACGAAAGTCACCCCCGGCCCCTGTGTGCCTGTCAGTATCTCCCTCTGCTGCCACGGACAGACAGCCTGGGCGGGCTCCCTGCCTTGGCTGTTCTCTTTATGCTGAGGGCTCAATTGTCTTTCAAAAACACAAACAAAAGCGACTTGGCTCAAAACCACCATGATGACAGAATTCAATGTCAGCCCCCCCCACACACACACCCCGCCCCCGCCAGCCCAGGCCTCTGGGGCATGACGAGGCTTTGCCCGCGCCCAGCAGCGGCCTCGCCCCGGAGCCCCGGGCCTGCAGGTCCCACAGAGCGGCTCCCCGGCGTCCTGCCTCCCACGCAGCTCCTGGCGGCCTCCGC
>NW_004567139.1:9151744-9166820 GCF_000260355.1 Condylura cristata | reverse complement strand
AGGCCCCGTCACTGGCTTTGAGCCCCCCCAGCCCCCAGAGATCTTGAGACCCACGCAGCTACATATCAAAGACTGTCTCCAAGTAAGGGCACAGTCACCGGACAGGACTCAGACACATCTTTTAGGGGCTGCTGTTCACCCCTCATCAGCTGGTTGGCAAACTCCTGGGGCGGGGGGCAGGGCGCTCATTCTCTCCCCAGCACCAGCTGTTTCACAGGAGGTGGCGACACACCTGCTCCCCACTGCCAGGCTCCAGGACTGCAGGGCGCTGCCCCCAGCCGCCCCAAGGCTGCCATCCGGTGGGGCCGCTGGCGGCCCCCAGGGCTGAAAGCAAGAGAACAAAGGCACTGCTGAACCCCCAGGGGAGCCCAGCCACTGGCTCCTGCTGGCCTTGTTCAAAGCTTTGCCCAGTGCCCCTGGGGAGGTCTCAGCTCTCAGGTGTGCCCGGGCACACGGGGGCTTCACCGGGCCCGGCCTCGGGGTGGCTCGGACAGCCCCCGGAAGCCCTGCTGCTGACCACTGCAGCATGTGCATGGCCTGCTGGTCTCGCCCGTCCAGAGAACCCAGAACTTTGCAGCCTGTCGGTGCCCTGCTCCCCAGAGCGCCCCTAAGTCTGGCAGCTGCCCCAGGACAAGTGAAAGGAGCATGTCGCACCTTCTGAGATGAAGGCAAAGGAGAAACAGCAGACCCGGGAAGAGGCCTGGCTCATCTGCGCGCCAGCATGGGAGCCAGGCTGACTCCCCCTGCAGGAGGGAGCCGCCTTCACCCGACTGCCACTGCGGAGCCCAGGCTCTGCTGCCTAAGTGAACGAGCCTGCCAAGTCGCTCCTTGGTTGGTTGGTTTACCCATGACACGGCAGGTGTCTGATAAGCTTTTATTGCACTGGTGTATTTGAAAGATTTATTTCGCTAGTTTTGCTGAGAGGCGATGCATGACGACAGTTAGAAAAGAAGAGTAGTGGGAAATCAAAGTCACTCAGAATCAAAAACCTGATCGTCAAAATGCCTTTGTCACTGGCCGCCCCCGGCCCCGCATTCTGTGGGTCTCTGCACCCTTGTCAAGCTTCCGTGCGCCCCCGCTGATCTCGCTTGTCAGCTCGCCCAACGGACCAAAGGGGGAGCAGCCCCCAGGGTCCCCAGCACGCTGCTGAGCTCAGACCCAGCTCCCTGGGCTACACACCGGTGTCAGGCACGTGGCCTTGTCATCAGGTCCTCACAGAGCCCGTGTGGCAGGTGGGGACACCGAGGCACGCAGGTCGGCGAAGCCGGCGCCCTGCCCCGGTGCTCACGGGGTGTCTTCGCTGCAGGAGCCCCGCTGGCGACTCACGGTTCTTCTGCCTTTGTTTGTTCATCCAGTTTCTGGTATGTGAGGCAGGTGGTTGTGTGGGTGTCGGGGACAAGGCCCCATCACCAGAAGTGCTGAAGGCGTGTGGGGTGCCCAGCTGACGTCCAGCCCCAGGAGGCCATGCACGAGCCCCTGACGGACAGTGGTGGCATCTGCAGCCTGGACATTCTGCTGAGCGGGTGACCCAAGGACACCCAGCCCCCCCCACCCCGTGGTGCTGAAGTGCCCTGACTCACACATTCTTTAAATAGCAAGAGGCTTCTAATGCTCCTCTGTTCTCCCATCCGCTCATTGTTCTGAGGCTGTGCCAAGGGCACCCCAGGGCCTTTGCACAGGATGTGAGGCAGGAGGGAAGCCCGCAGTTCAAGGGTCTGCAGCCAAGGCGGCTGGGTCAGCTGGGGTCGCGACACAATGTGAAATTCACCCCCAGGGGACACTGCGTCCCCAGAACAGCGGAGCGACAGTACCTGGGGCTCCACAGAGCCAAGACTGCCCACAGCTGGCTCAAACTTGCCCAAGAGCAAGTGGACGCAGGGCAGCCGAGGAGCGCCCCCGGCCGGCCCCCTCAGGTTTGCCCCCTCAGATTCGGGGCCTGAATCACCTTCGGGTCGCTCATCTCGGGCAAGTCTTTCGGGGCTTAAGGAGCCAGGTAACGTCGGACGTCCGCTCACGCTCTTCAGAGCAGGGACAAGGCTGAATCTGAGCCAGGGCAGCCTAAGAAGGGGGGACGGGGCTCCCCATCACCTGCGGACGCACCCGGGAGTCAGCCGGAGCGCCAGGTGGGAGGCCGGGGACGAGTAGAAACTGGACGGCTCACTGGACGCTGTCTTCCCAGCAGGAGCGGGCCAGAGAACCCCCATGGCCTGGGCGGAGCCTCACTGCACCCCCACCCCACGCCGCAAGGGCAGTTTAAAGTGTTAACGGTCAGTGCGCTTTCTCCTTGTTTTCCTTCCGGCTCAGGCGTGACCTTCCTCACGCTGGGGCTGGGTGGGGGGAGCAGCCTGCGCCCCAGCCCCGCAGGTCCACCGGGGAGTCCCAGGCACCCCTTGTGCCCAAGACTGGGCCTGTGGCCAGCTCCCACCAATGACCCAGGGGCAGGCCGGACACAGGGGGCCAGGGCCCCCACTTCTGGGTGTGGGCGTGGCTGAGTCCCTGACTCCAGCGCCTGCAGGGTACCGGCCTGGCTGGGGAGGGGCCACCGGGGCCGCCGAGCACCCAAGGGGGAGGAGAGCGGGTCCTCGGGCGGGGCCCTGGCACCGGGCTGCCGTCGCAGGCTGGACTGCGGAGGACGCACGCACGGCCTTGTGCAACCCTGCTTGAGGAAGGACTTTCTGTTCCTTGTCGCACCCCGAGTGCGTGCTGTTTACTGAGGAAAGGCAGCGAGACTCAGCTTCCGCTGCGACCCCGTCCCGCCGGCGGCCCGAACTGGAAACAGGCTGAGGAGCAGCTTTGCTTCGGCGGAAGTGGCACCCCCGCTGGGGGCTGGGGGCTGCGACCGCCCGCGCCAGGCCAGTGCCCTCTGCTGAGCGCGGCCAGGGAGCAGGGCCTGCGGCCTCCTGCAGGCCAGGGCCGGGCAGAGCGGAGCCCCGAGGGCCCAAACTCCTGGGCCGCCTGGAGGCCGCGTGCCCGCAGGCCCCTCGGGCGACTGCTTCTCAGGGGCTGGCGAGGGTGTGCGGCACAGCCGGGGCCGGAGCCACTGCTCACAGCACCTACCAGCTTCCAGCACGGCCCTCTGGCTTCTTCTACCACGCCCCAGCACTGGTTCCCCCGCACCTGCTGTCTCGCTCCACCTGTGTTTTCGGGGTTCTTACTTGCGGATCCAGTGGGAGTCCACCAGAGGAGGAGGGGCTCCCGGGCTGCGGTGCGGCCGGCGCCAGCTGGGCTCCCGGACCCGACTCCCGAGCCCCGGGGCAGCCCGGGGAGGTGCCCCCGCCGAGGCCCCCAGAAGCCAGACCTGGCGGGCGCTACACCCCGTCCCTGCCAGCCCCGCCAGGCCGCGCTGGGTCAGGTCTCCAGCGAGGCGGGTGATGAGCTGGGTCTAAATCACACACCTGAGCCCCAGGAGGGCTCCTGTTTCCGCCTCGGAAAGGGGATACCCACAATCTGGACGCGGTGCGCAGCTGGCGTGGACGAGGCTGAAAGCTGGGCCGCGTCAGGTTGTGGAGGGGCAGGCCGGGAGGCGTGGCCTGGAGGGACGAGCCCTGTGCCTGTCTGAGGAGGCCACGTGGTGTGCCCCAGGGAGCCCCGACACCAGCTCACGGGTCACACTTTTAAAAAGATGCTTGTGATGGGGCTCAGGTCTCGCTCTTCAAAATATGACAGCAGGCCCATCTAAGGCAGGAGTTCTAGAACACGGCAGAAGCAGGAGAGACCCTCCGTCTCCCGCTCTCTCCTCTGAAGCAGCTCCTGGGCCCTGGCCAGCCGGCTGCCCCTGCCGTCCCTTGTCTCTGAAGACGGCCCCAGAGGGCCCCAGCTCACGCCCCTCACGCTGGCCTCTGCTTGGCCTGCAGGGGCCCTCACCAGGCGCACCGGCCTCTGGCCTGCCCTTGGGAGGCTCGGATGGCTTAAGATGTGTATTCAGAAAATCTGTATGCTTTTCTCCTGCTAATTTGTCTTGTCAATTTAATCTGCAGGCCCAGCCCGGGCCCTAGAAGGTCAAGGAAACTGCCCTACACTCCGACTTTAATCCCCACCATCAATCTCAGCAGTTTAACAAATGCGCTGCAGCTGTCTTCAGCACAGTAAAGGAAGTCTCTGGTGGTGAGGGTGATGGCAGGGGAGGGGGGGCGGGGAGCAGCCCCCAGGTCGGGCTTCCTGCTGTGCAAGGCCCCTCTTTTCTCCGGCGGGGAGGCTGCGAGGGCCTTGTGGTGCTCATGCTTCGCGCGCCGGCGTGCTCCTTCAGGGCCCTGCTAGCCCCTCGGGATGGCCCACTTCGGCCCGTGCTGCCACAGCCAGTGCCCGCCTCTCCCTGTGCTTCCTGCTGTGCACCCAGGGTGAGGGGAGGCAGTGGCCCCAGGGCAGCTGGCTGCTGACCCCCAGGGGCAAACACAAATGCCAGCACCTGACCTCACAGCGAGGCCCCTGCGGCCAGCCGGGCCCTCTCCTGCGGGACGAGATGCTATTAATTTCTCGCCAGGGTGGTACTATCACCCATTCACTCAGCTCAACGACTTCATCAAACGCGGTTTCTTTCATCCTGCGAGTGGACAGACCAGGGCTGTCTCTTGCCCCGCCAGAGCACTGGCATCCTCGGCCACAGCCCGCCTGCCGGCTCCGGGACTCTGGCTCTGTCCGACGAGGGGCTTCTCTTGCTGGTGGAGCGGCCGGACTCCAACAGCAGCGGACATCGGCCCCGGGGCCCGCCCCGGCCCGAGGAAGCGGGACTCCATCTTCCCACCCGGCCGCCCTTCACAGAGGTGCATTTGCCTGGGTGTTACGTGAGCTCCTGGGACCCCACTTGGGAAGCCGGCAGGGTGGGGCGGCTGCGGACGTGGGTGGTTACTGGAAAGCTGAGTTCCTCCTTCCTGGCCTCAGCCCCTGGGGGCCTTGCGAGCCAAGCGAGGGCCCTGCAGTCAGGCAGGAACGCTGTGGGAGGCGGTGCTGATGGCAGCTAAATATAGACGGCAGCTTTGGGGTGCACCGCCCTGCACGCTGCATGCACAGGGGAACAATAGCAGGAAGGAGTCTCGTGGGCGTGATTATAACCCGGGCTTCAGCACGGCTCCTCCGGCTGGCCAGGGTGCCGCTGAGGTCAAGCAGCCAAGAGTGCTGTGCTGTGTCACCCTGGGCGTGGGGGCGCCCTGGGCGTGGGGCGCTCTGGCCGTGCGGGACTCCGAAAACAGCTGCCCATGGGGTGGCGACCAGCAAGCTTCGTGCCCGAGTCATGTTCCTCCCCTTCTCATCCCTGTGGTCAGGGTGAGACACCCCGACTGTCAGTCTGTGGGTGCCTGTTGACCCCAGGGAGTCTTCCAGAATGCCCCTCTCAGCCTCAAATCGGGCCTGGCAGGGTGACCCACGCCAAGGCCGCTGATCCGTCACCCTTGGAGCAGGAGGGAGACAAAGCCCATCCCAGGGGGGTCTTGAGCATCGGCCTCCTTAAGAGGCTTCAATGGGAGGGGAGGCAGCGGCCTCTCTGAGGCCCTCAAGAGCGCCCCCCCACCCGAGAGCGCCCCCGCCCCCCGCCTTGTCCACGTCTCAGTGGTCTGAGCAGCCTCGGGCCCCAGCAGCAGGCGCCGAGATGACCAGGCCGAGCGGGGAGCCTCCTGGCCCCAGGACGTCCAGCCCAGGAACCCCACTGTCCTCCTTGACTTGGGCTCCAGAGAACTTCAGGGCCAGCCTCGGGCAGCAGGGCCAGCAGCTGGCCAGTGGGGCTGGGCCTGGCGCAGGTGGTCTGCTGCCGGCTCCTTTCAAGGCCCTTCACCAACAGCATCCGCTGTTCTAACCTGCGTGACGAGAGCAACAGGGAAGCTGGGCCGGCTCAGTTTTTCTTTTTTTAATTCAAAAAAAAAAAAAAAAGTCTGCATAGGGAAGAGTCTTGGGGGGGCTCTCAGAGACCTGACATCCTCAAACCAAGCCCATCCCCCGACTGCTGACTTGCAGGCCCCCACCCCAGGGAGTGCCCCTCTGCGGGGCAGGCCAGGGACACTCGAGAGCAGATCCTTGGTGACAGACCAGCTCCTTGGAGAATTCTGGCCAAGGGCTCCATCTGTGAAGTCCTGCTGCTTATCAGCTTTGTCTGAAAGCTGAAGAACTCATCGACCAGCTTCAGGCCGTGAACACACGCATTTGGCGGTTGAGAATACTTTCCAGGGCTTTTAAAAACCCCGGCCTTTTGCGAAGACTTCAGATGGGTTTCTGCAGCCCCAGAAGTGCTTTTGCATACTGATGGCTCCACGGCATCACGGGGGAGGTGCCGTGGGTGGGTGACGCCCCCCACAGGCCCTGGGGAGCCAGTAATGGCCCACGAAAGGATTCTGAAGGCTCAGTTTTGGAAAAATGGGGCGTTGGCCTAGGGCCCCAAACGCCCTCTTCCCCCAGTCTGGTCTCCGTTCACATCCATGGCCCCCCAAGAAGCACGAACACTCCCTCCAGCTGCGAGCGCCCGCCAGGTGGCTCCTGGGAGGCTGGGAAAGTCTGTGGCGTCGTTTCAACGTGATAAAAATGTCCCTTCACATTCCAAACAAGAGGCCCTGACTTCAGAGCAAATTTACTCTAGCCTGGACAATAAGAAACCAGCGATAAAAGCAGGAATTTTTCACTTTACTCTGTTGCAAAGTGCCAAGGCTGCCCACGCGCCTCTGTGGCTGCCCACGCGCCTCCGTGGCTGCCCACGCGCCTCCGTGGCTACCCACGCGCCTCCGTGGCTGCCCACTCCGGTGGCGGCCGAGTGCCTGCCCTGCTCTCTGCAGCTCCCACCCCTCCGCCCGAGTCTCCCCCACAGCCCCACCCTTTCCTTCCTGGGCCAGTTCCTCCCTGGAAGACCCAGAAGCGAAGGCCAGAGGAGTGGCCGCCTCTGGGTCCCAGTTTTGCTTCTGCCACTGCCCCGAGGTCCTGCCTGGCCTGGGGGCCCCTGGTCAGCCGCCCCCTCCGGCGGCGGTGCCTGAGGAGGCGCCTCACGGGCAGGCACAGAGCACACGAGCCCCCAAACCCTTTCCTCTTCTCTTTTACTTTTCTTGACTGGGCCATGAACTTGCTGGAGGATCTTGAGCAGACGGTTCCTGGCCGCTCCTGGCCGTCCCGCCGGCAGACGCGGCTCTTGAGTGCCTCCCGCCATCCCCAGGCTGGCGTCGCTCCTTTCGGCTCAGGCACAGTGATGGCTGCCGGGCTTGGGCGGGGAGACGGCACTGCCAGGCCTGTGGGCCCGGATGCCCCTTCACCCTGAAAGGGCCAGTGTCATGCCGAGATGGACGGCAGAGCTCAGCCCACCCCACGGCCAGGCCCAAGGGGCGGCCCCCGAGGGCCAGGTGCAGCTGGGGACGCCAGGGCCAGCCCCAGCCTCGGCTGCCAGGGCACACCAGCAGGCCCGGAGCTGGACGGGCTCCGGCGCCCCACGCACGCACAGCCAGTGTATTTGTGGCGGGGGACAGTCGGGCCGGGAAGGAGCTGGAAGCGGCTGTTCTTTCTCAGCAAATGATGAAGCGAAACTGACAGGTCCGAGGGGGAGGGGTTGGGGGTGCAGGGACCTGGCGCAGGCCCAGGCGTCTCAGGTCAGGCTGCTGGGACTTCCCAGGGTGACCTTCTTCAGGCGTCGGGGAGGGACGGGAGTGGCCCCTGGACTCCAGATAACGTCGGGGGTCACGCAGACGGCACGTAGAATTAGATCTCGGCCCACAGGACACTGCCTTCCCGCCAGGGAGCCCTGGGCCCGTCTGTGTGCCCCAGGCTGCCCACGGTCCCCTGGGGCGGGGCGGGCCGCCCCAACGCCGTTCGGGCCTGCAAGGGGGAGCCGAGGCCGCGGCCGTCCTCGGCTCTGTGCTCCAGGCCGCCGCCCCCCGTCGCGCTGTCCCAAGAGGGGGACCGCCTCGGCCCGGCAGCAGGAGACACACTCGCCTCGCCCGCTGCCCGATTCACCGTCCAGCTGCGGCTGCAGAAGTGGCCGTGGTGGCATTCAGCTGCGCCCCAGAAAGTGCCCGAGCCAGGGGGCCGCGTGCCGAGAGGGAAGGACCCGGGGCTGCCTCACTCCACCTCCCGGCCGTGACTGGGTGACCGGGCAGCCGCCCTGGCGTCCGCGTCGCGTCCCAGATGTAGTCGCTGCCCGTATTTGCGTCCATAGTAAGTAACACAGCGCCCACTTCCAAACTGAAGCTGGGGAGTCTGGCGACAGTGAAGCAGGGAGCTGCCCCTCTGGGAAAAAGCTGGCTTTGCCTGCCCGAGGGCGCGAGCGTTGCAGGCCCGGTGGTAACGGGGTGCTCTCTCCGTGTGTGGGGGAAGGTGAGGGGACGCACAGCCGCCGTGGGGGCGCCCAGGGCTGGGCTCGGCTCCCGGAGAGACGCGCTGGCTGGCGGCGGCTGCTCGGTTCTCTGCACCTCGAAACAGCGTGTGATCGCGGGGAAAATGTCTGCAAATACACTCAAGCACGACGGGGTGGTGTGAGGCAGGGGAGACCCCACTGGGAGAGCTAAGCTGCTCAGCTTTCCCTGTGCGCTGGGGCACAGACGGCGGCCCCAGCTGGCCCTTCCCCAGCGCGGGCAGCCCGGGGCCAGGGCGACCCGGACAGAGGGCGCTCGGGGGGCAGGTGCTCTCCAGGCTGCGGATCAGCGGACCGAGATGGGCTCCTGGCACACGACGTCCTCACGAGGGCGCTGCCAGGCCGGCTCCCGCGTGGGGTGCAGCGCGCCTGCGTGGGGTGCAGGCTGGCGGTCGCCCCTCCTGAGCGCGTGGGTGTCGCCCACAGGGCCAGAAGCCGCCCGCAGGCCTCCCGCCGCACCAGCAGCCCCGGGCCGGCTGAGAACACTCCGGACCCCACTCCCGTCACCCCCACAAGAGCCCCCACTCCCGCTCGCAGCCTGGCCTCCCGCTCAGGGACTCTTCACGCGGGGGGCAGGGGCAGGCACGCGACTTCGACTCCCGCAGGCTGTGACTCCCCGAGCGGCCAGCCCGCCGCCCCACCCCAAGTCTTCTGCCCCCAGAGCGGCCAGCAGGCCACTGGGTCACCCTGGTACCCCATGGCCCCAACCCAAGTCTTCCGCCCCGAGAAGCCGCTGCTTGCGGGGGCGAGGTGTGGAGGGAGCAGCCCTCCCACTGGGGTATATCATGAGCCCCCCGCAGGCAGCCGACCGCCCCCTTTCGGTCCACTTCCAGGTTCAGGCTCATGTGGGGAGTAAAGGTCAAAGGCCAGCGGCTGCTCCTGCTGCAGACTGGGCAAGAGTCCCTGCGCCCCGCCCCGCCCCCCCAGCCCTTCGGGAGGCCCCGAGGCCTCGCCCCAGAGGGAGGTGGCCTGGGCTCTGGGGGCCCACGTCTGCCACAGCCCCGCGGCCCCAGCCACCTCCTCGCCCGACGGCCGCACCCGGGTGTCTCCAGTGGACCGGCCACGTGAGGTCGCCAGCAGGAACACTGGGCAGCCGTCTCACACAATGTTCCTCGCAGGGACCAAGTAAACAAGTCCACGCCCTCCGCTGGGCAGCGGGTCAAGGGTCAAGCAGCCGTCCGGTATTGGTGCCAGGGATGAGCCGCCAGTTTAGGGAGCCCGGGCCGGGAGACCAGTGTGCCCCAAGGCGGCTTGCACCCCAGGGCGCGCAGGGGGACACGGCACACTCAGCATGGGGGCTGGGGTTTCTCTCGCGTGGGCCCCACCTGCGGTGCCTGGCAACCCCGGCACCGTCTGCAGAGCCACCACGACCTGCCCTGCCTGGGGGGGCCCTGCCTGGGGGGCCCTGCCTGGGGGGGGCCCTGCCTGGGGGGCCCTGCCTGGGGGGGCCCTGTCTGGGGGGGTTGCAAAAGGCAGGTGAGATCAGAACAGGAGCTGTGCCGCTGGCCTTTCTGGCTGAAGCTCTGGGCAGGACTGCGGCCAGAGGCAGGCCGTGAGCCGCCATCTGGGGAGCAGGGGGCGAGGAGCCCCCCATTTCCTGCCTCCCCCGACTATCACCCAGCCCCTGCCTGTCTGATCCAGCCTTCATCTATCCCCTGTGCTTCTCCTCGCCAAACCTGACACTCTTTACTGACGCGGCTATCCCCAAGCCCCTCTTGCCTCGTTCCTGAAAGCCCCCTGCACCCCAACTCTGCAGGCCCAGCTGCGCTCTCCTGGGGCCGTCCCTCCAGCCCTCCCAGAGTAAGTCCACCTCTGTCCACCCCTCTGCAGAAGGGGCCAGGCCGACTGGTTTCTTCCCAGTGTCCATCGCCTCCAGCCAGCCGAGCTCAGAGGCCACGCCGAGGGCAGGGAGGTCACTGCCGGATCACGGCTGAGCGGCTACATGGGGCGGTCAGCCCCGCGCCCAGAGCACTGCCCTCTCGCTCACTTGGTTCTCAGGGTCGCTGCCCAAGGCAGCGGGCAGGACAGCCGGCCTCCCGCCGAATCGGCGTCAAGTGCCAGGCCTGGCTTTCGTTAGCCAGGAACTTGCTGTTAGGAGAAAGTCGGAGCCTTCTTGTAATTCCACGGATGGACGCTGAGGTCCACAGCCTCGCCTCGGGCAGCTCCAGGCCTTGCATAGCCGCCACACGAGGCTCAGTCAAGACCCGGGGTGCCTCCCGCTCCCCGCAAGAGGAAAGCCGCACGGAGGGAACTGGCTTTCTGCGGTGGCTGCATAATGGAGCCGACGAAAAAGAAGCCTGGAGCAAGTGACGGCTCTAAAAGCCCGCAGTGAAGGCCCGGCCGCGGGCCGGCCTGGAGACCACAGGGGCGTCCGGAGTCTTCCCGAGGCCACTGAAACAGGACCCAAAGGGGCCCCTCCGTGTGGGTTCCGGAGGCCCAGCCAAAGCAGCAGTCCACACCCCACGACCCGGCTCTCAGTACTCATCACGTTGGCCCATATCTGGGGGTCTTTCCTGTCGCCCCCAACCCTGGGGATGGCTGCCTGTGGGGGCCACTCCAGCCTCCTGGGGACTATAGTGAGAGCTTCCACCCCCCCACACCACTTCTCTAGCCCACCGGAAGCCATCAATCAGGCTGACAAAGCAGGGAGCACTTCCAGAGCTGCACCCCGTCTCCGCCATCACCAGCGCTTTTCCGGGGACACCAGTGGTCTGACCTTGCTGGCTTTGCACAGCTCAGCCCTTCCCCTAAACCCTGGCGCTGACACCCCTAAACCCTGGCGCTGAAGCTTCACCGCCAGCCCCCGTTGCTGCACCCCTGGCCAAAGAGCGCGTTCCCGCAAGCAAGCCACCTGTTGTCACTGGGGGGGCCCCCAGAGCGCTCTGGGGGCTCCCCTCCCGGCCCTCTGTGCTGGGTCTGACTCAGCTTCCCGGGAACTGCACGCCACGGGGGTTCCCGGGGGGTCCTCGCAACAAGCCCAGCCCTGCAGATTAAGCTTCTGCATAACTTTCTGATGAAATAAATTCTTGGCTAAATTACAAGCCCAAAGCCAGCAAGGCCCCCACTTGGTGCCACGTTTCAAAGGAACAGCGGGGGGCATCGCCCCCTCGTGGCCGCGGGGAGAAGCGCAGCCCTGGAGAGGCGGTTCTGGGCCTGGGCTGCGGTGAGCGGCCTTTGTCCCTCGGTGACTTCGCCTTTGAAAAGTGACTCAGGGGAAAGACAAACAGGGTGGGGGCATGGGTATGTGGGGCCGGCAGGTGAAGGGGGCGCGCCAGACGCCAGGCCAGGGGAGGAGGCACGGGCCACGGGCGCCTTGGGGTGGGGCCGCAAACTGCCCGATGGGGCCCCTGACCAGGGCGGTTTAAGAAAGGGCTTCCCACGGGGATTACCGCGGAGATGGACAAGACACAGAACGATGTAACAGCAAACTATTATTTTTAAAAAATGGCTTCCCCGAGGCCCCTCTGCCTGCCCGAGGCTGCCGTTGCAAGTGCAGCTCGGACGCCCCAGGCCCGACCCGACAGACTGCAGCCGTGGGGGCACCATGGCCGCCGCTGCGGATGTGTCAGGCCTCTGGGTCAGCGCCCGCCCGGCAGCCCGGCAGCGAGGCAGAGCAGGGTGGGCGCGGGAGGCCCAGGGGCCAGCCAGGGGCACCGGCCACACGCACGGAGCAGTCTCCCGTGGCCCGGCCCCCACACCGGCTCTGCGCCCTGGCCGGAGGAGGGAAGGCCGCCAGGGCTCCGCAGGCTGAAGGGCGGGGGCTCCTTGAGTGAGGAGCCAGGGCTTCCCGCTGCGCTGCCGGCCAGGGGTCCCTCCTGCCTCCTGTCCGTTCCAGCAGGCTCTTGGCCCTGACCACCCAGGCCGGCTCCCGGGGCCCCAGCTCCTCCTCGGGCTGTCAGGGCGAGACAGCGGAAGCTGAGGTCCAGTGGGGGCGGCACCCCGGCCCGTGTCCCCACTGCTGGCTGGCTGAGCTCCCGCAGGGCTGCCAGGCCAGGCCCAGCTGACCCTGTGCAGTGGGCAGCCGCAGAGCCAAGTCGCCTGCCCAGATGGACCAAGCCCACAGCGAGCAGACTCCGCACACCCACTCGGTCAAGGGGGCAGCCGCGGGGCTTCCAAACCTGACAGCGGCCGCCCACGCAGAGCACAGCGGAGCAAGTGGGGCTCACTGGCGAGCCCCACCCACGAGCGGCTAACGGAAAGGCGGCACCCCAGAGCCCGCGGAGGCCCAGAGCGCCCACACCTGGCACGGGCGTCTTCCGGCTCAGATCGCGCATGGCCAAGCTCCCGCCACCGCCGTCTCCTGGACGGTCCCGGCCAGACACCGGGGTGCTGAGCCCAGGCAGGTGGGAGTGTGGGACACCTGCATGCCCAGATGCTCCCAGGCCACCCACTGCTCCTCACCCCAACTTACTGCAGGAGGAATGAAAGCCAGAAGCAGCTGCCTCTGGTCTCAGCTGGCCATGGCAGGGGGACACGTCTGGGCCCCCGACCCCCAGTGCCCCTGCCCTCTACCCCGGTAGCTGCACCAGATGGGACTGGGTGGGTCTGTCAGGGGAGGGGAGCACGTGCTGGTGCGTGTTTTAGCAGGACAGGCAGGCGCCAGCTAGGCCCACATCCCAGATGCCTCCCCCATGAAGGGTGGCAGCAGCCCCAGCGTGCCCTGAAGCCAGTGACACAGCCCGGCCTGCCTTGCAGCCACCACTGACGAGGGCACACCTGGCCTGTTCCACATCGACGGGTGAGCCAGGAGCATGTGGATCATGGGGGGTCCGGCCGGCGCCCCCCGGGGTTGGTGGTTGTGCTGCGGCTGGGAACCCAGGCGGTGGTGCTGGGGGCCGTGGTCCTGGGCATGAAAGCCGCGGTGCCCGGCTCTGCCAGCGGGGGCCAGGAAGCAGTGCGGTCTCTGGCTGCCGTGGCCAGGGCCCAGACCAGCCGTCCTTTCCTGGCAATTTCACGGTAAAGCAAAGCGCTGCTTTCACACAGGTGACCAGCCCCACGCCCCCAGCCCCGCCCCTCCCAAGGCCACCCCCCCTCCCCCAGGGGGGCGGTGCCCACACAGCCTAGAGTGACCAGGCAGCACTGGAGCTGAGCTCAGGAGAGGCCCCCACCCCACGTGGACACCACGCCGCAGAGAGGGGTCCGACTCCTTCAATTTACGTCCTCACACGCAGCTGGCAGGCAGCGACTGGTCAGGAGAGAACCAAGCCATCCGGGAGGCCCTGGTCTGAGAGCCAGGCAGGAAGGAAACCAGATTTAAAAAAAATTTATTTTTACATCATTCTTCACTTTGTACCAAACCAGATTTTCGTTCCGTGCACACACAGCTCTTCCCGCCGCGCACCTGCAAAGAAAGCAGCGTCAGAACCCTGAGCTGTGAGCCCCAAGCATGCTCGGGGCTCAGCCCAGCACCAGGGGTGCCTGCAGACAGCGCCCCCTGGCGGCCCTGCGCTCCTTCCCAGACTGGGGCACCCCCCTTCCAGGCAGTCAGGGGTCTCCAGGCTGTAATGCCCCCCTGCCTCCAGCCCAGAGACAAAGCCCTAATAAACCTGAACCCCCACAAATCAACCACCGCCAACCTGTCTGTCCTTACATTTACTTGCCTCCCTCTCGCGGGACCCCCTCTCCTGACACCCTGACTGCACGCTGGGATCAGCCTTTACCCCACAGGGCCCCACCCCATGGGTCCCACCAGGAACGCTCCCCTGCTGTCCGCACAGAACTCCCCTCTGGTTCTGAACGCCTGCGCCCCTCAACATCCCGCCGGAGCAGAGGAGGCCCCACCAGGCACCGTCCATGGTTAAGCAGCGCCCGGGAACAGCGTCACCGGCTGGCTGAGGCAGCCTTCTCACGGACAGCATGAAACAGCGCCATTCAAAGGCTTGCTACAGTTAAAGGTGGAAGAAGTCAGGCGGACAGGCTGACCCGCGGAAGGCCGCCCAGAGGGCCAAGCTAACCTGAGCGAGCAGTTCCTGCCCCTGGGGAGGTGCTCCTCGACACCTGCCCAGGGGCCATGCACCTAAAACCCAGCTCAGCCTCAGGCCCCCGCACCTGGCTACATGCTCCGCTCCTGGGCGGCAGGTGCAGGCCTTCTGCAGCGCCCAGAGGGCCCTGCTGGGCAGCACTGTCCGTGCGGGTGTTCTGAATCCCACGTGTCCACACATCACCTCGTCTCAAACCTGAACTGTCCCATATCCTCAGGAGGGCTGTGCGGTCCGGCCCTTCCCCCTTTCAGCTGCTGTCCAGTGTCCACCCTGCTTTCTGGGCACAACCGCTTCCCTCACTCAGTTCCTGTACTAGACACCGGCTGGGCCTGGGCCTTTGCCCGCGCTGCCCTGCCCTGCCCAGCCTGCCTGTGGCGCCCCAGCCCGGCCAGTCCCAGCTCTGCCCCGGCCCTCCAGGGGTCCCCCTGCGGCCACGCCCTGACAGGCCCCCGCGGCGAGGTCACTGCCTCTGCGGTGCCAACACTTAACCTAGTCTCGGACACCGCCCGCAGCTCCCCGCAAGCAGGCCGGGCCGTGTGGTCGCCGCCCCCCCCCCAAGGTGTCCGGCAGGGCCTCCACCAGGGCCGCCGGGGGGCTCCGCGGCGCGCTGTTTGCAGTATCATACATGACCATCAAACTGCTGCTAGAATGCTCACACCTGTTACTGCAAATCCAACCCCAGGCCGAGCCCGGGGGCTTACTGTAGGTCAGGGGGGGGCCGCCTGGTACGGGCTGGGCCGCGCCGGGCGCGTCCGAGCACACAGGCGCCTTTCCCCAGACCCGC
>NW_004567139.1:9145591-9151324 GCF_000260355.1 Condylura cristata | reverse complement strand
TCGAGGCAGCAGCTAGAGCGGCCGCGACGGCTCGGCGAAACTGGGTCCTCCTAGGGCGTCTTAAAGGGGCCGCAGCGCTTCCTGGACGTGACGGAAAATGGGAAGACAGCGCCTGCTCCCCCGACTTTGTGAGATCGCGCGGCCGGTTCCCTGAGAATTAGCCCGCGACTCGTGTGAAAGAACAAACGACGACCTCCTCCCCCTCACAATCATCTAGGGCTGCAGAGACCGACGAGTCCTTTTCAGGGCACCCCTGGAGCACACCCACCCCTGGAGCGGGACCTGGCAGACTGGCAGGGATCACCAATGTGGGGGACCCGTGACCCGATTTGGAGGACAGCCTCGCCGTGCCCGATAGGGTGCCGGAGCGCTGAGTGCCGCTGCGGTCCTCACTGCAGGGGGTTGCAGTGTAGGCGAATCCGAGCTGCAGGGGGCTGGGGGCGGGGCGGAAGGGGGGGACGACAACCTGTCATCTTGCCAAAAAAGCGATTCGCAGCCACGCACGTTGCCCAGATCATGCCCACTAGAGGGAAAGTGTCTTCACCGGGGGAGACGCGCGGAATTAGAACACTGGCCGGGACTGCCAAGCCCAGTTCCCCAGCCCGCGAGCGGGGCTGCCTGCCCGGTCGGGTCGCTGAACTTCGGTTCAGTCTGAGTCCTCCGGAGCAGCTGGGCCGCTGAGCCCTGGCTCCTGGGGTCCGGTCTCGGCGTGTGCGAGCTCTCGGCAGCGGCCAATTTTATTCCCTCCCGGGGACAGTCACGACGCCTGCCCCGGTGTCTAGGGGCACACTCAGCACAGGGCGCGCGGGGTCTGACCCGAAGACATCACGTGTAGTGCTGTGGTTATTCAAGGAGCTTTTGCATCCGCTCTTTCTTGCCTTTTTAATTTTCAGTGCCACTTCCAACGGGAGCTCCTCCGTCTCAGCCGTCTGCAGAGTCACCCTCACTGTGTTGTTCGCGCCCTTCTTGCAGCTTTCTCTCCAAACAGCAGCTACAGAATGAGTAGTGTGTATATGTTCTAGAAATCTGCCCTCCCTCCTGTGGATTTCTTGGCAAGTGTTGGGATTCCATTTCTCCCGGAGAATCTGTCTGGGCTGGTGGGGGCGGGGCCTGGCTGGTGGCCGCGCTGGCCCTCTCCCCCACCCCCCACGCCTCTTCCCTGTCGCTCAGCACAGCCAGTGTCTAACGGCTCCCACTTCTGCCAGGATGCGGACTCGTGGTGGCTGGCGGGGTGATCATTAAAGCTTTGCTCCCCCAGCTTCTTGCTTGTAGGGGTGTCCAGGCACACGGCTTAGCTATATTGGGCCTGGGAAACCGGCTAGCCCCAAGGAAGCCTTCTGGGTAGTCCAGACGATGGCCTTTGGCCCGCTGACCTTCTTGCGAGGGCCACTCTGTGGCTGACCGTGGCACCCCTGAAGACATCACTCTTGCAAGCACTTGCTGAGGCCCTTGGTCTTCAGAAACTTAGTTTTGCTGACTGCTGTTGGGTGGCTGAGGTGACAGGTGGCCCCGCCCGGGACTGCCCGGGAATAGCCCCTGGCAGGTGGAGACCGGCTAGTCTCATCTTCCAGACCCCTTTGCCCTTTCGCTTTTTTTCTTTAAAGACTTAATTTATTTATTTATATGTACAAAAGCTGGGGTGCAGGCCAGAGTGTGTGTGGGGTGAGAGGACTCCCCAGAGACAGTGGGGGAGCAGAACAGGCCAATGGACTGAAATCCACTGCTGAGGGAGCGGCAGGGAGACAGGAGGGGTCTGCTGTGGCCTGTGGGTCCCTCCCGGGCCGGGGGCCGGGCTCAGGCGCAGTGGCTGATGATAGCTGGATAGCTGAGATTGAGCCCGGCCCCACCCGGGTGCCCTGCCACCTCCATCTTGGCAGACAGCGTCCCCGATGCCAGGCCCTTGGGGCCTGGGTAGGCCGAGGAGTGGCCCGAGTTCCCGGGAGAGCACAGACGTGAGGGGGGCTGTTGTCACGGAGGTGGGGAGCAGGCGGGGGCAGATTTTTCAGGAAAGCAGCAGAGAGGAATGAGTGGGCGCTAAGAACTGAACTTGGGGCACTGGGAGGTGGGAAGCAGGAGAGGACGATAGCGCGACTGGAGTCCAAGAGGAGCGGAGGAGGCTCAGGCAGACTCAGGCCAGATCCCACACCGCCTCCTCGGCGCCTGGGGGGCAGCTCCTACAGAAGAGGAGATTCCAGGTTGTGACACTCTGCCTCGTTCACCCTCCATTTCCTCCTTGGGAGGCAGAAGCCGCCCCTGGTCCTGACTGCCTGGGGTGGGGGTGGGGGGTGTCGTGAGAACCCCGAGCCACCCCAGGCGCGGCTGATTGTCCCTTGGAAGTTTCCTTCCCTCGGAGCCCACAAGGGGGCGGCACCGGTCGAGGACCTATGGACACACCTATTTCTTCAGGTGAAAAAGGCAAAAATCATTCTGGAGGGGCTGCAAGTGGGCATGGAGTTAGTGGGGTGATGTGGGTGAATGTGGGTGCCCCCCGAGGGCAGTGGAGCGCAGCAGCTCGTCGTGCCTCCCTCCCAGGGAGTCCGTGGTGGCCCACCCCTCTCAGTAGCTCCGGATGGCCTGGAAGAAGAGGCGGGTCTGAGCCCCCTGCACCCCAGCCCGGGAGCCAACATGGCGCCGCTGGTTGGCGTGAGACGATTCTCAGGCGGGGGGGCCCATCCCCTTCGGGGCAGCACACGAGAGCAAAGTCCATCCTGGGCCCTGGGGCCCCCGTGGTGCGGGGCTGCGGGCAGGCACTGTGAGTCTGAGCCAGAGTAGCGCACAGCACAACCCCGGGTCTGGCAGCCCAGGCTGGGAGTCAGCGGGGAGCTCCTGGCCATGGCCGCTATGCACAGGGACAGTCGGGCGGGTGGTGGGGAGGGAAGAAGAGCGCTAAGATAGTAAAATAAAGTCCAATTTTTGCCCCTCTGGAGATTCTCACTTACCAAGCTGCCGCCGATGTCATGTGGGGGATGCCCGGCCCCCCACCCCCTTTCCCCCCTAACCCCCCAGTGGCAGCCGCGCTGGGACGGTCCCACTGGTTCTTCAGACCAGGCTCCTGCCACATGTCACCATGGGTCACAGTGGAGGGAGCAGGGCGCTGAGGCCCCTCCCCTCTGGTGGGGCCATCTCTCTCCCCCTGGAAAGGGCCCCGGGCAGGTGGGGTGCAGCGGACCCGGAGGAGAGCCCTGGACCCCAGACCTGGACCCCAGACCACCAGAGCTGGGTGGTGTCCCTCCCGGAACCGGGGCTCTCAGAAGCGCCGGCAGGAGCGGGCGAAGGGGCCCTTCCCACGCGGGCGGCTGCCCAGGCCCACTCAGCCACTGCCACGTGATCCGCGGCTCCAAGGGGTCCTGGAGTAGGGACCACCTGCGCCCTGCAGCGGAGGGCGCGGGGCCAGCGAGGGAGCCTACCTGGTGACCAACAACAAGAGAAGAGATGGCGGCTGCATTTTGGTTTGAGCCAGAAATTAGGGAGACAGGACTCTGCCCCCAAGGGACTTGCGGGGACATCCTGCCGCGCCCTGCCCCGGGGTCTTGCAGCTGCTCCCCCAGGTGCAGGCACTTCTGACCCTTGCTGTGGGGCCTGAGAGACCTTCCTCACTGGCCCGCAATCACCGGCCCCTGCAACCCCGCAGCGCCCAGACCCGGCTAGACGCTCCGCCCCAAGGCGCGAGAAGCCCCGCCCCAGGCGCGAGAAGCCCCGCCCCCAGGCCCCAGCGGCCCCGCCCAGGCTCCCCTGCGCCCCCAGCCCCTCACCCGGACCTGTCAATGTCGCCCCAGAGTATTCTTCAAAACCTGGCTCCAATATTCATCAAGTATTGACCTTGTTTCTAAGACTCCGGGCTATGATCCGCCTCCAGGTGAGAAGGCAAGCACCGTCAGAGGGCAGGTGAGCCACCTGGAGTTGACCCCCCTGCGCTGGCGAGACTGCCACTCCCTCGGGGTTGGGGGCCGCCTCTCTGTGGAGATTGTGGGGCCACTAGATGGCAGTAAAGACTGAGCCTGGAACAAGCCGAGCGAGCGGGGTGAGGAGGGGAGCGGGAGGTGGGGAAGGTGAAGAGGGGGAGGGTGGAGCCGCCTTCTCCATTTGCTTCCCCACTTCTGGGGGGGCCCCTCCACAGGCGGTGTGGCTGGGCTGGGTTCCGTGGCTCCACTCCCAGGGCCTCTAGAAGGACGCCCCCTGGGCAGTGCACCTGCCAGCCCATTTGAGCCAGGGCCCTTCCAGGGCTGCAGGTCCTTCTGCGGGTTACCTGAGCCCGCTTGGCCAGAGGGCGTCCAGCTGTGAGTCAGGGAGGGGAGCCACGGGGCGCTCCCCGTGGCTGGAGATGATGCCTGCTGCCCCTGCCCACCAGCTGGTGGCCTCCCTGGTCACTGAGGTCACTTGCCGTCTCTGCCCCTAGTAGGTTACGAGCTAGAAGGGGCACCCAGCGCCTGGCCCCAGCGCCTGGCCCCCAGTCCAGCCCCGTTGCGTGTCCCTGAGCTGAAGCCAAGCACCCTGGCAGATGCCCGCTGGGCCGCTAGAGCCGTGTGACGGGATAGCCAGGGGGAAGGCCGGGAGAACCGGCTGGCTCGTAGGGAACGAAGCGGCCGCGTGGTCACGGGCGTGGCGGGCGGTTCCGGAGGTGTGTGGAGGTGAATGCCGCCCCCACTCCCCCCACTGCCGCCCCCCAGAAGACAGCCTGGTGCCTGCAGGTGGGAAAACCGAGGCTCAGGGAGTTAGAGTCACACGCAGGAAGCCCAGGAAGGAAGTCGGGTCCAAAGGGGGCCTGGCTCGGTCACCCTGTCCCCCATGCACAGGAAAGACTCAGGTCTGGGCGCAGCAGGGTGGGAGACAGGCGGGCGCTGGGCACAAGGTGGCTTGAGGCCAGTCCACCTCCTCACAGGTATACAGAGGGCTCCCAAACAGGTGCGCCGGGCCTCCACGGCGGGGCCTCCCCAGGCCTCCATGGAAGCCCCGTGTCCGAGAGGGGCAGCGGGGGCCAGGTGCTGAAAGCCGCATGTCCACAGGCCCTCTCAGCGGGGCCACAGACTGCCCTGGCAATGCCGCTCCTGGACTCGGAGAACGAACACCGTGGCCAGTAGAATAACACCCTCTTAGCCCCCGAAGGGGGCCACTCGCCCCGCAGACCCTGCGGGTGTGTGGACACGTGGGGCGTGGTAAGGCTTGCCCAGGCCTGCCCTCTGCTCCTGGAAGGTCCTGCCCGATACGAGTGTCCTCACTGACCTGGGCCTCGGGGAACCCAGAGGGCTGTGCCCAGTGTGGTTTCTGCTCAGGGCACTTGGCATTGGTGGGGCACTGGGCTGACCTCTGGAGGGGTTGCAGGCCATGCAGCCACCCCGTGTTCTATGAGGTTATTTTTTTAAAGATTTTATTTTTGCGTAGAAGAACGGGGGTACAGGCCAGAGGTGCAGGGGGTGATTCACCAGACAGAGTGGGGAGCAGAACAGGTGAATCCACTGAAACACTGCTGAGGGGGCAGCAGGGAGACAGGAGAGGTCTGCTGAGCCTCTCAGCAGCCTCTCAGGGGTCACTCCTTGGCCGGGGCGCCACGTGGGTCACCTCCCTGGCTGGGGATCGAACTCAGGCTGTCGTGGTGCTAGCTGAGACCGCCCAGGCCTCCAGCGAGGCCTCTCTGAGTCTTGATGATCCACCCAGTCTGGCGTGGTTTTGGACTCCAGAGCTGTGCACACAGAGATTTTAAACTGGGGTTGGGGCATTGGTGGTGGTGTGGGGGGG
>NW_004567139.1:9132553-9144566 GCF_000260355.1 Condylura cristata | reverse complement strand
GCCGAGATGTGTGTCTGTCAAAGCCAAGCAGTTGTTTGCTTGTTTCTCATTATTTTGCCTTATCGTTCATCTGCTTGGATTCCTTATTTAACTCACGTTAGCAAGCTCTCCGCTGTCTTTGTCACTGCAACTGCTGCGGCCGCCTCTGTGCCTTCCTTTGGACCATAAACTGTGGCCTCTCCTTTTTTGTGGCTGCATAGTATTCCCAGGCATGAACACACCATCTACCCTTGCATGCATCATGGCCCTGGGTTGCTGCCAAAACATGGAAAGTTCCCCTCTGAGCTGACAGCACCTCGAACAGTGGAGCAGCGTGAGCCCCCAGGAAGCACGCGCTCCGGAGCCCACTGCCCACTCCACTCCCTGGTTCTTTCTTTCTGTCCTGACTCACCGTTTCTGCTGACTTCCATGCCTGTCTCCACCACTTCTGTTCAGCTTCCGCCTGGACGCTAGCCTGAAGGTGGAAGCTCCCGGCTGTCCAGTTCTGTTGGCTGGTGGTGCTCAGCCTCAGCTGACCGTTGAGATCACCTGGGAGGCTTTTGAACCTCCCGAGGCTCGGCCCACCCTTACTGCGAATGAGGTGTTCTGTGGCTCAGCCCACAGTGGGCAGTGTGAGCTCCCCCCACCGCGGTCTAACGCACAGCCACGCTTGAGAAGTGACTCACGCTCACTGATTAGTTCAAGTATTCATTCGGCAAACACAGACCCCTCCTCTGTGCCAGCAACCTGAGAGAAGTGGCCGTCGTCCCAGCCCTTAGAGCTGCTGGTGAAAGTCCACCAGAGAGGCCGTGTGGGCCCACGCTCGTTGTTTCACGAGGGAGCCGCAAAGCCTGGCGGCGAGCTCCTCGCCCTGTGACGGCACCGTCCGTCAGTGCCGCGTGGCCAGCTCCGCCTGGGCTCCCGTTTGCGCCCCTTAGGTCTGGCTTCGGTCCGCTCTGGCCAACAGGATGAGGCAGAAATGGCAGGTGACAGGGCCTGGCAGATCACACAGTCTGCAAGCACCCTCGATTCAGCACCAGCCGCAGAGTCGGGTATCCTAAGACCACTCTCATTTCTGACCAGCTGGCTTGCCTTTGGGGGTCCCCACCACTGCCCCCAAGTCAAACAATTCACTTACAGTGACTCACAGAGGGGCTGGTGGCTGGGGGTCATCTCAGGCCGTCGCCACCGCAGCCTGAGTCCGATCCCCAGTCATGGAGGGACCCCAGGGCGCAGCAGACCCCTCCTGTCTCCCCGCTGCCCCCCTCATCAGTGGGTTTCAGTGGATCCACCTGTTCTGCTCCCCACTCTGTCTCTGGGGAGTCCTATTAACGCCCTGCACCCCAGTTCTTCTGTGCATAAATAAATAAAATAAATCTTTTAAAAAAACAGAAGAATGGCTCTTCCAGGGAGACACACTCACTATTGCAATTTTACTGCTGCGTAGAGACAGGTCAGATGGACGAGGTCAAGGGTGGGGAGCCCAGCACAGAGCTCCCGGGGTTCCTCCCCCTGGAGCCCTGGGATGAGTCCCTTGCCCATGCTTCCTCCCGGGCCCCAGCACCCCCACGCAGAGAAGGCGCCTCTGCTCACAGCTGACGGGTGGTGCCACTCTGCTGGAGGTGGACAGATAGGATAGGTGCGCCCCAGAGCCCTGCCAGAAACCGCGCGGTCGGGGTTTTCGGAGCCCCACCGGGCCGCAAGATGAGGGTGCCCCCAGCATGGCGGCCAGGGGCTTCCTTGGGGCGTGAGCTCAGCTCCGCCTGCCTGACTTTAGCGCTGGCCCCTCGGGAGGCCCCTGCCATCCTGTGAAAAGCGGGGGAGCCCCGGGGTGGGTGCCTGCAGGGAGGCACAGCAGCCAGTCAGCCCCCTGGGACCAGACAACCTGGCAGGGGCAGGCCGGGGGCGCCCAGGACCTCACATAAACGGAGGGGATCGTCCGAGCACGAGCCTTGCTGGGGCAGCCTGTCTTTAAAAGAAATGATTTGTTGTTTCAAAGATGGTCTGTTGCTCAACTACAAGTCAGTCTCTAAAGTTAAAATTTAACGGGGTCGTGTGTTTTTATGGGCCCGGGACGGCCAGCTTGGAGCCTGGCGGCCGCTGCCTCGGGCCGCGAGCAAGGAGCCGGCTGCCTCTCTCAGCTGCCAAGCAGCGTGGGGCCGCTCCACAGCAGCAGGTCATGAGGCCCCCCAGTGGTGCACCCCCAAATGGTGTGTCTGAACCAGGGGTCCTCAAGGTGGGGGCACCCGGCGAGCCTGTTAAAATGCAGCCTGGGAAATCAAGGAGCACCTCACGGCAACCTAGTAAGCTGGGTGACAGATGTTGCGTGCTTTTCATTTGGTCATTTCATTTGGGGCAATTGCGTTAGGTGCTGCTAGACCCAGCTTAACGGGTGAAGCGTGCTAACTGGGCTAACTAATAAACCCCGCTGGATGAACGCGCTTTGTTGAGGCCACAGCCGGCACTGGGTTCTGTTACAGGTCCCGGGATGGGGTCCAAGAACCGGGTCCTAATACACTCAGGTGAGGAGAATGCGGCTGGTGCGTGAGTCAAGGCCCTTGGCCTTGACTCCCTGCAACCCGTGGGAGGGAGGAGCTGGCTGTAGGCCTTCTGGAGGGTTCTCCCTGGCTGTTCTTGCCCTGGGGAGTCTGGGGTCCCAGCTGAAGCAGCAGCAGCCGCCTCAGCCCTGAGGGGCCGCCAGGAGGGCCCAGAGGACCTGCTCCAGCCTGCCCCCCCACCCCCCGCCCCGGCAGCTCCCCTCCGGACCCAGGGCAGCGCCCTCCGCCACTGCAGTTAAAAGTACCTAAGTCAGCTGCAGTCACCAGGAGCGGGCAGGTGGCCATAAGCGTCAAGGTCAAACGACGAGGCGCAGGGTCACGGGACAGCCGATATTGGCTGTGAGTTTCTGCAAGCAGGAAGGAGGGGGTGTCTCCCAGCCTTGGGCGCCCCCCCCGTCAGCATGTGGGGGCGCCCTGCTCTGTCAAGTGTCTATGGGGTGGGGGAGGCGCGGGGCTGCCTCCTGGCTCATCCCACGTGGGCGGCTACCTGACAGCGCGGAGGAATCAGAGCGGATTTGAGCGCCCGGTCTGGATTAAGGAGACAAATGAACCCTCTGTTTTTGGATTAACACCCGGCAGACACGGATTCAGCTTTCCTTTGTGTGTTTCTTGGAGTCTCAGCGGAGCTCGGCCCTCTAGGACTTCTGCTTCCTTGGGGCCCGGTTTAAAAATTAAGAAAAGACGAAGGCCGAAGTCTTTAGTGGGCTGTTCAGGCCCTGCATGAAATCTGAGAATGAGTGTGTGTGTGGGGGGGCACTGGGGCCAGGGGCCCCCTCCAGGGCAGGACAGCAGCAGCAAAACAGAACAAGTCGTTGGACCAGGAAGGCCTAGCGTGTGGGAGGCCGGCGAGGAGTCATTTTTCATTTATGCATACAGATCAGCGGGGTCAGCGGGGGTCAGCCGGGATCAGCGCTTCAGCCCAGCGGGTTCGTCCCTGAAAGGGGAGAGGGCCATGCACCCCGGCCAGACCCCATCTGCTCTAGAGACTGCAGAAGAGGCCTGCGAAGCGCCCCCGGCAGGTGGTGGCTGTGAAAGGTGAATAGCGCTGGCCGGAGTCCCAGGTGACACTGAGGATGTGTCTCAGGTACCAGGAGTCTGAGAGGTGAAAGCGCCCACACACAGGTTTCCCCAACTGCCCAGGCTCCTGGGCGGGGGTAGGGGGTGGGGTGCGGGAGTGGGGGAGGGACAGCAGCGGCAGGGCAGTTGTTGAGGCCTCAGGAAGGTGCCTGCGCCCAGGCGCCCAGATGCCCAGATGCCCAGATGCCCTGCCCGGCCCTGCCACAAGGGGGCGCCCGAGGCACTGCGAGGAGCCGCCGGAGCAGCCTGCAGGAGGAAACTCTCCCTCCCTTTCTCCTCGGCAAGGAGCAGTGGACACAGAGGACCCCCAACATGGGGGTCAACATGGGGGACACCCCACCTGCCTCTGCCCGGGCTCACCCCAGGGGTCTCTGTGGCCGAGACCCCCTCCCCGCCAAGCCTGCTTAAGAGCGAAAACTGACCTGGTGGTTTGCTCCCCTGCGGGCCACTGGGAAGGGGCTCCTGACTGGGGAGGCAGCAGGGAGGAAGGCCCCGAACGAGGCCTGGGTTGAGCCCAGGCCCAGCAGCTGCCAGCGAACCACGGGCTCCATTTATAAGGAGGAAATGGAAGTTTGGCATCACTGAATACTCCCCGTGGCCACGTTTGAATGAGAAGGCTCGTGAGGGGTTCGTGTGGTCACCGCACCGGGTGGCGTGGTCACCAGGGAGGGACACTGGTGGCTAGTCTGCCGGGCGCTGACACCTCCAGAGTCAGCTTTGCAGATGCTACGCAGAAGGGCGTGAGGGGCTCGGGGTCCCCGGGGCTCACTGAAAGCGAAGTGATCAGAGTATTTAGACTCTGATCCTACCTAGACAGAAATTCACACTTGGCTGAGCTTTGGAAGCCCTGCCGCCTGCGACGCCCCATTAAATCTGGATCTGAGTGGGGTCCCGGCATCAGTGCTCGTTATGGGCCCAGAGGACCCCATTCTCACGGTGGGGAAACCCTGGCGTCAGAGCCCCTTTAGGCGCGATTCTCGCCTCTGGCGGGGCGGCCCGTGGGCCCCTGATGCCAGGACCCGCCCCCGTGGCTGGACTTCCCCGCGGCCAGCGCGGCCCTGGAGAGGAGCCGCACGGGCTGCTCTTGTCCTCGGAGCCCTGGAATTAGCGATCAGAGACGGCTCGGGGTGGAAGATGTGCTTTGCCAGAGGAACAAGGGCAGACGGCTCCTGTGCCCACACGCGGTCAGGAGGTCAGCCTGGAGTCTGGGCACACACAGGCGGCTGGCGGAGGTGTCTGCCCCCGCCTCTCCCCGGAGGGAGATTCGAGGACGGACCTGGCCTCCTGGAGAGCGCCCTCTCCCCGAGCGCGCCTGCCCCTGCCCCGTCCGCGAGGCCTGCTCATGGGGGCAGAGGACAAAGGCGGAGGCCACCCAGCAGCGTCCCTCGTGGTCAAGGAGACCACGGTCCTCCTGGAGCCATGAGAGCCGCTTCCCTGACCGACCAGCCTGACTGCGGGGCCGCTGAGCAGCACGCACAAGCCTGGAGGCTGTGCGCGGCTGTCCGGGGACTGCCCTGAGCGGGGCCACAGAGCTGGGCCCGGCGCCGCGCACAGCCAGGGACTCGGGCTTGGCCTCACACTCCCCTGGGTGGCCCCCGGCCTCCCTGGCAGCTTTCTCCCTGTAGTAACGCTCCCTTAACAGGATTTGGTGAGGCTCAAACACGATCCTTGAGTGGGTTGGCTCTGAAAAGCTTTCTGAGACATGGCACCCGGGGGCTAGTGGCCAGTCCCTCGGCTCTGGGACGAGGCTGTGGGCACAGCCACAGCCCCTGAGGGTCCGGAGGCTGCAGACGCCGCTGCTTTGGGAGGCTCAGAGTGCTGTGTGTGGCAGAGGACAGGAGCGGAGGGCCTTTGTGGCACCCTGGGGCCCCAGCACTCAAGCCCGTCACCCTCAAGAAGCTTTTTTACTGTCCCTCAGAGAAGCCTGTGTCTCCACAGAGCTGCATTTCGCAGGTACCGGCTGGACAAGCCCCATTAAATCATGAGCGCATGCGAGGGGCTAATGCAATGCTTCTGACCCTTGCCGCCACCTGCCGTGGGGGTGAAGTGGCCGGGTCTGGGCCGCAGCCCCCGGAGCGCAGCTCGGGACAGGAGCCTCCAGGATGGATTCATGCTGAACTGATTTCCATTGTTAGACACAAGCTGCGGGGATTATTGCGAAATTACTTCAGTTAATTAAAAAAGAGGACGGCTTTGAAGTAATTTACGAGTGTGATGCAGTTTGCTCGAGTGGGCTCTGGATCTGCTGAATTCCAGGACGGCGGCTCTTCTCTCGTCGCGGCTGCAGCAAGGAGAAGCTGCGATTCATTGTTGGCATTGATTTTCTTTGTCATCAGATGAATCCCTCAGTGACTCTGAAGAATCTTGGTTAGTCGGGCTTGGAAAACGGATTGGCTGGCTTCTCCGAAGAAGCCCTCCGCCCCCTCCTCTGGTAAACGTGGGAGACGCTCACTCCGGGGCTGGGGTGGGGGTGGGGGGCTCGGCTTTCCCACCAGCCACCTCCCTCTCCCCCAGATGCTGGCCAAGCCTTTGCTGTTAACTGATTTTCATGTTTGGATGCAATTCTAGGAGAAGGGAATTAGAAACCTTTTGTTAAAAGGAGTGCTGGTCACCCTCAAGGGGTGTCCGCGCTTCCGTTAGCGACCTGTGAGGCTGGTGATGCGGCGTGGACACCGCCCGCCAGATGGCTTTGCCGCTTGCCTCTCCTTCCGCGCTGGGCTGGCCAGGCCCTGGTAAGCAGTCAGCGACTGCCGGCCGCAGCAAAGCCCGAGCGACCCTTCCAGACAGCTGATGAACACGACCCCTAAGGCCATCTTACCGCACCTCCGCCCGGGTCTGCCTGGCCTGACCCAGCCGCACCCCTGGGTCAGATCGGGGGCTGTCAGGACACATGAATGTCATGGGGCGTCAGGTTCCACGCGACGCCCCTCGCGGGGCAGACGGACCTCCTTTCCACACACACGCTGCAAGGAAACGTGGTGCTAAAAGAAACTGGGGGCCTCTACAGCCGGTTGCCACGTTGGAATTGCATCTGCCTCATTAAAAAAACCCACAGATGTGGCCCTCCCTGGTGGTGCAGCGGGTTAAAGCACTGCACTAAGAAGCTTAAGCCAACTCCGCATGAGTTTGATCCCCATCTGCCCCAGAGGTGACCCACAGGGCGCGGCAGACCTCTCCTGACCCGCCCGCTGCTCCCCTCAGCAGTGGACTTCGTCGATCTGCCTGTTCTGCTCCCCACTCTGTCCCTGGTGAATCCTCTCACCCTCCGCATCTCTGGCCTGTACCCCAGTTCTGTATGAATAAATAAATAAATCTTTAAAAAAAAACAAAAAACAAACAAAAAAACCGCAGATGTGATTAAGACACCCGGGGACGTCTGGAGTCTAACTGGATACTTGGAGTAGAGAAATTAAGGCTATTTCTTAAAGTATGATACATGTTTTGTTTTTATTTTCCTTTTCCCTCCCAGAAATGTTTCCCTCCCAGAGACACTGAAATACCTGTGTATGATGTCAAGACTCTACTTAAATCTGCTGGAGGGCAGAGTGGAGCTAGGTTGAAATTGGGTGCACCAGGGATAGATAATTACTGAAGCAGGGTGATGGGTCCACGGATATCCATGATAGTGTCTCTCTGTGTAAATACTGGAAATTTTCTATGCCAGAAAGCATTGTTTAAGCGAGTGAGCTGCTTTAAGACAAAGTGTTGGATGAAACATCCCTGAAATCTGGACAGCGGCAAACCCTGCTTTGCCGGTGACTTGACCCTCTGGCTTTCCACGCCATCAAGCCGTCAACACCAGCCCCAGGTGGGCACCGGCCGTCCCACCTGCCCGAGTTCCCTCGATGCCCGAGGATGGTGCAAAAGCTTCTGGTTGCCTAGCAACGCCGTGACAAATCAATCCCCCCACCCTAGCACAGTGGTTGAATATTGATTATCTGGGTGATTTGGGGACTGAGTCTCTGGATGAATGAGTATTTTCCTGGGTAGCTGATCAGGGCCATGACAGAGGGTGGGCAGGAGACAGTGCAGAGAAGGGCTGGATCAGACCTGAGACCAGCAAGGAAGCAGCAAGTGACCAGGAGAGGGGGTGGAGACCGCCGAGGGAGGTCAGCGGGTGAATGCACAGCCTGGAGCGTGGTCTAGATTCAGCACCCGGGGCTGGACAGCACCCAGGGGGTCTCTGCCGGCACATTCCTGTGTGGTGGGGGCTGTTCGGTGCCAGCTGCTACTTCAGCTCTGAGTATGTGATATGAAGGAGGCCAAGATCCCCGCCTGGCCCTTCCTACTGACCAAGGGGCTTGAGGCACTGAGATAGCTTTGCTCAATTTATAACCATATTGATAAGCAATGCTTGCTGGGAGCGCAGGCAAGATCCTGAGAATGAGTCCGTGGACCCTCACTCCTGGCAAGCGGCGCTAGTTCGTGTTCTGTGAGGAGGCTCGACAATGCCAGTTGCTGCCAATTTCCCATTCAAAAGAGCAGTCAGGGAGAGTGTGGATGGAAAGGAAGCCCGTCTCTGAAATTAGCCAGCTATTCATGCTCAACAACCAATTGCAAAACGCAGTGGAACACGAGAATGGGCACTTACGCCTCACTCGTTTGGGGGTCACTGGGGACGCAGGCGCAGCTGGAATCAGCTCCTTTGTGCGTGGGATACAGACCCCCACGTGCTCTCATCCTCACCCCCGGACCTGGAGGCACATTCCAGTGGGAGGACGGCAGGTGGACACGAGCGGGCACTCAGGGGGCTCCTCCCGGAGCGCTCATCATGCCCATGACATGAGCAGACGGCCGGCGGCCAGCGAGGTGTGTTCTGCCGCAGTGCACACAGCGGGTACTTGCTCCACGGAATTTAATTTCTCACCCCTAAAGGGCCGCCTGTAGCTGTAACCGCCCAGAGAGAGACACTGGTGGGAAGGGAGAAACTACCCCAGTTAGCTGCCCGGGGCCCGACTGCCCGCCTGTCCTCCAGGGTCCCGGGGAGGGGTGGGAAGTGGCGTCATGTCGGAACCTGGCCGCCGGCCCGGGCCCCGGGAGCTCCAGGAGGTAGGGAATGTGTCTGCAGCTTGAGCTGAGCAGTTTTGCAGCATTGAAAGTTTTCCTCAGTGTGTGTGTCGCTCCCTCTATTTATAGACTCCTGAGGGGGCAGGGACGAGGGAGGCCTCCACCCCCACCAGGCAGAGAAGGCCAAGAGGCTGTCACGCCTGCCAAGACGCATGGAAGGTACAGTCAGCTTTGCACAGGCGTCTCTGGTGTGTAATGAAGGCTGGGAAGAGCGAAGAGACTGAAATTAAAACACAGGCTGGCTAGTTGTGAAATACAATGTTTCCTGGGAGGTGTTAGCGACTGTTTAAGTTCCAGAGCACAGCATAGCTGCAGTCCCACCCGGCCATGCAGCGACCGCACCGTCTGTGGCCGGGAACGGACACGGGCGGCTGGGAGGCCTCCCGCCCAGGTTCCCCGGTGAGTGGGCCCAGGGGCAGCGGTCTGACCTATGGCTGACCTTCAGAGACGGGAGATGTTCTCCTTCCGCGGGAAGCAAGTGAGGGTGGGGCCCTCCGGCCAGGCACCCAGGCCCCTTCGCTGCCTCCTGCCGGCCGTGATGCTTTCGACCCTAACACAGCATCAGAGACAAGATGACATCATTTCTGGAAAAGGGGGTGAAGCTCCCTAGAGGATGAGTGACATCTTGAGGTATATTTAGCTCAGAGGAGTGTACCCGGGCTTCCTGGGCTAGCAAGACATGAGAAGAGGCAAGAAGTTGAGAGAAAACCACCCAGGCAGAGCAGTGACACACGTGGTATCTGTTTAGTCAGTCACTGCCCCTCGCGGCTGTGTGACCAGTCCCCGGACACCCCCTGCTCGCAGCCCAGAGCAGCCAGCACTGTCCCACTCAGTCCGCGTGGGCTGGGGTGACCTTCCCATGCGCGTCCGTCGGGAGCCCGGGCGTGCTGCTGCCCTGGGCGCCTTCTCCAGGCTGCGCCGGGGTGGGGGGCTCAGACGCAGGCGCCCCTTGGCCCGCGTGAGGCCTGCTCACGCCCTTGGCCCACCTAAGTCCCTCTGTCCGTGCGCTGAAATGCGGCTCAGCCCTGAGATGCAAGTGCCACCTGCTCTGGGAGCCGCACCCCCAGAGGGGGCCCCCCCGAGCCTCACCCCCAGACGGGGGCCCCCTCCTTGCTCCTGCCGTGCCTGCGCCGCCAGGCCAGAGCTCAGACCTGAACTCAAACTGCGGTGTGGAGCATGGCCTTGGCTTCGGCCCACAGGTCCGAGCGCCCGCTCTGGTCTGCCCGGAGCACCTCCCCCGCCAGCCAGAAGAGCCGCCCCCCCGGTTTCTCAAGCTCGCAGGGGCCCCGCCGGCTGGAGTTACCGGTGGGTCTGCTCATCTGGGGGGCTTGCTCTGCCGCCGCCTCGCTGCCCAGGGCTCTGTCTTCCTGTGCAAGGTCAGAGCTGCCCGGTCACGGGGTCCACCCTACAGGGCGCCGTCACGCCACTCAGGCGCAGAAAGCACGGTCACTCTGGGAAGGGCGGGCCTCCCAGGGTGTGACGGGAGCACCAGGGCACTGATGGACGACCAGCGGCCAGAGACTACCAGGGCCGCCTTGCTGATAAGATGGACACCCTGGCTGGGCCTCAGCTACGGCCCCAGCCGCGGCAGGTGCGAGGCCTGGAGGGCGGGCTCGCCAGGGGGGCCCCTCCGCCCCCTCCGCCCCCTCCTGCGTCCCCCTTCCCCTCACAGCTACGCTCGCGAGTATCCCAGCAACAAATAGGCGGGGCCCTGCAGCAGTGCCCTGCGTGGTGCCACCCACCCATGGGGTGCTGCCACGCAGCAGTTACTCCTGCGAGCCTCAGGGCCCGGGCCCGGGCGGCCTGGCCTCTGGTCACGGCAAAGCCGGAGCCCGCCCGACGCGCCTCTCCGCTACGGCCGGGTGGTGTCCGCCCAGGCTGTATCTTCTCGGTCACCTGCTGTCCCTCTCAGCTGTCCAGCATCGGTGTCCAGTGTGCGGCCACCTCATTCTGTTCAGTGCACGTCCCCGCCCTCGCCAGCGGGGCAAGCCGACTGCAGCAGACGCGTCGGTGGACCGGGGGCTCCCGCCCCGCGCCCCTCTCTCCCGGCCCCAGCTCCCCTGACGCCGCCCCCAGCTCCCACCCCAGACCCACCCACGTGCCTGACCCGGGCCTGGGGTCAACCGGCTTGCTGGCCCTCCTTGCCCGCACCCGCCCTGGGCCTGGGACGCTGGGCGGACATTAGCGTCCACGGAGTCGTGGGAGATTCCCTCCACCACCAGCCCCAGGGCCATTGAAATAATTTCCTGAAACCCAGCCAGGGCCCCTTTAGCGCCAATGATGTCGTTTTCCGTGAATTAGCTTGCATGGTGTCACCACGCACCTCGGAGCCCCCCGGAACACTCCAAGCTGGCTGCGCTGCCCAGAGCCTGAGTCCCCTGGGGACAGGCCCTCCCCCGCCCCCATGCAGCTGATTACAATACAGCTGACTGCAGGGAAGGGCCCCACCCCGTGGCCAGTGAGACCAGAGATGGGAACACGGTTTGCAACGCTGAGAATGCCCCTTGCTGCTCCTGGGGCTGCCGCTTCCTTCAGGGTCAGTCTCAGGGTCAGTCTCAGGGTCAGTCATGAGGCCGGAATGGGGGGGTGTGGCCGCCACCTTCCTCTTCGGGAAATGCCCAGGGCTCTGCGGCTGGGCTCTTCGGTCTTCCTCCTGCAGCTCCTGCAGTGAGGGAGTCACTTCTGCGGGCAGTCGCCCCGGGGGCGGGCTCGGGAGGGTTAAGGCTGGGCTCTGTCTGTGGGGTGCGCACCCTCCCCGGGAAGGGCTGGCCATGGGTGCTGTGAATAAGAGCCGAGCTGTGGTGCCCCATGCATGCAGGCAGTGTGCGTGGGGGGGCAGAGCCCCCTGCCTGTCCTCTCAGGGCTCCTGCCCCCACCCCTGGCCTCGCTGTTCCCCAGGGAAGCTGGCGCCAGACCCCCCCTCCTTCCCTGACCCCAGGGCTGGCCGGGCGCAGGGAGCGGCGCCCTAGGGGTGCCCGCCTCAGGCCCCCCACCCCGCCCCCTCCTCCTGGCCTTCCACGCCCCTCCCCCTGGTCAAGGCTTGGTCCGGCTGCTCACTAGGCAAGGCGCTAGGTGGAGCGGGGACCCAGGTCGGGGAGGCGCCTCACGGAAGCCGACGGCTAAGTCGGGAAAGCGCCCGCGGCCATCGCTGGACCGCAGCCCCCGGGCAGCCGACTGGCTCCAGGGGCCCAGAGCGCATCGCCCAGGGGGGCCTCGCGAATCACGGGCCTTGCTGGGGGCCGGGCGTGGGCGGGCGAGGGGTGGGCTCAGCCCCTGCGCCCTCAGCTGCGTCTCTGGAAGGAGCCGCGGTCCGCGGAAGGGCAGGCCGGCGG
>NW_004567139.1:9128752-9132094 GCF_000260355.1 Condylura cristata | reverse complement strand
GGGGATCCAGGAACTTGGGAGGGGGAAATCCTTTATCATCACAAAGTCCCTGAAAGCTAACAATGGCCTTCCATAAAGTAGCCGAATCGTAGGAGTCGTTGACATTTTGACTTTGTCACCACCAAGTGCAGATATTTTCCGATCCCAGATATTGCCGGTCGTGCTATTATCGATGTGTTCGTAAACAGGCACCTAACTGTCTACTTCAGAACTTTGGCTTTTACTATTTTCACGGAGCTGGAGGTTGCCGGCTCCGTTATCAAAAGTCCCGTCCTTTATGCTTCGGTATGGACGCAGGTGTCCACCTGCCTGCTGCCCTCCCGCTTCCCCTCGGACATGATGTGAGCGGCAGCGAACTCACCCCCCACCCCGACTCCCTCTCTTGCCAGTGACCGTGGCCCTTCGCCCACCAGGAAACTCCTACTCATCCTTCAAAACCCCACTCATGCGTAAGTGGATGCTGTTAGTCAGCGTCACCCCGGGACCCTGTCCCATCTCTCAGAGAGGGGGTGCCTCCTAGGCGCCTCAGGTCCTGGCACACCAGTTCCAACACCCACTGAAAAGATGACTTGAGAGGATGAGCTGGCTGAGCATCCCAATGCCTGCCTGCGGCCTGCGGAAGGGCACCGTGGGCCCAGACTCGCCCCTCGGACAGGCATCCCAATGCCTGCTCGCTGGCCCGCGCTCGGGCACCGGGACGTGCGGGCAAGGAAGGCCGGGTGGTTCCTTCAGGACGGGCTCGGGGCTCGCACCTGACTTGGCTCCCTGCGGGTGAGGTGGAGCCAGGACCCCTGCGCAGAGCTGGCCTGAGGGGCAGCAAGGTCTGTGCGCGAAGCTGCTGGCACTGAGGCGCTCAGGACCGGGGGCTCCGGCCGGCTCTGTGGGCGCTCCGGAGAGGGGGACACGCGCCGGCAGGAGGGACGGGGTCTGGAGGGGCCGGGGGGGACAGAGGCGGTCGGTGATCAAGCATTTCGTGGGTGCGAGCGGCATGGGGGCTGCTGCACAGGGCCGGGGTAAGCTGCACCCCCCGGCGTTTCGCCCCAGTGGGGGGGACGCTGACTGCAAACTGGCTCTTCCCACCCACTCCAGAGCCAGCAAGCCAACGCCCGGCAAACCCACTGCACAGCCTTCTCCCTGCAGAAAAGACCTCGACCCAGTCCGTCTATGCCGGGGCGGGTTCGAGCCAGGAGCCGCAGCCCCTGTGAGGCCCTCTGATTCCCTGCCCGCCCGCCCGCCCCGGAGCAGGCGGGGAGCCGGGGCAGGCTGCCCCTCCTCTGCAGGTGGACGCCGGCCCGGCAGACACAGCTCCCCCAGTGAAGGCTCTTCCCAAGGCTCCACTGTTTGCTCCTGACGCACCTGTAGAGCCGAGACTCCGGGCCAGGTGCGTAAAGGCGTCCGCAGCTCGGGCCCTGTCTGTCAGGGCGTGTGACCGCGGTGCGCTGTGTCCCTCAGAGCTCAGAGCGGGCAGGCGCAGGACAGGGTGGGCGCCACCTCCCCTCGCCCCGAGGCCGGGTCTGCCCTGGGTGTGGGGTCCTGGCCAGCAGCTGCGCCTGAGTTCACAGCCCCAAGCAGGCTGCTGCTTTTTCCAAAAGACTCCTGAGGGCTCTGCCTAGAACCTTAATCTGGGAGACCCTGGGGCCCCGGGGGACGCCGGCCCTGGGCGTTACCCAGTTTGTGCCCAGAAAGCGGTTCCCTTGCGAAATTCCCTCCACGCTGTCACCACAGCGCCCTCAGCCGCCCCGGGGCTGGTCACGGCGGGGACCACAGGCGGCCGTCTGGGCTGGGGGCTTGGGCGCCGGCCGTCAGGTCAGGGCGTGACCGCAGCCTGCCCCGCTTGGGGTGCACAGACAGACACAGCCCCGGAATGTGCTGCGCCGTGAGGGTCAGAGAGGCCCCTGGAGGGGTCTGAGCCAAGGAGGAGCCGCTGGCAGCTCAGAAAAGGGCTTGGGGCGTCTCTGTGCAGCCGGGAGGCCCGGGGGTGGCGAAGGCCACCCCGAGGGGCCCAGCCCAGCCGCCTCCCCGTGGGGGGACACCCATTCCGTCTGGGCCCTGTGAGGCGCAGCCCCACCCCCTGCTTCACCCCTCCAGGTTTCCGCCCGCCCTGTCTCCCCATGTCTCCACCCTTAGCCAGCGCCTCCCGAGAGGAGCCGGCCTGGGTCAGGGCAGGCCCAGGCGTGCCAAGCATGGGACTCCCAGGCTGCGCCCCAGAGGGCACCAGGGTGCCCGCGCCTCCCTTCCCAGGCGAGGCCAAGGTTCGCTGCTGCGTCTAAAGTGATGGTGCCCCTGGGGGTGCCGTGACCCGCCCCTGTCCTCTCGCCCACCCCCGAAATCCCCATCTGACCTCCAGGCACCTGGCCAGCAGGGATGCGTCTCTACCAGCCAGGGTGTCTGGGGCTCGTCCCCGGGCAGCGGCACCAGTGTCCACGAACTTAGTGGCCCAAACACGCTCATGCAGTATCCTGTGTTCCGGTGAGTGCGGCCTCAGTGGCCAGAGCCCGGGTCCTCTCTGGAGCCCCAGGCGCTCCCTGGTCCTCCTCACCTGAGGTGGTCAGCAGAACTCCGTCCATGGGCCTTTTCTCGGGCCTGTCAGCCGAGGGCTCCCTCGCCTTCCAGGCCCTCCGCCAGCCTGTTGCTGGGCTGGCACTCGCATGTCGCATGTACTGAGGCAGGATTAGCAAGGCTGGATCTCACGCCTGCAAGTGGAAGTCTCTGCTCACGGGGAGAGCTTGGCAGGAAGGCTGTGGGAGCAGCCTGAGCTGGGGTGTGAAGGGTGTGGGCAGGGGATGGAGCCCGTCCAGACAGAGCCAGAGGGATGGGTGGGGGTGTCTTTTCCACCAGCTGAGCCGGTGAAGGCCATGCCTGGGGCCTCCGCAGACTCCGGGGGCCAGAAGTGAGGTGCTCACCGCGCAGTCCTGGCTGGGGAGCCGGTTCCGGGGGAGGAAAGCAGAAAGGAGGCGTCACAAGGCAGACCCACAGGGGGGCGGGGGAGAAGGGGTTAGCAGAGCCACTGACACAGTGGAAACAAGACCCTCCGGCGACAGCCAAGGCCTGGGTGACAGCGCTGAAGACCCAGCAGGCAGCGACGGCGGTGGACAGTGTCCATCACAGACCCAGGAGGTGAAAGACAAAGATATGGAGGCTGAGCCTTGTGGGGTCTCCGGTGCCCTCAGACTCCATCCACAGTCAGCAACCCTCGGCTCACAAGGAGTGGGCCCCTCCCAGAGAGGAGATGGCTGTGAGTGCTGTCTCTGCCCAGCACGGGGCAGCAGTCCTCTGCCCACTGCGCCCACCGGCGGTCCTGCCCACCGCCCACTGCGCCCGCCCGCCCACTGCGCCCACCGG
>NW_004567139.1:9115703-9127337 GCF_000260355.1 Condylura cristata | reverse complement strand
TCCGTCCATCCACACCCCGACCCATGCAGTGTCTACGGAGAAGTGTGATGATCTTAAAATATCCCCTAGCGAGGTTTGTCACATTATCTCTTTCGATTAGAAAGTTTAAACTTCACTGCCATCAAGTACATTGATCTTATTCTACACAGTTTGTGCTTTCTGGGCCTTCAGGAGCCCGTCTCTGCCTCAACCTCACAAAAATGGCCTCTGGAACGTTCTCTTGAAAGATTTAACATTTTGCTTTTTCACTAAGCCCTGACCCGTCTGGGGCTCACCCCCGCGCGTAGCACCCAGGACCCATGGCACGGTTCCCTGTGCGGAGAGCCGGCCCAGCACCCTGCGGCCCTCTCCACCCGCCCACCGCGGTGCTGATTCCTCTGCCACCAGCCACGTCCCCCAGCGCCCGCCTGCAGGCTTCCCGCGGCCCGCTCGGCTCAGCTCCAGATCACGCTGTTCTCATCACCGCCTTTCACTTTATAATAAGTATGTGCAAGTGGGAGGGCACGCGGCTCATCTGCCTTCTTCAAGACGGTTGTGGCCATTGCTGGACTTGGCCACAGACACGTGGCAGGCGTGGCATGTGGCGAGGGAGCCTCTGTCCCTGGACAACCTCGTGGACCCACGTGTCTGCCGGGACCACCTCTTAGAACATTACCCACACTGTTTCAGTCACTGCCCATCTGCATGAGCATCCATTAAACGCGGCCAAATATTTATGCCAAGTAATATTTTTCTCTGATTTATTACATCAGCTGTGATTCTGGTAAAATGTTGAACCAAAATGACAGAGCTTCGAGGAAAACAATTCTGATGTTTCACCACTCACTGTGAAACTTTTTTGGTCCACGTGGCTCATTGGCTTGAGAACATTTCTGTGTGTCCTCTTGCTGAGAACGTTCTTTACAAAGAGCCACGAGTGGCTGCCGACCGCCTTCCCTGACACACAGGGGTCACGGCGAAGGGCTTTCTCCTCCTCTTCCACTGTGCTGATCACTAAGCGGATATTTTGGCGTTAGGCCGCAGTTTCCCGCGGTAAGCTGCGCTCAGTGTGGAGGATTTGTAGAGGCGCTGGGCTTGGTTTGCTCATCTTGATTCCGGATTTGGGCATCTGCACCCCTACTGTCCTGGCGGGTGCTTCTCTGCCTGCTCTTGGCATCCAAATTCCGGATGAAAAGAGTGAGGGGCCTGCCTGTTGTCCCCCGCCCTGGAAATTCCCACAGAACCATCGTGTTCTTGTTGAAGACCCGGTAAACCCGCCTGCAGCGGTCTGGCTCGCTGCTCTTGCCTGTGGGGGGTCTCCTGAGGGAAATCCCTCCACGCTTGTGGGTTGTTATTTTTTGGGACATTTTGATCACTTCTGGTGTTTTTCCCTACAGCTTGGTCTGTTTTCACGTTTTTAAACTTTTTGACATAAACTTGTGCAAATCACTTTTTATTTTTCTAAAGCATTCTACTGAGTGTTGGTCTTCCTTGGCATGCTCGATAATATCCCTGGGGGTCCCTCTCTTTCATCCTTATTTTCAAACATTTGACTAGTTGTCTTCTTGAAGAATCGACTTTGCATTTGTTAATTCTTTCTTGTATACACTTAGTTTACTGACTTCTGAGCTTCTCTTTAATTTCCCTTTTCCCGTCCTTTACAATTTTCCCTTGTTTCTTGGGTGCTTATTTAATTAATTTCCACCATTGCTTGCCAATGGGTATTTCGGTCTCTCCCGTCACTGCGAGAGCTGTTTCCCATGCTTGGAAATGTAACCCTTTCGCTGGAGTTCACTTCTAAGTACGTGATCATTTTTACAATGCTTTATCTTTTCATTTACTTAGAACTATGCTTTTTAGCTTCCAAACATTTGGGATTTCTCATTTTAAGTCAGGACCTGATCTCTGTGATGTCTGTTCTCTGGTGTTTGCTGAACTCTGCAAAGTGTCAGATGGGTGTTTGAAAAGAATATTTAGCTCTTTCAGTTTGTTTTTCACATGGTTCAAATCCATATTCTTTTTTTTTTATAGTTTTGTTTTAATGATGTAACTTCTCTCTTTTTTTCCAATTCTGTAATAGTTTATTTTTACATATTTTGTGCATTTTTCCATCTCAGTTGCAATCCCCTTGGGTTTCCCATCACCAAATCACCCATGTGCCATCACCATTCAAATCTATATTCTTACCAATTAATCTATACTTTTCTGGCAGAGATATGTTAAAATTTTCCACTATCATTGTGAGGTGCTGGTTTCTTCTTCAGCTTTATTTTCTGCATCTGAGATGAAATATATAAATAGAGGATCGGGGTTGACATATTTTCTTGAAGAATTCTTGCTTTTATTGTTGAGTAAAGGCCCTGTTTTTTTATCTTAATGATTCCTATGTCTGGTTGTAGAACTACTACAAATCAACCTTGTTCCATGGGCATATTTTTTTCAATTTATAATTATTTTCAACCTGTGTTTTGGGGCCGAGATGTATTAACTGGAATAGATATCTCCATGATAGACGAAGAGTTATGAAATCATCAAAGTGGCCTTGAACGCAGGAAGCAGTCTGGCAGATTTTATTCTGCCAGAGCTACTCCAACAATCACAAGTTGGAGTTTAGTTTACATAGGCAGGAACAGCGAGTCCTGACATCAAAAATGCAATTATTCTTGATGGGCGTGAGAAGTCAGGGGTGCAGGGGCAGGATCTGGAACTAAGATGCTTTAACCTAATGCTGGTGCCCTCTGTGAGCACGGGAAGGCCAGGGGTCAGCCTCTTCTCCAGGACGCAGGGTGGAGACACAGAAGCTGGCTACCTGCTGCTTAAATCCTTTTAATTCAGTTTCTCGGTCATTAATGGGGTTGAAGAGGCCAGCTTTCTGGAAGCAATCCATTACAGATTTCAAGTCCACACAGATGGCTTCATCCTCCTTGCTAGACCAGGGAGGGGGCGTTACCGGAACGTTCCAAAGCATGTTCACCCTTGTATCTCAGAGGCTGCATGTAGACTTCTCCAGCCAATCACTAGTCTCTGTCAGCTAACAGGCAAGTTCAATCCATCTATTGTTACTGTAATTACTAACTTATTGGAACTTAACTGATACACTGGACTTGAATCTACTGTCTCATACATTGCATCTCTAGTTTTTCTCTTCCATCTCATATGTTATTGTGGGCTAGTCTTCATTTCCCTTGATTCTCAACCCCTTGATTCATCATCATCATAATTATTAATATGACTATTAACTATAATCAACGTTTATCATAACCAAAGTCGACTGGCACTTGAACTCTTCCACACTTACTTTCCATTCCCACTGAAGTTCTTTCGGTGAGGATTCCTGGTGGGAGACTGGGTGTCTGAAACTGTCTCCATGACAGCCCTCAATTTAGGGGTAGCTCAGCGGGACCTACAGGGTTTGGGGGAGCGCTGCAGGCCCTCACGCTTTGCCAATGTGGCCAGAGCCCACTGGTGAGGCTGAGAATTCTGCCCATCAGATGTCTTCTTTTGGCGAGTTAGTCAGAGCTCTGTGCTTTTAATGCGCTCCAGTTTCCCCACAAGGTATCCATTTTTATTCTGTTTGGATAATGGGATACTTTACTCTGCTATCTTGTTCCTTCAATTATGGAAAAACCCGTTGTCATTTTTCTTACTTGAATTTGCCTCTTCCTTTGCTTTATTTCCTTTCCAGGACCATTTGCGAGAAAGGCCTCCAACCTGCTCCCTTCACCTCGTTCTTATTGTGCCGTAACAGTTCCACGCTTTTCATCTCTGTCTCAACCGCACTTTGGCTAAGCGCCTTCCGTTTATCTTCTGTTTCTCTAATTCTCTCTTTGGTGTTGTCAACTCTGCTATTTACCTCAGAAATTGATTTTGTACTTTTAATGATTTTTTTTTAACTTCTAGATAATTTGACTATTTTTCATGTTGCTTTTTCTTTTGCCCAAAGGTGCTATCATTTCTACGTGGCCCAATGACTTCTGTTCCTTCTTTCCTTTTTTTAAGATTAATTTATGCACACAGAACTGGGGTGCAGGCCAGAGGTGCAGGGGCGGTGAGAGGTTTCACCAGACACAGAGTGGGGAGCAGAACGGGCAGGTGGACTGAAACACACTGCGGAGGGGAGCAGCGGGTGGGGGAGGCAGCAGGGGTCTGCTGGCCATGTGGTCGCTCTCTGGTCAGGGATTGGGCTGACGGGGCTGCCGCTCGCTCTGAGGTGCTGCGCTTTAGCCTGCGGGCTGCCGGGGAGGGCCCCTTCTCTTACTCCTTTTGTCTGTCTACGTGCTTCAGAATGACACTCAGACATTCTATGGATTCTTTGGGGGACTTTTCTCCTCTGGTGTTCCTGATGTCTCTCTCATGGTGGTTTGCCTGCACATACATATTTTTGTTGTTCATTAACAGTCTTTCTCCTGCCCACGGGAATCCAGTAACTCCTAGGCTGCGGAACCGTCCCGCAGAGCAGATTCATACCTCCTTCTGCCGGGACTCAGGTGGGTGGATGTTCTGGGCCAGTTTTGTGGGTTTTTCTACCTCTGGGCGGTGAACAGTCGTGAAAGGCGCTGAGAAGCCCGAGTCTGACTGTCGGTGCGTCTTGTCTTGGTGCTTCTTCGGGGCCGACGTGAAGGGAGGCCCCGTTCCAGCCCGTCGCCTCCGGGAGCTGTGACCATCACCTCCCGCCCCATCTTAGCCTGAGCTGGGGAGGACCAGGGCCTCAGCCTCCGCTCCGGGCTTCAAAGTGCTCCCGCCCTCCTGCGGACTGGCTCTCTCCGCTGAGGCTGGCGTTTAAAGGCCAGTGGTGTGGCTACATTCTGTCCGGCAGACCAGGGTGGACAGTCCTTGAGCACTCGGCTTGCCTGCTGCTGGGAGCTTCTTACTTTCCACCCCCCACCACCTCTTCCCGGTTTGCACAGACATGCTGCAAGGGGCCGTTGGAGGCAGGAGGAAGAGATAGGACCGGGAGACAAATGAAAACGGGGTTCGCTGGTGGGTCTGGGGTCTTGGGTCAGCCACTCAGGCAGGGCGGCTTGAGAAGCCCTCCAAAGGGCGTGCGCCAGGCAGCTGTGCTCCCACAGGCCGTCCAGCCCATGGGGGGGCACTCGGCGCGGGGGGCCAGGACCTGGGACACCAGAACACTGGCGGGCGGGCCTCGCAGAGAACCGGGACGCGGCACCAGTCTCCTCCCCGGGGACACCCCGGGCTGAGCTCCGCCAGGCAGAGGCGCCAGGAGAGGCGGCTGTGGGAATCACGCTGAGTACCTGCTGGGCACTGCCAGCCCAGGACGGGGGCGCTTCACGCAATATTTCAAGGGAGAGGTATTGAGCCCTCACCAGGAGGAAGAAAAATGGCCGGTAACAGGCAGCGAACCGCAGGCCCTTCATGGGCGACAAGCAGCGAGGCTCGTGGGGCTGACCAGCCCAGGCGCAGAAGGAGGCCCAAGGTGCCAGGGAGGGAAGGGGCGACCGGGGACCGGGGCACGCCGGGCGGGCGCCGGCTTTCCCCCCTTCCCTGTCCTCCATCGACAGTGCTTACACTCTGTGGCCGCCTTCCACCCCCAGCACTCGGCGCCAGGAGGGTCTGCAGAACCCGGCACAAGCACCTGCGGCCCTGGGTGGCCGGAGCGTCACGAGAAAGCGCCCCGGGGAGATGTCCCCCTCCCGGCTGAGCCCCGCGGCCTCCTCGGGGCGCCGGCCCGCCTCAGGCCTGGGCTCGGCTCCGGCTTCGGCGCGATTCCAAGGAACTGAGAAGGGGGCTGCTGTTGGGGCAGGGGTCCGCGTGCTTCCAGAAGCCGTGTCCAGGGGTCTCTGCTGCGCCCAGAGCCCCAACCTGCAGCTCGTTTCCTCAGCCTGAAGTTTCAGCTGGCGAACCCCAAACAGCAGAACACTGGGGGAGAAAAGAAGTCGTCTGGGGCGATTCCAGCGCGAAGCTCCCTGCAGCCGGGGCGGCCAGTGGCCTCCCGCTGGCCGTGGGGCGCAGCTGCCCGTCCTTGCCGCCCTGGCTTGGTGGTCAGCGTCCCCGGACAGGCCACTCGTGACGTCCTGCCAGCCCCCAAGACTCGGTGGCTCCGGGCCCAGGCCCGCTTTCAGCGCCCGCTGACTTGGGGCGGGGTTGGGGCGTCAGCCGCAGCCCCTACGTGGCCACGGGCAGCAAGGAGGGGCTGGGCGCTAAGTCCAGTCCCAGGAGGAGCAGGGAGGAGCCTCCCTCCCTCAGGCCACAGCGTAATGCTGAGGGCTGCGGGCTGCCACACACCAGCTCTGCCCACGGGTGGCACGTGGGTGAGCCGGTGTCCCGGTACAGCTCTACTTACAAGACCAGGCGAGGGCCATTGCTGCCGTGCCACCCCGCGTGGTGGAAGCAGACGGGGCCTTTGGGCGTGAGCGGGGCGCGGGCCCCGTGGGCTCTGTGTTGAGTGTGGCCAGATACAGGCCATAGCACAGGCCCGAAGGAACGGGGCCTCGCTCCCAGGCACAGCGGCCCGTCCTGTCAGAGCCGAACCTAAAGCCTACGTGAGAGACGCGGCCCCTGGCCCCGGCCCTCTGGGCTCCGCCTAGCTGCTGCCCGGGAGCAGCAGACGCTGCTTGCTCGGCCCTGCCGCCCTGGCGGTCACAGACGTCGCGGCCAAGCAGTGTCTCATGGACGAGACCGCTGTTCCCCAGTGAGGTCGCACAGGGGCAGCCCCGGAGTGTCCTCACCCCACGGCTGACCCTCCGGCACCTTCGTCTTGGCTTGCAGCCTCTGGGTCTGCGGGGTGCCCGCCGCTTTCTGCCCCTGCGGCTCCTCCTCGGTGCTCCTGTTTCAGCGGCGGGAACAGCGCCGGGACCAGGTGCCGACGGCTGAGTTGGGGCCAAGACCGGTGTCTGGCCACGCGCCTGTGTAGGGGCGTGGACAGTGGGGCTCGGGGGAACCTTTGTCTTTCTCTGTCCCCTCCCCCACTTCCTAGAGATCACAGGAAAGAGCACCCCCCGGGTGGGGCAGGGAGAAGGGGGGCTGCCGCTGGCCCCTCAACACCCCCAACCCCATCGGAGCAGGCTCTGAGCAGAACCCCCAAGTCCAAGCACCACGGCATTCATCGCGCCCCTAGAGAGCCCTGCAGTTGAGAGGCAGGGCGGGTGCCTGGCCCAGCCTGAAGAAGTTTAAGCAAATGGGGGACGGACCTGTCCCACACACCCCACATCTCGGCAGGAAGTGGGCTCCGGCTGTCAGGACAGAGAACAGAGAGGTGTGGGGGAACAGGCCCGCGGCTGCCAGGCTGGGCAAGGAGGCAACCTGCTCCCCGCGGACCCCAGAGGACTGGCAGGGCCGGCCTGGGGCCTGCGACGGGCCAAGTGGGGGGGTGTGGGGGGCAGGGCCTTAGGATGCTGGCGCTTCAGGAGAATACCCGACTTAGGGGGCCCCTCAGAACTTGGGGAGCCCCCCAGGGGTGCCAAGAACCTCGGAGTCTGGCAGGAAACCTTTCAGGAGCCCCAGGAGCTGAAACCAGCCAACGAGCGGGAACCCACGGCGGCTCCCCCCCCACGTGTCCCCCTCGCCCGCCGTCCTGCACACTCCAGCCCTGGACGGGCACAGGCTGAGCTGGACAGAGATTCACCCCAGACCGGCCGGGTGACGGACTGGACGCTCTAAGAACCCAGTTAAGACTTTGCGGCCTACGGGGCGGTGGAGTCTCAGCTAAGGGAAATAGCCGGGGACTGAGGGGTTGCGTTTTCCTCCCGGAGGGGAGAGGAACTTTCTCCCCCACGCAGGAGACAGAAGGACGGTGCACTCGGAAGCAGGACCGGGGACCCAGGCCGGGCTGGGGGTGGACACCGGGGACCGTGGGGATTGCAACTGGCTTCGCTTCTGAAGGGCCGGCCCCCAAGAAGCTCAAAGAGGCCTCCCCCAACGTGTGGCTTCAGCTGTGGGCTGTTTGGACTGAGGCCAGTCGGGCCCCGCAAACGTGCTGGAAACTTCTCCCACGCCTGCAGCCAGCTGGAAAGGCCTTACCCAGACTCAGGTACATCAGACATAGCTCTGATGATCACGCGCCTCAGCCCCCTGCCGCGACTGGCCCTTTCCGCTTAGGTGGGTTCTCCTCCCCTGCCCCGGCAGCCCGGCCCAGCCTAGCTGCCCAGTCCAGCCCAGCCCCCTCCCTGGCCCAGCCCCGGCCCAGAGTATACGCCCCCATTTCGCCTCACGGAACCCACGTGTACCCACAGATCCCGGCAGGTACATAGTGAAACTTGGTTGCTGTGGACCAGGTCAGGCAGACTCTGAGGGAGGGCAGATCAAGGACGGACGGGAATCGGACGGGCTAGTGGGAAGGGGGTGAGAGGGGGTCGGGGGGCAGAATGCGCCCAGTGGTTGCTGGTCACGGCTGGTGGGGGCGGCGGCTACAGCCCAGGAGGCCCCACCTGCGCTGAGCCCAGGGCCGAGCGTGACTGTCGCAGTGGGGAGATGTCCTTGTCCCCTTCCCACCCCCGGGGCCGAGCGGCCACTGCCGCAGTCACCCCGCGGGGCGCCTGGCTCAGGACTGAGCCCCGAGAGCACACGCCCCTGGCCCCCAGCAGCTCCTGGGGCCGTCAGTGGGAAGCTCTGAGGCGCCCACGCAGGCCCACGCAGGCCCGCGGAGGTGTGGGGGGGACCCTCCCCGGGGGGGCCCTCCCCGCCTCCGCGACATTCTCCTAGCGGGTTTTTCCGTTTCGGACTTTCCCTCCAGCAGCTGGATTACGTGTGAAATTGGGAAACACCTCGTCCGCACACAAGTGGACACGCGTGGGGTGGGCAGGCCGGCCCTGGCGCCTCGTTATGAAACAGGCAGCCTCCTGCACCCTGCCCACTGGGGGGCCCGGAAGCCCTGGGGGGCGTCGGTCGGGCAGGGGCTCCTGCAGCTGCTGCCTTGAGCCCCACCGGCTCCCTGCCTTGGCACGCCCCAGGGAGGCACCCCATAAAGGCGATGTGGGTGGGAAATGGGGGGCTAGGATCCTGTCCAGCCTGCTCCCCGCCTGGCCAGGCAGCTTCTGGAAGTCTCCTTAATTAACGGCTATGGCTTCTGGGTGTCTCATCAGCCAACTGAACTGTCCTCCCGGAACAAAGGCCCCTGTGGGGGTGCCCCGCTTCCGGTAATGTCTCCCCTCTATCAAGTGTCTGGAGAGAAGTCCCCGGGGTGGTGCCCGTGACTCGGCTCCTCGGTCACTAAAGCTCTGGGGGGCGGTTGCTATAGCGACGGGGCATGGGCTGCTCTATGCATTTCGTGCAGGAGCAATGATGGATGTCACTGGCCTGGAGGGAGCCTGGGTCCGCGGTGACCAGCGTCTCTCGAGCTCCCTGAGCGGGGGAGGCAGAACCTGCAGGCGCAGAATTAGAAAATGGCCCTGACCGGCCGGCGGTGCTCCCCGCTCCCCGGAGCACCCCGTCTTAGCCGGCCCGTGGATGCGTCCTGCTCCGGCCTCGGGAGGGCACTTTGTGAGCTGAGCACTGGAACAGATGAACACCAGCCACAGAGAACGGACGGAGGAAGCGGCTCCCCGAGGCGGGGCTGGGACAGGGAGGGCGCCACGGGGCCGGCCTTCGGCTCCGGTCCTGTACGCTTAGTGACGGTCGTCTGTGTACCCGGGGCGGCGGCGAAGCAAATGGCAAAGGGAAGGGGGTGAGAGCCCAGAAAACCCACGCCCCGGGGTCGCAGCGAGGAGCCGGCCTGGGCCACGAGCCACGGACAAGCGGCTGCCCGCCCTGCCGAAGCGGCCAGGGGAGCAGGCCTTGCTCGTCTGCCCGGAGGGGGCTCTTGCTGCAGCTGGCCGTCCACCTGCGAAGCGGAGGCCGGAGCGCGGGGAGCGGGGGCAGGGAGAGGCGCTGGTCTGCCTCGCCCTATTCCCTGCTAGTTCTCTTTCCTTTCTGGTGCTCGCCCGGCAGACCAAAACCCGGCCCCCGGGGGCCCCTGTCGGCAGGCAGGAGCACCCGGAGGGGAGCAGCGCTGGTGTCTTCTGGGCCTGGTGGCAGAGGCGGCTGGGGGTGGGGCTGGCCACGGAGCCAGGCCACGGAGCCGGCGCGGCAGGTCCTCAGGCCTTCTGGGGCGCTCCCTGGGCTTGTAGCAAGTCCTGGCTCAGTTCTCAGAGTGGCTTCTGCTTCCCAACGGCCCCTCCCCGCTCGCATAAGGCCTGGGTTTGGGGAGGGGCAGGAGAGGGCTCTGGTGGTGGGCCGGGACGCAGGGCGGTCAGTCTGGCTGCGGGGGTGTCCACTGGCGGCATCTCGTAGACCCGCAACAGGGCTCAGCCCGAGCTCGCTCTAGAGCTTCTGGAGATGACGGAAGTTCTCCCTGGTGCAACCTCGTGGCAGCCTCTGCCCTGCCATTGCCTGTGGAATATTCTAGAATCCACCTCCTCTTCCGTGGTAGTCTCCAGGTAGGATGCTGTCGCTTCTCTGAGTGCCACTTCTCCAGAGTGAACAGCCTGACTTCTCCAGACCTTTCCTTGAAGGGCGCTGTCCTGTGGCACCAGAGGCGTGGACCCAGGGCCGGCCAGGGCAGGCTGGACACGCAGGCGCTAGCTCAGTGGATCCGCACCCAGGCCGAGCCCATGAGTGGGGAGTCAGGGGCCTACATGCACTTTCAGTCTCTACGAGGTTCCGGTGGGTTTGCAGTGGCTGCTGGGCACGGTCAGCCGTGACGTGGCTGCATACCACGGAGTGAGCCAAGGGTCAGCGCCCTGGCGGTACGAGATCCAACATGAAGCAAGACTCACACCAGGGACTGAGCCAAGGCTGGACTGAGCCCCCGGCTGCTCGTGTGGGTCACCGCACCTGCCGTGACCTCTGTCCTCATGCTGCTCTGATTTCTCCCCACAGCGTCAGATGGGGACCTGCTGTGTGGCGGGTGTGGGAATAGGCACGCTGGGAATATAGCTGCACAGCTCAGATGCGTCACCCCCGGGTCCAGCGACCTGCAGGCCAGTCGCCCAGCTGTCTCCGTGTCCGGCGGCCTGCAGGCCACTCGCCTAGCCATCCCCGGGTCCAGTGGCCTGCAGGCCACTCGCCCAGCTGGCCACAGCCCATTCCCCAGTGTCCCTGGGACAAACCGGCCTGCAAGACACTCACCTAGCTGTCCCCGGGTCCGGTGGCCTGTAGGCCACTCGCCCAGCAATCCCGGGTCCGGCGGCCTGCAGGCCACTCGCCCAGTTGTCCCGCAGGCCATTCGCCTAGCCATCCCCGGGTCCAGTGGCCTGCAGGCCACTGGCCCAGCTGGCCACAGGCCACTCCCCTAGCTGTCCCTGGGACAAACCGGCCTGCAGGCCACTCGCCCAGCTGTCCCGCAGTGAGAAAACACACGGACAGCAAGAGGCGGAGTGCCCCCTGCCTGGCGGCTGGTACTTGGCACCTCGGCTCCTTCAGGGGCAGGGGTCAACGGGGAGAGCTGTTGGCTACCACTGGCTCTCAGATGCCTGCAGTCTGGAGGGATGCAGATGACGTCTGCGCTGGCCCCAGAGGCACGGCCTTCGCGGGCTCCCCGGCCCAGGCGGGACCTGCCCCGTCCCAGGTGTCTCCAGCCACAGCCACCGCTCTGGGCTCTCTAGTTCTCTTTGAGCCAACTGGCTGCGCTGCTGGCCCCCAGCCCCCGCCTTGCACAGGGCCCCCCCCAGGGCTGGCCCCCTGTCCCCGCCTTGCACAGGGCCCCCCCCAGGGCTGGCCCCC
>NW_004567139.1:9113486-9115513 GCF_000260355.1 Condylura cristata | reverse complement strand
CCCCCCTTGCACAGGGCCCCCCCCCAGGGCTGGCCCCCTGTCCCCGCCTTGCACAGGGCCCCCCACAGGGCTGGCCCCCAGCCCCCACCTTGCACAGGGCCCCCCCGCCCAGGGCTGGCCCCCTGTCCCCCCTTGCACAGGGCCCCCCCCAGGGCTGGCCCCCAGCCCCCCCTTGCACAGGGCCCCCCCCGCCCAGGGCACAATCCTCGCACTCTGCTCTTCTGAGGAGGAAACTGAGGCCCGGAGGCTCAGAGGCCGCAGAGCCGAGCGCTGACAGCAGACTGAGGTGCTCCCGGAGGGTCCCAGACCCAACCCCCCCCTGCACACCACCTGGCAGCGCCCGGGCCGCCAAGCCGCCAAGCCCTGCCCGGGGCCCGGGGGTGCCGGCTGCGGACCCTCAGAGCTTTGGCAGGTGAGCCCCGGGCAGGCTCCGCCTCCCACACCCGGGAGACTGCGTGCGGCTACTCATGGGCAGCTCCCGCCCTGCCCAGCCAGTGGCCGCGGACCCCCTCCCCCACCGCCCTCCAGCCCAGAGCGGCCTAAAGCATCACCCCGCCTGGGCAGGAGGGCTGGCGAGGGCTGGGGAGCAGGAGGGAGCACCCCAGGGTGTGAACAGGGCGGCGCGAACAGGGCGGCGAGAGAACTCTTTCCAAAGCCCAGCAGCTCCAGGCATGCCCCCGCCCTCCCCCACAGAAGGTCCAGGTCCCAGGGGGCTGTGTGTGCCCAGCTGGCAAGGGGGGCGCAGGCTGGAGGGAGGCAGCTCCTGGGCGGGGCTGGGACAGGGGGCGGCCTTGGCGCCCCCACACCCCTCCCAGGCTGTGCGGGGCACCCGAGGCTTGTTCAGCGCCCCACCCCTCCCCAAACTCGGGACGGAGGTCTCGGTCTGGGCCTCCAGCTTACACAGGGGCCAGGAAGCCATCTTCTGGAAATTTCCATTCTCACCACCGTGGGATGTTCTGGCAACCCGCGGGCCTCGGAGCCCTCACCCAGGCCCTCCTCAGGGTGCAGTGGGGGCCAGAAGGAAAGGGGGGGGCCCAGGCGCAGAGCTCAAGCATAACACAGGAGGGGCCTCTCCTCACGCCGGTCAGAGCCGGACAAAGGCCGGGAGCCATTTCCCTTGCAAATGAGGCCGGCTGCTGGGCTTTCCTACAAGATTCTCCTCTGGCTACTGCCCCCAAGGCTGGGGACCCCTGCCTCCACCCCCCAGGCACGGGGCTCATTTCAATGAGTTGATGAGCCCCCAGAAAACAGCTGCCACCGTGAGCGTCTCACCCCCGCCTGGCCGAGCCTGCCCGGCTCTCCTCAGAGCAGTCAGCACAGCTCCTGCGGCGGGGAGCCCTGGGGCACACCCAGACATGAGGCAGGACCCCAGGACCTGGCCGGGGTGCTGCAGCGGCAGGGAGGCCCAGGAGACCCACAGGGGAGCCAGGCTGCCATCACTGCCCGCGCCTCCCACCAGGGTTCCCCCACCTTCCCAGGCTCCACACAACTTCCCCCTCCGCTGCCCCAGCCCTGCGGTAAAGAAGCTCCTCTGAGATTCCTTTCACATTTTCATTAATTTCTAATGAATAATTAAAACTAGAAGTTAATACTTCCAGCCCAAACCTGGGCTGCAGTGGGCGGGCTTTTGCAGCGGCGTTCCCGAGGCGTCTCTGCGGGGCCAGCGCCATCTGAGGGCCCAGTCACCCCTTCAGTACGGTGGACGGCGAGGGCTGGTGGCTGGGATGGAGGGTGGGGCAGAAGGGGGCACCCCAACACTGGCTCGCAGGGAGGCGGGGGCAGACGATGAGCACAACACGGACCCAGCCACAGAACCCAGATCCTGAGGCCCAGGGCGCCAGGCCCAGCGGTGGGGTCGGAGCCGGGGGCTCTCCTGCCCCTTTCAGGCTCTTCTCAAAATCAGCAACCACCCAGGCCCCCAGGAGCGAGCCCTCAGGGCGCAGCGGGGTCTGTGCCAGGCAGTCTGCCCACTGCGCCCGCCTGCCCACTGCGCCCACCGGCGGTCCTGCCCACCGCCCACTGCGCCC
>NW_004567139.1:9106375-9113106 GCF_000260355.1 Condylura cristata | reverse complement strand
CCGCCCGGACCGCGCAGCCCCTCGGCAAGCCTGTCCCTCCGGGGCAGCCCCCCGCCCGCTGGTGCCCACGCAAGTGTCCGACGCTCCTGTCCTTTTCCCACAGCCACCGCAGCACAAGTGCGACCCCCGGCCAGGGAGGGACCCCAGGGGGCAGCCGACCCCGCCTGTCTCCCCGCTGCCCCCTCAGCAGTATGTTTCAGTCTATCTGCCTGTTCTGCTCCCCATTCCTCTCACCTCCCACATCTCTGGCCTGTACCCCAGTTCTGTGTGCATAGTAAGTAAATACATCTTAAAAAAAAAAAAAAAGGCTCAGAAAAAATAAAGGAAAAGGAAAAGCAGGTCTTGGCCAGGTTTGTGTTCTTCACCCCCAGCCACTGCACAAAACCCGGCAAGTAACCACTCACGCTCTCTTCCTAGCACAGAGCTAAGCAGAGACCGAGGCCAGAGCTGGGATCCGGGCACTGGCTCTGGCCTTGTTACAGTCCTGGGACCTGGGGCCTCCATCTGAAAAGTGGGGGGCAGGAGGATTTCTGGTGTCCAGGCCGGCTGGGGCCTGTGGCTCTGCTCTGCCCCCCTGAAGCAGGGTCGCTGTGCAGCCTTCAGAGCTAGAACAGAAGAAAGTCACTGTGCCTGCGGACGCCTGTGGCTTCCACGAGTCCCTGCCCGTCCTGCCTCCCCACGCAATGGCTTGCAGTGTGGGGGCCCAGGACCCACAGCAAGGTCCCAGGCGCCTCCCCGGACCTGTCGCATCAGGGCCTGAATCTCAATAAGCTCAGGCTCGGGACGCAGATGACCACACCGGCAAAGCGCTGGCTTGGACCAGAGTCCAGTTGGGGGTGCTGACACTGTCTGGATGGCTCAAGTTGGGGCCACCCTGTGGGACACTGGTCTCTGGGAGCTCCATGACCTGCGCCAGCCAGAAGGAAGCCCCTGAGACGGGCGGCTCAGACATGGGAGCACGAGAGGCCATGAATGCCCCGTGTGGCCTGGGCACCACGCTGGGGCTACCCCATTCCACCACTGGTGCTCAAGGCAGCCTGGGAGCTCCCACCCTTATAGCAAATCCCACTTCACTGCTTTCAAGCTGTGCAAGTTTGGGCAGGTTACTTAAAGTCTCTGTGCCGGCTTTCTCGGTGGTACAATGCAGGTATAACAGCACCCCGCCCGCGGGGATGAGGTGCCTGAGGCGCGGCACATGGCCTGAGGGGGCTCGTGCCTCCGGCTCGTGCTCTCAGCACAGCGTACCCTGCACTCTGGCCTCCCTGAGCCCAGCGTCCTACAGGGTGGCCCCAACATGAGCCGTCCAGACGGTGTGAGCAGCGCGGGCTGGACCCTGGTGCAGGCCCGCGCTCTCTAGGTCAGGGCACCTGATTACTGAGTCCGGGCTGACGGGCACTCTGCCGGCCAGCACGGTCTGAGCCCCAGGCCTCGCAGTGGGAGGGAACCAGGGGTCTTTGCAGGGACAGAGAGGACCAGCTCTCCGGCCCCAGCTCTGCTGGCCCCAGCTCTCCGGCCCCAGCTCTGCCGGCCAGCACGGAGCAGGGCCACACCCACACCCCCACGCTCCCCGGAAAGATGAGAAACAGCATGGTTCCTCCCTGCAACGCACGTCCCAATAAAATATTTATTATTTCAAGAAATAAATCTTTAAAAAAAGAGAGAGAAAAGAGTGTCTCTATTGCTTTCCCCGGACAGGTCAGATCCTCGGTGACCGCTTAGTTTCTGCAGCCTTGGGGGGCCGCCCAAGTCAAGAGAGGGCTCCCCGGTGGGGGGCATCGCCTTGAGCTCACCGCAGGGCCCCTCCCCCACAACCAGGGCCCTGGCTGCCTGGCACGTGGAGGCTGGGGCTGGGGCTGGTTGCAGGGAGGGAGCAGACTCAGGCTGGGGGGGGCAGTGTCTCTGAGGGGCCAGCTATGGGTGGGGCGGGCTGTCCTGGGCGGGGCAGGCATGCCACTTAGAGGTGGGTGGCTGGATCCAGAGTGGTCTGAGACTGGAGCAAGTGGAGGCGGGGCACAGCAGCACTGGGGGGCGGGGGCCGCTGGGGCCAGCAGGGCCGGGCAGCCAGGAACTGGGCTGGGTGTGCCATGGGCTAAAAATGCACCCCAAGCCTTTGCCTGCAAAAGGTGCTGAGGGGCTCGATCCCAGGGTGGGGTTCAGAGCCCATTCTCAGAAGCTGGGGTCAGGATGGGGCTTTGGGAGCGAATCCAGGGTCAGGAGTAGAGATCATGCCAGGGCGAGCGTCTGGGGCGTCCCAAAGCAAAGAGACTGGACAGCAGCAGAGGGAGAAGCCGCGGGGTGGACAGCCCCTGGAGCCCCAGCCGCAGTCCCCAAGTGCAGGAGGGAGGGAGGAGGTCGGAGCGTAGGTGGGGCTACCAGGGGGCCCGAGCAGGGTCCCCAGCTGGCCTGGCCTGGCCCCAGCCCTGCCCCTTCTGTGCACACCCAAACGACCCAGAGGGACAAGGCTGACCCTGTAGGAGCACGCGGCCGGCTCTGCCCCGCTCCCTCCCGCATCCAGAGGCCCCGTCCAGGCCCAGGGAGGCCCAGGGGTCCCCGCCTCGCTCAGATCTGGCTCTGCACAAGACCGCCTGCTCTGGGCCGAGGGGACCCTCAACTCACCCTACATCTGCTGGGCCACGGAGCCACTGAGGGTGGAGGGTGGGGGGTGGGCCCCCCGGGGCCCCCCACGCGCCGTCCTGCCCCCCAGCCTGCGCGGGGTGGCTCTGCCCCGGCCGCCCGAGGGGGGCGCTGGGCTCCGGATCTGCTGGTGCTGGCGGCAGGGCTGGCCTCACAGGCAGTCCCGGCACAAGGCCACCTGGCCCTTGCGGAAGTCGCGGCAGGGACACAGCCGGCGGAACTTGGCGCTGGAGCCGGCGCAGCTGAAGAGCAGCGGCTCCCTCTGCAGGTAGCACTCTCGGCCGGGCTGCGCCAGGGCCGGGTACAGGTGGCTCATCTCCGACTCGGTGCTGTCGCAGGGCACCTGCAGCCTGGGGCACGGGCGCCGGTTCACCCGGGCCCTCCCGCACCCCAGCCGCGGCAGGTGCTTCCCGGAGGTGCCCCCTGCCTGTGGCCTGTATCCCACCCGCCCGCGGGGAGGCCGGGGAGAGTGGAGGGGCCCCTCGGGGTGAAGCTGGGGCCGGGGAGGGCCGCGGCGGGGGCTGGGCTGGAAGTGGCCCCGGGGCACTGACCCCAGGCCCAGCGCTGGCCCTGTGACCGGTACCGGTGGGGAATTCTCTTGGGCCCTGCCTGACCCACGGGAGCCCTGGCCCGGGGGCGGGGGCAGCAAGCTGGGCGACTGACCTCCGGAAGGCGTCCTGGCTGTTGAGGAACGGGAAGAAGGAGGGCTCGCAGACCAGCCCCCGCTCCAGGCAGGCGTCAGTGCAGGCGCTGCCCGCGGCGGCCAGCCAGGCCCGGAGGGAGCGCGCGGGGGGCCAGGTTCCCGGGGCGAGGCTGGCGTTTCGGGACCACTCAAGGTGGGTGGCGTTGGGGGCCAGGACGAAGGGGCTCGGGGGGGCCCGGGCTCCTAGAGGCGCAGAGCCTGTCACTGCACAGAAGTCCTGCCAGGAGGAAAGCGGGTTCGGAGGACGCCGGGGCTGGCCCCCGGGGCGACCGCGGCTGCCCCGTGGCCCTGTGCCTCCTGCCTTATCTCGCCTGACACTCCCACGGCCCCAGTGGTACAGGACGTCTTGGGCTATTTTGTAGGGGAGGAAGGAAGCTCACCGAGGTCCAGGAGTCTGCCCCGGGCCTCACGGCTTCGAAACAGGCCCAGCGGCCCGCTGCCCGCCCAGGTGCTCCCCGGCCCCCCAGCTCTGGGCGGGAGCCCTGTACCCCGGGGCGGAGAGCCGAGGCCCACGCACCTGGTGCTGGATGTAGGCATGGATTCGCTCCAGCATGCCCTCGCAGGTGTACTCATACGGCAGGTAGGGGTCTACCTGTGGGGAGACGGGCGACTCGTGAGCAGGGATGCGCTGGCCTCCCAGACCTGCCTTGGCCCGGCCACCCTGGGCACGGGGGCAGAGGCCTGAGGCCCTGCTGCGAGCCCACAGAGCCCACCTCCCATGGACTCCCCTCGTCTCCTTCCCTGCCCCTCCAGGGACCATCCCTCGCCCCCCTTACCCCAGCTGTGCCAGTGGCGCCCCAAAGCTCTATCCTACTGCCCCCCCGGGGAGTGATGCCCACTCTCCACACAGGCAGCCCAGACGGCTTCACCCTCGCTTCGGAGTCGCCTCCTCCAGGAAGCCCAGAATCCTCCCTACAGGGGATGCCCAGCTCTGCCCGTGCCAGCATCTCCGATGCAGCCCTCGCCTCTCTCGGGTGAGGAGCCCTTGAGAGCTGGTTCCACTGAGTCCTGGTGCCTGGCACACAGCTGGCGCCTAGGAAGCACTCCCAGCTCTGCCTGCCTCCCGCTCCCGGCACGCGGTTCACTTAGCACGCGTGTGTGCTCGTAAGACAGGGTCGGCCTGTCTCCTTCCTGTCCATTTCCGGCCAGCACTGCCGCAGGTGAGTGGGTTCAGCCGGGGGGTGAACCCCAAATGCACCTGCCTCTTTCCACCCCAATATGGAGTCAGAAGCGCAGCAGGGCAGCCGGGCGCTGCTTCCTGTATACCCCACGCCGAAGCCCTCCGGCCCAAGGGACACCCGGACACTCAAGTCGAGGAGGGCCTGGGAAAGCAGCTGCCTGGACACCAGTGGACCCTCAGGGACCAGACCCCGCCGGCGCCCTGTCCCGGGTCCTGGCTGTGCTGAGCCGTGAGAGGGTGTCCTTGATCCCGGCAGCTCCGGGGCCCCATCCAGACCCCACTTCCCATCGCTCGGCTGTTTCAGCTGCTGCCCACCGACAACCAGAGCCCCCCCACAGCAGCCCCCCCTTCCCCAGGCACCGGGGCCAGAGCCCAGGGCACGGCTGAGGCCGCGGGCACCCAGGGCCGCGGAGCATCAAGCTGGTTATAAATAAAAGCCCCAGAGAAGCGATTTTCCCTCCAAATGTCACTGCCAGCTCCATGGCAACTGCCCGGGTGCCCCCTGCGCAAATTCAGGAGCCCAGCTGCGGCCCTGCCGCGAGGCCCGGGGAGCCGCCCGCCCGGCGCGGCCCCGTCAGGGTGGCTGCAGTGCACCCCGTCAGTCTCCACTCGGACGCAGGCGTCGGCCGTGGGGGAGGGGACGCAGGCGTCCTCCCCCACCTCGATGGCCTCAGCTGGAAGGGCCGGGACAGGCCAGCCCACCCACCGAGGCGGGACAGGAGGGGGCCCCGCCGGCCGCCTCCTGGCTCCGCTCCCCGCCCCGGCCTTGCGGCCCCTCCCTGCAGGAGACCCCAGAACTCAGAAGAAGCTGTTCCCCTCTCCGCCTGCCCCCCGTCCCAAACCTGCTGCCTCCGCAGGATCATCTGAACCCGGTGCTTCGAGCCGGCTCCAGGCCAGACCTGGTCTTGGCAGGTGGGCAGGAGGGCCGGCCCGGGTGACTGGCAAGGGGGTGCCCGCGGGGGGTGCGGAGGCAAAGCCGCCGGTGGGCGCAGCTGCGAGGCTTCGCTTGCCGAGTCACAGTCCCTTGGCTCCTTGAGCCTTTCATTATTATAATTCCTTAATTAACTAATTAACAAAACCAAACAGATGTTCATGTAAGAAGAAATCAGAAGGGGAACAATGAAGAGTAATTTTCCTCCCACCCAGACACCAGCCCGAGCGGAGGGAAGCTGCTGTCACCACCCGCGTGTGTCCAAGTGAGCCGGGCAGCGCGCAAGGCGCACACGCGCTCATACACGCTCACACGCTCACACACGCGCTCACACGTGCTCACGCGCTCACACGCGCTCACACGCGCTCACATGCTCACACGTCCTCACACGCTCTCACACATGCATGTTCACACGCACTCGCACATGTGCTCACACGCTCACACACACTCACACGCTCACACACGCTCACACACGCGCTCACAAGCTCACACGCGCGCTCACGCGTGCTCACACGCGCTCACGCGCTCACACGTCCTCAACGCTCTCACACACGCATGCTCACACGCTCTCACACATGCATGTTCACACGCACTCGCACATGTGCTCACACGCTCACACACACTCACACGCTCACACACGCTCACACACGCGCTCACAAGCTCACACGCGCGCTCACGCGTGCTCACACGCGCTCACACACTCACACGTCCTCACACGCTCTCACGCATGCATGCTCACACGCTCTCACACATGCATGTTCACACGCACTCGCACATGTGCTCACACGCTCACACACGCGCTCACACGCGCTCACACGCGCTCACACACGCTCACACACGCGCTCACAAGCTCACACGCGCGCTCACGTGCGCTCACACGCGCTCACATGCTCACACGTCCTCACACGCTCTCACGCACGCATGCTCACACGCTCTCACACACTTACATGTTCACACGCACTCGCACATGTGCTCACACGCTCACACGCGCGCTCACGCGCTCACACGCGCGCTCACATGCTCACACACCCTCACGTTCTCACGCGCACACACTCACGTGCACATGCTCGCACACTCACGCGCACACGCATACGTGCTCATACGCGCAGAACACGCACGCACAACACCTCACACTCGTGTGCACACGCGCGCACCCCCACACGTGTGCACACGCCCGCACACGCCCGCACACGCAGACACGTCTGGGGACCGGCTTATTTGGCCAGGCAGCTCTGGGGGGGCCAGGCCTGCACCCCAGGCGGGCAAAGCCTCCGCCCCGCGGG
>NW_004567139.1:9099679-9105325 GCF_000260355.1 Condylura cristata | reverse complement strand
GGTGTCCCAGCGCCCCGCAGCGGCTCCAGAGCCGGCCTGACCTTGGCGCCCGGGCGGGCGGGATGGACCGGCGGGATGGACCGACGGCAGCCCCTCCTCTCCCGGTCACTGCACCGTGGCTCTGCTGGCTCTGTGCCCACCAGACCCCCCCACGCCTGGAGGCCCCAGCTCTGTCTCCCCAACTCCGGCCTGGGGAGGCCGAGGCCCGGGCATGGGGCAGGGGCGTGTGCCAGGAAAGCCAGGGGCCAGGCAGCCTGGCGACAGCAGGCGGGGTGCCTCTGCGCTGCGCCGGCAGGGCTGAGGGTGGCGGGACGGGCGCACCTTGGCCTTGCGCAGCAGCTGCTGAAACTCGGGCTGTGGCAGGAGGCCGTGGTTCTTCACAAAGGCCGGGACCTCGGGCGGCCGCTGGCTCTCGTAGTACACGGTGCCGTGGACCTCCATGTACTTGTTCAGGATGCTCAGGGGCTTCTCCTTCCCCTGGAAGAGGGACAGGAGGTGGGGCCCTGCCCGCCAGGAGGCAGAGCTGGCCCAAGAGGCGCCCCGGCCCGGACGCCAAAGATGCCGGCCTCCCCCTGTGGGAAATCAGGCCGGCCCCGCCTCCGGGCATGGCCAGGAAGGATGAGGAAATAATAATGATCTTTAGAAAGTCATAAAGCCTCTAGACAATCCTATGAAGAGCACAGACTACCAGGGCTGAGGCCGGGGAGAAGGGAAGAGACTGTTGGGCCCGTGAGTGTCTGGGGAAGTATCCCCTTGGTAGGCCCCAGGGTCAGCATGTAGGGGTCACCCTGTAGAATGGGGACACGGTCAGGGCCTCGCAAGGGCAGGGACCCCTGACCAAACCCTCCACTTACGGTGGAAGTCGGGAGGTAGACCCTGGAAGAAAGTCTGGGGGTGAGGCAGCGTCCATTTTAAATCCTTTCGACCACCATCATCGGTTCCGGCCATCTGGGACTGCCCGGGCCCCAGCAGCAAATCCCCTCTCCAAAAAGAGGGCATTAATCCTGACCTCCAAATATTGCCACAGTTTTTATGTTAATTTTCTAGAACTTTTGGTGGAGGGTGGGAAAAGGAATCAATGAAATCCTCCCCCCACCCTCCCCCCCCAAGAAAAACCCAGCAGGCCTTTTTGTAGAGACTGACAAACCAATTGTAAGACGCATTTGGAAATGCAAAGGACCCAGAAAAGACAAGTCCAACCCTGCTTATCCAAATGCAAAAAGTTTAAAACAGTAGAACTTCAAACTATTCTTCCTGTCACATATAAAAATGAATTCAAAAAAGATCATAGGCTTAAATATAAAACCTAAAACTTACAGGAGAAACATTGTTGTGACCTTTGGCTAGATGAAAGTTTCTTGGAAACAATACCGCAAGTGAAATCTTTAGAAAATACTGGATGTCATGAAAATTAGGACATGGTCAGAGGGAGAGGAGCCACAGTCTGGGGCCAATATTTTCAAGGCATGTATTTAACAAAGTACATACATCCAGATATGTCAAGAACACTACCAGCTCAATAATACGACAATAAAAAACCTTTTTAGTGGGCAAAATTTTTGAAAAGCATTTCACCAAAACAGTTATATGGAAGGCAAATAAGCACAGAAAACTATTCTAACATCACTAATCATTAAGGAATTACAAATTAAACCACAGTAAGGTAAGATTGCATGCCAGTTTTAAAGGCTAACATTAAAAAGAATGAGCTCCACAGCAGGAGTATGAGGGACCAGGAGAGAAAATAATAAGAATAATGAACAGCCATATGCCAGACACATTTCACGGGGGTGCAGTGGGGAATGGGCTCAAAAATGGGGAGGAAGGAAATGCACGGGACTGTGGTGACGGCACGCGGGTGATCTGGTGGTGGGAAGCCCACGGGGATGGCAACTGAGATGGGAAAAGGCACAAAATGATGGAAAAATAAACGATTATATTATTATTTTTTAAATGAGCATGCCAAGTACCAATTAATTTATAAAGGAATTGAAATCCTCATACACTTTAAAATCTGCTAAGATTTTAAAACGGTACCAGCACCTTTCATCAAAGTTAAACATAGCTCTATAACGTGACACAGTCACTCCAACCTCAGGCAGTGTCCAAGGGGAAGGAAAGCAAATGTCCCTCAAAGATCTGAACATGAACATTCACACACGAGTAACTGGGAACAGCCAGTGTCCATTAACAGAGAAGGGGATAAACAAAGCGCGGTATATCCTAACAGTGGAATATTACTCAGCAATTAAAAAGGCATAAACTATCAACACATGCAAAAATACAGGTGAGCCTCAAAAGAACAAGGAAAGCCAGGCCAAAAGTAAGTCTATGCCACAGGACTACAATTTTATTTTAAAAAAAATGAGAAAAGGCAAACTAATCAATAGTGACAGGAAGCAGTTCACTGGTTACGGCGAGATGAGAAGAGGAGAGGAGGGGAAGTGGATATGTTCACTCTTTTGATTGTGGCGATGGCTTCACAGGTGTGTGCAGATGTCAAAACTTATAAAATTACACATTTTAAACATGCTTAGTCTATTACATGTCAATGATAATTTCATAAGGCTGTTAAAAATAGACTTCAGAAAAAGAAATCTTGATTTTTCTTTGAAAATCATGTGCATGAAGAAACAAGATGATGTGATCAAAAAACAAAAGAAGTAGCAATAAAAGCAGATCTGAGGCAATTTAGACACTGGGGTTATCAAACACAATTTTTTTGATAAACATACCAAATGTTGTCGAGGACATAAAAAAGGCAATTTGAAATGCTAGAAATAAGAAAATACAATTGCTGAAACTAACAACTAAACCAGCGGATTTAACACAATTTAAGGGATAAATATCCAGAATGAAGCACAAAGAAGCTAAAAGGTGGGGATCAGGGGGATACACTGAAGACCTAACGTATGCATAAGTGGAGTCAGAAGTAAAGGACAGAGACTGGGGCGGAAGTAATATTTAAGGACGGAGTGTTGGGGAGTCTCTATAAAACTAGTAAGAGATCAAATCACGGATTTAAAAATCCCCTATGGGGAAAATCCAAAGAAAACCGCTTGAAGCGGGTTCAGCAGCACTGGGAAGCGGACAAACAGAAGCCACAGAAGTGGACGAGGAAAAAGACAACGAGGCTCACGCTGACGTTTCGACAGAAATGATCGAGGCCTGCAGGCGACAGAGCGTTTTCATAACGCCACGAGAAAATGACGCCAGGCTGGGATTCTGTATGCTGCAAAAATATTCACAGAGAACAAAGGTGCGGCAAAGCATCTTCAGGAAATCCAACAGCTGGCTCAGATTAGGGAGGGAAAAGGATCCCAGAGGGTCAGAGACGTGAGAGGAAACAGGGCAAAAAGGGCAGGTGGGGACCGACGTGAGTAAGGGCTGCACAGAGCCGCAGCCATACACATGGCGGGGCACGAAGGAGAGAAATAAACACACCCTGAGCAAGTAAGTCGGACGATGACACTGGACAGGTTACGACTCCTTTGCTCCCCGATAAAAGGTGACAGTGTGGGTGCAGATGGGACTTCCACCCGTCGGGGCGCGGTTCTGGTTTTAGAGTAGCCCCGAAAAGAATTCGAAGCAGTCTCGCCAGCCATCTACGGGGAGGGGTGGACTTAAGACGCATGATCCGTGTAAACGGAGGCAGGAAAGGGGAGGGGCGGTGCAGGAAACGCAACCGCAAGGGGAGGGGCGGTGCAGGAAACGCAACCGCAGCCGAGGCAGGACGCGAGCCCAGGGCCGGGGGTCCCTCGTCACACGGACGGCAAAGGCGACTGGCCGTCAAGCTGAATGCGCCCACAGAAGAAGTAAAAGCGGGGTGCGCAGGGGCAAGACGACGCTGCTGAAGCCCCACGCCTCCCCAGTCCGGCTTTCTGACCAGGGGCGGCAGCTGCTGTGACCCCGCCTCGGCGCGGGCTGGACACTTTCCCTCAACACACACGCAGGCGATGGCGGCCTGTCACCCCACCGGCCAGCACCCTGACCTCCCGACCCGCGCCGACACCTTCCGGGCGGCCTCGGCCGGCCTGCACTGACCCTGCACACACGAGGGCCCTTTATGCCGCCGGCCAGTGGCCCCATCGCTGCCAGGCCGCCGGACTGCGTTTTCCCGTTCTCAGCGTTTCGGCCCGACTTCATCCTACAGGCGCCGTCTCAGCCCACGGGGAACCTGGGGCCGTCGCGCCCACACACAGGCGGTCGGGGCCGTCGAGCCCTGGCGACCGGAACACGGCGGCGCCTGAAGCCTGCTGGCGGCCGGCCCTACTTGCCCTCATGAGCCCCGGGGGTGGGGCGCGGCAGGGGCACGGGGCGTGTGCCCCTCGGCCGGGTTACCTTGCTTTGTCACCACAGTCCAAAGGAGGCCCACAGCTCCGCGTGGCCTCGCCATTCGGCCACCGGTTGCAACCAGCAGTTTGAAACGCGCCCCCTTTTGCCTGAACCCCGACATCTCTCCTGGGATTGTTCCCCGCTCCAGGGCGGGTTTGGCCTGTGCCCGCCCTGCTCCCTGGGGCGCCCAGCTGAGCCTCAATTCCCACTTTCCGAGGCTCCCAAATAACATAGGTCCTGGGCCCCCAAATTCCAAAGTCCTCCCCGCCCCGCACCCTGGCTGCTGCAGCCATGAGGCGCGATGGCCTCGAGGGCCTGGCCGCCCGTCCCTCCCCCTGTGGCCACCTGGTGCCCTGGGCCGCATCTGTCCCAGGGGCTGCTGGCCCTTCACTCCTCATCCGGCCGCGGGCTTCCCCCGCTCACAACACCAGAGCGAAGGGATCTTTTTTGGGGAGCAGCTTCTCTGCGGTCTCCTGCTGCACAGCCTGGCTCCGGCTGCCAGGGCTGCGGTGCCCCAGAAAACCTGCTCCCAGACTCCATGCCCTCATTCTCCCGGGAGCAGTTTCGTAACTGTGCTCTCCGGTAGGCTGGAGACGGGGGTGGGGCCGCGGGGGGCGGGGGCCCTCCCAGCTCCAGGCGGGGCCGCGGCTCCCCTGCAGCACGGGGTCCAGTCCGCCGGCCCCTCGGGGAGCGGGTGCCCCCCGCTTCAGAGCAGAGGAGGTGGCCCCCCCACTCCGCCAGCCGCCACCCCTCGGGCGCTCCGGGGGTGGCTCAGCCGGGACCTTCAGGGGCGCCCCTGAGCACGACCCCGCTGCGGCGCGTGCCTTTTAGGGGGCTCACAATCGTCTGGGGGTCTTGTAAATTCAAATTGTGGTCGAGTCGGTGCGCGGAGGGCCCGAGAGTCTCATTCTGACGATGTGGGTGAACCTGAGAACAGCGGCACCGGGCACTTCTGGGGGGGCATTTTGAAGCTTGTCAGAGTTGCGCATCCCGCCGGCACCGCTTTTTCTGGGGGTTCCCCGAGACTGGAGGGCCTTAGAAGGGTTCGGGGTCACGGGTGCTGTATCTCGGAGCTCTTCCCTACCCTGTGGGAGGGATGTGAGGCGAGACAGAACCTAAAGATTGACCAGGCTGGTGTCTGTGCCTGACTCGGTCAGGATAATTATGCTGAAAGACAGACATTCCGACTTTGTTCTAACGGTTGTGCTACCTGGCGTTGCCCTCCGGAGACAGCCGGTGGACAGCGCTGGCCTTCCGTGCGGGGCCTGTGGTGGGAGAGCGGACTTCCCGGTGGCGACCCACGCCCTGGCC
>NW_004567139.1:9095826-9099579 GCF_000260355.1 Condylura cristata | reverse complement strand
CGCTGCTGCCTCGGGCGGGGTCTCGGCTGTCCGCTCTGCTGCAGAACCATCTCCGCCCCGCCCACGGGAGCCGGCGGCGTCGGACGTCAGTGCCGGCTCCAGTGCGCCCTCCCAGCCCCCGTGCGGAGGCTGCCCTGCCTGTAAGTGGCGTGGACGCGGCGCAGGGCCGGGAGACCACCCTGTCCAGGGCATTGCTGCCCACAGACCCCAGGTGTCCTGTGACGGCGGCAGTGGGCACGTGGCTGCCTGGCAGAGCCACACTGTGGCCTGGGCCTGGGGCCCGGGGCTGAGACCCAGCCGGGCAGCGGGGGAGCGTCCGGCCTCCAGGGCTGCCCGCCTTCTCGGCCCTCCCTCCTCCTGGCCTGGGGGGTAAATGGCGGCAGAAATGGGGGCCTCTGCTCCATGAGGCCAGACTGGCGCAGACAGGGCAGTCACCAGGTGAGGAGACCCCAGGGCCCCACCAGCCCGGATTCACGCCGAGGCCTCTTGGACCCCTCCGCCACCGTTTCTGCCGCGATCGCTCAGACCCAGCTCAGAGGCAGAGGCACGCGGGCGTGTGGGCCTGCCCCACTGGGCCTGGCCCAGGGCTGCCTCTCCCCGCCAGGCCCATCCACAGAAGCCACGGGCCTCAGAAAGCCCCACGGGGAAGGAAGCCTCACCAAGAGGGCGGGCGTGGCGGGCACACCTACCTGGAGCTGTGGCGTGGCCGGGAGCACAAACAGGAGAGAACAGATTGGGGGGTGGGGGGTGAGTAGCTGCCCGGGGAAGTGGGGAAGGGCTCTGCTGGAGGCGGGGTCCTGCGCCCCAACCCCCTCCTCTGTCCCGGCGCCTCCCACCGCCCCACCCGTGTCTAGCCTGAGCCCCCTCTGCTGGGCTGACGGGGTGCACCTGTCCTGGGGCGGCGGCGGCCGGGGGTCCACCCTGGTGTCGGCGCAGGGGGTGAGTCTGAGCTGCCGACCGGGTCTGCTCCGGGGCCACTGGGGAGCTCGCTGTTCTGACCCATGGCGGGGCACGCCCCACCCCGCGCTGGGCGGCAGGGGCCCTCCGGGCGCGGGCCGCGGCGCGGCTCACCTTCCAGACGCTGGCCTCCTTGCCGTACACCACGGCCATGTTGCCGGCCTTGCCGCCCTTGACGAGCTGCTGCTCCGTCTCGTTGAGCTCCTCGGACACGAAGCCCATGAAGGAGTTGTCCGGGGTGTGCGCTATGGCCAGACCACAGGGTCAGGGAGGTTGACCAGCCAGCCCAGGCCAGCCCCGGGCCTACCGCCCCCCCGGGCGCCCCTGGGGTGAAGGGTCCGGGGAGGGTTTCCATGGTGTCCCGGTCCCAGCACCTCCCTCTCCTGGGATGTCACAGTCGTGGGGCAGGACGCGGCCGCCGGCTCATGGCCGAAGGAGAAACAGGGCACACACCGCTGGCACAGCCAGGACTCAGCGGGCAGCCAGCCCCGTCCCCGGCACGCAGCCCCGAGGCTCCAGGCCAGCAGCAGCCCCGGCAGCAGCTGCTGCCCCCGCGTGGCTTGGCACATGGCCGCTCGAGGCCAACTCCCACCACGAGCTCGGGACCCAGCGCCCGCGGCAGCCCCAGCCCCCACGTCGGCCCCCGTCTCTGCCCCGGCCGCCGGCACGTCAGGCCTGTCCCGTCTCTGAGTCCCAGGGGGGCTCCACCGCACACCTCCAGGCCGCCCGCTGCCCTCCGCCTGCACAGGGCACCCCGGGGTCACCTCCGCCCAGGAGACGCCTGGTGGCCCCCAGGCAAGACTGCGTTCTAGCGGGTGCCCCGGCGCTGCGGTCCTCGGGGGCCCCCTGTCCTGACGGGGTGCACGCGCCTGTTTGTGGGGGCCTGGAGGGAGGGTTTTCTGAGCCCAGCCAGGTGCGCTCACATTCCCGACTCCAAACACCCCGTTTCTTTCAGGAGCACGTCCCCACACCGCGGCGCTTCAGAGGCTGGGCTGCTCACTTTAACCGAGCAGGTTTCCGTGCATTTCCGCCCACCTTCAGCCCTGCGCAGTCCGCGCCTGCGCTCGAGAGCAGGGGCTTCTGTGGCCGGCGCTCACGGCCCCTCAGTCTGAAAACTCAGCTGCTGCAAACGGCCTCTGCGGCCGCGGAACAGGCCATGTCTCCTCCAGGGCTCCGGGGCGAGCGGAGGGCCCCAGGCCCCGGAATTACTCCCGTGATGGCCAGGGCACTGGCAGCCCTGCGGTCCTAGGCGGCAGGAGGCCCCAGCGGGCAGGCCAGACCCTCGCTGACCTCGTCTGCCTGCTCACTGCCGCTCCCCCCTCAGGCTGGCTGCCAGCCCTCCTCGCCCGGCCACCCGTCCCTGCTCTCCTCCTGAAAGCCCCGTCATCAAGTGCCTCATCCCACCGACCCCGCAGGAAGGGGCAGGCCAGACACAGCCAGTTAGATGAATGAGAGCTGTCGCGACCAACTAAGACAACAGGCACTGGGCCTCCTGGTGGCCTAGGGAGAAAGTCTCAGGCTGTCACTGCTGCCTGCGTCCAGCCCCCGCCAGGGAGTGAGCACGGGGCGCAGCGGCCCTCTCTCGCTGCTCCCCTCAGCAGCGTACCTCGTCGATGGCCTGCTGGGAGAGCCCGCTGGCCGGCTGGGCAGGGCGCCCCGGTGCTGGTTACTCTCAGCCTCGCCGTCTGCAGTGCACCCAGTCAGTTAACATTTTCTGAGGAACATGATAGATTCCCAGGAGACAAAGAGACTCGGCGACCCCCCCTTGGGGTCATCTCATAACTAACTATCGGGGACAGAAATGCATAAGCGAGTCATTCAATTCACGCCACTCTACGCTTTTACGGAACCGAAACTAAGCGGCACCAAAGCAGAGGCGAAGCTGCGAGTAACAGCAAGTCTGTGCGACTGATGCTAACGACATGTGACTGGGGTTTTGGAGGGTGCGTAGAAGTCTGCCGGGCTGGGGACTCCACGCGCTGCAGGGTCCCCCCGGGCCCCGTTTCCTCAGGGTAGATTCTAGCAGAAGCCTCTTCACCGCCCCCTGCACAGCTGCCCTCTGGCCACCTGAGGTCGGCCGGAGGAACACGCCTGAGAAACCGCTTCCCGGACACTCCTAGCTCAAGAGACGCCAGCGACTCGTGAACCACCCGTGCAAGTAAACCCAGAAACCTCTGCGACAGGAGGAGTCCACCAGGGACCCCCACGTCGCTCTAACCCACCTCACAGCTCGAAGCTGCCTCTAAGCCAGCTCGTGCCCGAGGCTCCCCTCGGGGCGCCCCCACGCCCTCTCCTTCCAGAATCCTCCTTGGGTCCACCCACCCTGTGCCCGGGGGCCCTGGGGCAGTCACTCTCCTTGGTGAGGCCTCTGCACCCTTGGACTGGACCCTGGGCGGTGGGTTCCTGGGACGGGACAGCGTCAAGGGGCCGTCCCACCTCCCCAGCCTCCGGACAGCCCGAGCCCTTCCTTCAGCCCCCAGACAGCCTGCAGGCAGGGGAGACCCGGCGGCCCGACCCAGGGAGGCGCTGACTCGAGAGGCCAGAGCAGGACCCGCCACCTGCTTCACAAGCAGGTTCCCCGGCAGCCGGAGCCCAGTCTGTCCTCGGGTCAGAGCCGCCTGACCAGGGCGCTTATCTGACCAGGTCTCCAGAGCTGCAGACCAGGCGGAGGCGGCTGCACTGACCCAGAGGGGCGGCCCAGCCTGGGGGGCGCCAAGCAGAGACAGGAGAGGCGCCACTGAGCGAGGAGACACGCCTCGCGCGGCTCTGCCGACCTGGGCGGGCGCTGGAGACAGA
>NW_004567139.1:9086441-9094794 GCF_000260355.1 Condylura cristata | reverse complement strand
GGAAGGCCGCGGTCTGCTCTGCGCCGAGTGCAGGCTGCCCCGCGCAGGCGGGCCTGCGGGCCTCAGTCCAGGAGCCCCTCACGCACCCCAGGGGCAGACCAGCAGGGAGCCTCGGAGACGCAGCACCCCGCCAGGACGCCTCTCCGGCGCCTTCCCTGCCCAGGGACCCAGAACTGGCCACAGACGGCTGCGGCAGCACTGCTCCCCGAGACCTGAGAGCGGAGGCCCCGCGCCGGAGGGAGAGCTCACATTAATAATAAGAGCAGTAACGCGGCTGCCGCTTTCCCCCCAATAACATCACGAGGGGGTCAGTGGGGCTGCAGCAAACAGAATGAACAGCAGGGCCTCGGTGTACCCCGCAGCAGTGGCGGCCCTCCTGGGGGGGCCGGGGGGCTGCGAGCCCCGGGCGGAGGTCACGGCGGGCTCCCCCACCCCGCAACCCCTCTGCCCCACCTGGGTGGCTTCTCCCCCAGCCCTCAGCACCCCGAAGCAGAGAGGCAACGAAGAGCCACCGGCTACGGCTCCTGAGTCGTGTCCCAGGTCCCGGAGGCCGAGCCCCTCCGACAGGAAGTGGGGTGCGGGAGGCGGGGGGCACCATCCTTCCAGCCAAACCCTGCACAAAGCCACTCTCTCGCCCTGGGGCCGCGTGGGGCCACTGTCCGCCAGAGGAGGCGCCCGCCCGCCCCGGCCTGGCCCCCGGCCCGTCCCCCCCCCCCGCCACCTCCCCCGCCCCCGCCACTCACCGGTACTTCCTGAAGGACAGGCCCATGTGCTGCCGCATCTGCTGCAGGCCGTGGTAGTCGGTGTAGACGAGGTCGAAGGCCAGGGGCACGGTGAGCGGGCAGCTGCCCCGGCCAGGCGGCACCCCTAAGTTACTGAGAGAGGCGCCCTCAGAGTCTGGCTCCCAAGAGACCGCTCGGCGCGGAAGCCGCCTTTCGGCCCTCCCTGGTGGGCGAGGGGTCAGGACGCAGCACAGCAAGCCAGGCTGCAGCCGCTGCAGCACCAGTTCGATCCCCGACCCCGGAGGTGACCCCCAGAGCGCAGGACCCTCCTGCCCCGCCCGCTGCTCCCCTCAGCAGAGTGCTTAGTGACCCGCCTGCTCTGCTCGCCACTGTCTCTGGTGAAGCCTCTCGCTGCCCCTGCACCTCTGGCCTGCACCCCAGTTCTATATGCATAGGTAAGTAAATCTTCAAAAAGAAAGAAAGAAAGAAAAACCTGCCTTCCGACCTGCCCTGTGTTTGGGGCACCGGAGCCCACGCCGGCGCCCATGGGGCCGGGTGAGTGGCGGGGCGGGGGGCTGTAAGGGCGGCGAGGCTGGCACACCGCCCTGGAGGCTCACAGAGGCGCACGGGGGGCCGTGCCCAGGGGTACAGGCGCCTCACTGAACAAGAGGCTCCGGGGGCGGGGGAGCCACGATCCAGGCGGGCAGGGCGTCTGGCCGGGGCCCCTGCCGGGAGGCGGAGCGGTTTCCCACAGACAGGCACCCTGCAGACTCCCCCGAGAGGGGCCTGCTCCTGACGGGCGCCGCTCCCGGCGCGGCTGCTAGGCTTGTTCGGAGCAGGGGCCCTGCCCCCTTTGCCTCAGACAGGGCGCGGGTCTGCGGGCCAGGCCTGGGCCACGGAGACGCCCAGGCCACCCCCAGGGGCGCCCTGCCGCTGGCCCCTTTATTTACAAGCCCGTTTCTGGGGCCCCAGAAGACGCAGCTCAGCGCAGCCTCAGTTAGGAAAAGGCCAAGCGCCGATGCTCGGCCCTCTGGGGGCAAAGGCCGCACTGAGCACCCCCCGGCACCCTGACGCCTCCTCCGCCCCCACTCTGCCCCCGACCCCAGCGGCCAGCGTGGGGGCTCACAAGCACCCAGAGGAGGAAGGCTTGGTCACCCTCTGCTAAGTCAAAAGGGAGGACGGAGGGAGGGGAAGTGTACCAGCGGGGAGCACCCCTCTTCTGGGAACCCGAACGCTGAGCGTGGCGCCGTGACAGCAGCCCCCCACCTGCCCCACCCCGCGGTGCCCCTGCGCCCCCACGCCCAGCCGCGGTGCCCGAGGCCCCGCCGTCCCCTCCGCACTGAAGGCCCGTTTGCGTGTCCCGTGGCCTTTGGCTGGCGGGCAGCGCTCACCTTCCGGCCCTCCTCTCCCTGTGTGGGGGGCCTGTCAGAGAGGCTCTCACCCTCAGGCCGCGGGCTCCAGGGGCCCAGCCGCAGGCCGGCACCGGCCTCCTCGTCCCCGGGAGCACACAGCGGGCCCAGCCAGCGTCCACCCGCCCGCGCGAGGACAGGCCCTGCTCCATGAAGGGCGCCCCACTTAGCCGGCTGGCCGCTGCGCTGCTCCCGGAAGGGAGGTGAGGTGCGCCGGGGGGCTCCCTCCTGCACCCCCTTCTCTGCCGGCCCGCGGCCCTCCCTGGGCCAGCAGAGCCCTCTGGGGCCAGCACCGCGGCCTGCCCTCGGTCCCCACAGGTGCCGGTGGCCTGTAGGGCTCAGCCGAGAACTGCAGGCTCCCAGCGGAGGGGGTCACAGGCCGAGCAGGCGGGTGTCAGCTGCCCGGCAGGGGCAGTGCCCGGCAGGGGCAGGCTGGTCTCCGCCCGGGTGCCTGGGGGGCAGCTGACACTTCCTGCCCAGTCCCTCCCCCAGCCCCGGGAACCCCCCACCCCCCAGAGCTGCTGCCACGAGCGAGGGGCACCTCCCGCCGCCGCCCCCTTGCAGACAGGACCCACTCCCGTGACAAGAGCCCGGGTGCCCAGCCCGGAGGACGGAGCTTCCAGAACGCAGGCGCTGCAATCAGTGCCCACGGACAGTGCCCTGGGGCCGGGCAGGATCTCGGAGGCGCGGGGCGGCCCCTGCCGCCCAGCCCAGCCCAGAGCTAGGGGTGCCCACTCCTGTCCGGCCGGCCTCAGGGCGTGGGCTTGCCAGAGGCGCTCAGTCTCGGGGCTCAGAGGCGGTGAGCGAGGGGCCAGGAGGGGTGCGGGGCGTGAGAAGCCATCTCTCCGGGATCCTGAGGAAGGGAGGAGGGTCCCCAGAGGACCCCAGCTTTCTATGGCATCCAGCTGCACTAGCAAGACCCCACCAGGCAGGAGACTGAGGGGAAAGAGGGCAGGGGAGAGGGACGGGGTGGGGGTGGGGGAACCTGGGCGCCCCTTAAGCCTCCCTGCAAAGTGGGAGGGGCAGAAGCCCCCTGCAGGAGTCCACTGAGCGCAGGCATCACCCCCCCCACCGCCCCAGGTCTCAGCTCCCCACTTCTCACACTGGGCCACACCCCACTCGGACCGACCCAGCCTGCTCACCCTGAGTATTTTGCCATTTTGGGTCCCAGTGTCCCCCCTCGGCAAGGTGGAGCTTGCAGAGCACAGTCTCCCCACTGCTCACACCTCCACTGGTCCCCCTCTTCCCCGCCCCCTGGCCCCCACCTCCCTCCCAGCAGGTGCTCATCCTCTGTGGGAAGACAAAATAAAAGCCTTGGGTGGGGCCCCCACGCCTCCACCCCCCATGCCTCCCGCCCCCGGCCCTGCCCCCTGGGCCAGGCGGCCCCCCAGGCCCCAATCTTGGTTAGCTGCCGCCCAGCCCAGCGAGCTGAGAAACAGGACCCTCCCTCCTGTCCAGCCCTCCGGCACTTCCCTGACCGAGCGCTGGGCAGGAGGCGGGAGACCCCATCGCCGGGCTGAGAGCCACGTCCCCCCGCGGCCTCCTTGCAGTCTCCTCGCCAGCGTCCATCACGGGCCAGCTAAGTCAACTAATTTCCTACTAGACCCAATTTCACCCTTGGGTGGAGGAAGAGCCGTCACTTTCCTCACGCCATGTACTATTAACGATGCTTGAAATCATGCAAATGAAGTGGATGAGCGCAGCCGCTTCCGAGCGGGCGGGAGGGCAGGCAGCGGCCAGTGCGTGTGGCTGCTGGGGGCAGCCCCGGGCTCTTCACCGCTGCTGCCCAGGCCCCCGGGACCGTCTGCGTTGTGCGCGGCTGTCTTGTCCCTGAGCCCAGGTCCCTCAAGTCACCTCTCGCCCCAGAAACGAGCAGTGAAGGCCGATGCGGACCCTGCGCCTGGCTCCCGGCAGCCGGTTAATTAAAACAGCAAAACACGAGGAGCAGAGAGAGGCTCGTCCGGCCGGCTCGTGGCCAGGACAGCTGCCGCGGATATCTGTGAGCTGCCCCCGCTGGCCACCTCGGCAGCGGGGAGACGCGCCTCTCGCCCCGACATCCAGCGGCCTTCACCGCGTGGCCTGCTTTCAAAGCGCCCCGGCCCCCCACCCAGGCAGGGGAGACCCCCACCCGACTGTCAGTGACAAAGGTGGCCTCGGAAGGCGGCACAGTCTTCCACCACCCCCTAGTGTCCTGGGCACCCCGCCCTGGCCTGATCGTGACCCCCAGCGCCTGTGGGGGGCCGGGGAGGCTCTTTTGAATGAGACGCTGAGGTGAGTCCGTGCCGTCTGCAATGTCCCGACCCCGTAACGGCAGGTGTGTGGGGCAGGGAGCTCAGGCAAGCCACGCTTCCGCCCCCGCCTCTCCCTCAGGGCCACCGGCGAGCCGTGGAAACTGGACGCTCGGGCCGACCCACCTGGACCCAGACGGCCCCACTGGTCAGCGGCTCTGGCGCCCGCTGCACACCTGAGGGCCCCGCCGGCCGGTTGCTAAGTGCGGGCACAACCTGTCGTGTCTCCGGGAGGAGTTTCATTTTTAGGCCTCCAGTTGTTTCCGAACTGTGCCAGTGACGGGTGTAGAAAGCGCCTTGGGGGCTCCCCGAGGCGGCCGGTCGTCGCACAGCTCTGCCGTCTGACGAGCTCGTGCAGGCCACGCGCAGAGCGCCATCCCCCCTGCAAATGGGGACCGGGACGCTCCCTGGAGCCCTGCTTCTTGGTATTTCAGATCTGCGAGAACCTGGCATGATGTGGGATGTCGGGGGGAGGACCCGGAGTGCTGGGGGTGCCATGGTGTGTGCAGGGGCTGCGAGCCCACCTGTGTGCGCTGACGCGGGCAGGTGTGTGCGGCCCCTGAGGCGTGCGGGGCTCACGCGGCATGAACTGCACGGAGCACGCGCACGTGTGTGTGGGGGGGTTTGCACTCACAAGGGTGCGTGCGTGTGAGGATGAGTGACAGCAGCATGGCTGGACGCATTTCTGGTCTTGTCTCCGGGCTCTCCTGAGTCGGCGGCCTCACCCTCACGGCTCTGGCCTGAAGTGTGCAGCCTCGTGAGCGCCAAGAAGAGGGCGTGCTCGGGGCGGCCAGCACCCAGCTAAGCGGAGACGCGAGGAGTTGAAACCCCGAGCCGTGAGGAGACCCGTCAGCTGCCTGCTCCCTCACAGGACGGTGCTCTACGTGTGTGGTCACTGTCACACTGCGCCTGAGAGACCCCGCCATGCTTGCTGAAGCATCAGAGGAAGGCCTCAGCCCCCCAAGCCCCGGAATATGCTGTCAGGGGTGTCGGGTTGGACCCGGATTACTGAACATGAATCCATCAAGGCCCACGGTGGGGTGAGGCTGAGGGAAAGCTGCCCCCTACTCCCAGGGGGCCTCCAGGCAGTCCACACCCCCAGGACCCTCCACTGCATCTTGGCATCTCTGGGACGCCAGAGGACCCCTGACCCCGTTTGCTGCGCCCCCGACCCAGGAGATGCCCACGGCTTCCCAGGGCCTGGCCGCAACAGCCACACGTCGCCGGGACTGCTCTGGCTTCCAAGCCCGTCTCTCGCCCCCTCCCCGTCCCCCACCTGACTCCCACAGGCAGCTTCAAGGCCAGCCAGATGCCTCTCTTCATTGTTTGCAAACCTGGCTGCACAGCCCGTCTGGTGCAGCTCCTGGGCGCCACTCCGAGGGGCAGGGTGTGTGCGGCGCGGGGTCAGCGGGGCAGCCGTGAGCACGCACACCGGCGGGCACAGCCTCAGCAGCCGCGCCTGGCCACATGCAGGCAGGGTGAGAGCAGAGGGAGGCCCAGCCCCCTCCCCAGCCCTGGGCAGTTCAGCACCCACACGTGCGGACAGTTCCCAGCCTGGTTTCTTCCGGCTGGGTGACCTTCAGACAGCCCAAGTGACCTGGAACTGTCCCTGGCTCTGTCCCTGTCACACCCCCTCTCCAATTTGCAGCCAGGAAGAAATGCTGATCAGAACCATCCAGAGGGCGGCGGACTCTGAACGGGAACTCTGTGAGTGCAAAACCACCAGATGGTCAACAAACTGATAAAGAGAAATTGATTTGCAGCCCTCCCTGGGGTCAGAGCACAGCACTGGGAAGCTAAAGCCGCTTCCGCATGAGTTCGGTCCCCGCCTGCCCCGGAGGTGACCACAGGGCGCGGCAGACCTCTCCTGCCCCCCCGCTGCTCCCCTCAGCAGTGGACTTCGTCGATCTGCCTGTCCTGCTCCCCGCTCTGTCCCTGGTGGCTCCTCTCACCCTCCGCATCTCTGGCCTGTACTCCGGTTCTGTATGAATAAATAATCTTTTTTTAAAAATTGATTTGCGGGCAAACACTCTGGGCCATCTTAGATATAGCGTGGGCTAAAGTCAGAAAAATCTCATCCGGATGCCAGTGAAAAAGAGGAACAGAAACCCGCCCAGCACAAGGCGGCTCACCGCAAAGAAAAAGAGGTAACTTTGATTACGTGAAAATTAAGATTTTCCTGACCTGCAAAATAATAATGCTAAAGGCAAGCCACCGATTAGAAGAGCCTTAACACACAATTCCCCCTGGGCTTATGCCCACAGTGCGCAAAGAACTCCTACCAGTCAGTGAGGAAAACATCCCCACCCAGCGGAAGAGGGGCGTCAGCACGAGGGGTGGGCACGTGGACAAGGTGGACGGCGGCCACGGGACGCTCGGCCGCCGGCGCTGGGGTGCAAGCCGAGTCCTGGGGGCCCGGGGGCACGGCCTCGGCTAGCAAGCGCGTGGCCCGGCGGTGGCCCTGGGGGGAGGCCTCGGACAGGAGAGCCCTGACCGGCAGCTGTGGCCGGCAGCTGGACCGATGTTTCCGACTCAACTGTCAAGGCGACCACGAAGCAGAGTCACAGCCACCACCGCGGGCCGGGGCTGCGGCCGGCCTGCTCCCTCACGAGGCCAAAGCCAAGCCCCAAACGACAACGCGGCACCGAATCCCAGGGACAGGCCTCGGGGGGCGGAGGCGAGGGGCGCCCGGGCAGGGCGGGGTCCTGGGCACCCTCACTCCTCAGGGTCGGCAGGAGGCCAGGAGGTCTCCCGGGAATCCTGGCCTCTGCCGCCTATGTTACGCGCGTTTCGGCACCGAGGCACGGACGTCTTGTGATAAACAGCAGCAAATGAAAGAAAAGGAAGATCTAGCTGCACACATGTATAATTAAAAATGACTCCCAGGCCCCCCCCGGCGGCGCCGCGGGTCAGAGCGCAGCATGGAGAAGCTGAAGCCGCTTCAGCATGAGTTCGATCCCCCCATGCCCCGGAGGTGACCACAGCGGCAGACCTCTCCTGACCCGCCCGCTGCTGCCCTCAGCAGTGGACTTTGTCAATCTGCCTGTTCTGCTTCCCACTCTGTCTCTGGGGAATCCTCTCACCACCCTGCACCTCTGGCCTGTACCCGGTTCTGTATGCATAAATAAATAAATCTTAAAAAAAAAAAAAAGACTCCCAAGCGCCCCCTCCTGCCCCAGTCCCCACGTCTGACCCTGGGGAGCGAACGCCAGGGAGGGGTGGTGTCCACAGCCCACTGCACTGCCCTGTAGCCTCTACTGACCCTCGGGCCCCAGAACAGGCTGGGCAGCACAGTTTTAGAAGCGACAACCCGAGGTAGCACCCGCCCCCCAGGGCAGCAGGCAGAGGGGGCCCCATCGGGACGACGTGACTCAGTTCCACCAGCCAACACCTGCAGTCCGTGCTGCAAGCTGGGGTCCCGCTGGCCAGAGACAGAGAAAAGAGCCTATTTGAACAGCACTGAGCAAAGACGCTGCCTTGGGGTGTCCCCGACGGGCATGGCCAGGCATCAGCACAGAGGGAGAAGGGGGGACAGACTGGGGAGCTGGAGGAGGAAGTTGGGGGCACCCCCACCCCACAGCACACCAGGAGCCCCTGGCCCGGGGCGTGGATCTGCAGGTGGAGCAGGGCCCCGGTGGCCGCGCCAGGCACTCACCTCTGCAGCTCCTTCAGGGACACTGTGACCCGCAGGCTGTGGCCCAGCACGTAGAGAGCCGCCAAGATGTCCGCCCACTGCACCATCTCCCCCAGAGGTCCGCCCTTCAGCACGCGAGGGCTGAACACGTCCCCGGACTCCTCGGTCAGGAAGCCGATGTGGACAAGGATCTGGGGGTCACAGGCGGTGGTCAGCACGGAGGACGGCGGCGGGAGGCCCCCGGAGACTGGCCAGGGCAGACGTGGTCGCCAGTTGTGCTGGGCGCGCAGAGCGCGCAGG
>NW_004567139.1:9083506-9086306 GCF_000260355.1 Condylura cristata | reverse complement strand
CGGCGGAGGGGCAGCGGGACTCGGCAGACAGGGGGCGCTGCGCTCCGTGGAAGAGCAGGCGGCGGGAACAGCCCAGAGCGGCTCCCGGGCATGATGAGGACTCGGGAGAAGTAGGGGCGGTGGTGGGAGCCCCGCAAGTAGCAGAGGCTGGATGGGTAGGTGGTGGACGGACAGACAGATGGACGGGGTGGACAGATGGGCTACGTTACTCCCCACACGCCAGGCACATGCCACAACCTCTCTCGCGAAGAAAACGTGGGCAGGACGCCGGACCCCCGAGGGTCACAGGCCTAAGAGCACCAGGGCCCCGCACACCTCGCCCGACCCCAGGACCGGCTCCGGTGGACAGGCCTCTGCGGCCAGCGGTGGCCCTGGGGGCGGGGCCCCAGGACAGTCAGTGCTTTCCAGGGGCTGCCGGGTGCCCTCTGGGGGCCTGGGCCCACAGCACACCCAGCCCGGCCGAGCGCCGCTCCCGCAACGCAGAGCTCAGGCACCTGCTTCTGGTCCCTGGGGACCCCGGGCAGCTTCTGCGCCAGGCGCTGGGCAGCCCGAGCCCACTGGGCAGTGAGCCGCTCCGTCCGCCTCTTCATGAAGATCAGCGACTCCTTCCCGCCGCCCATCAGCTCCAGGAGGTGGGTCAGGTTGCTCCGGAAAACTGCCTGCAAGGAGACTCCAGTCCCCACCCGGCCGCGGGCCGGCCCGCTCCTGCTTCCGCTCTTACACTGAGGCCCGCCGGCTCCCACCGTCAGGGCCCTCACCCGACTCGCCCCGGCCGCACTGTCTGGCCACGGCCCGGCCCCAGCAGGGAGTGGGGCAGGTCCCGGGAGCCCGGCAGCCAGGGGACAGCAGGGTAGTGGCCACAGCGCCGTGGGCAGCAGGGGGCCGGGGCTGCCCTGCAGAGGGGCCGGGGTGACCGCCTCGACTCCCTAGACCCCAGGGAGGTCCCCCAGGAAGCAGGAGCACTGAGGGGACTCGAGGCGGCGCGTCCAGTGTGCAGAAAGCCCTCGGTCGGCAGCAGCTATTATTCCTCCTCTTCTAAGCCACCCTGGGGACGTGCCCAGGGCCCCAGCCTGCCCTCCCATCGCCCCAGGTTGGCGGCACCCCACAAAGTGGGCCAGGAAGTCAGGCTGGTTTCCTGTCCCGCCGGGCAGGCCGCCACCCCCAGGCAGGGCTGAGGGGAGAAGGGACACCCCCTCCCCGTCCCAGGGATGTCCAGATGGGGCGGCCAGCTGAGCCCTCGCTGACCCGCCTACTTGCTGGGCCTACCTGGACTTTGGGGAGGAGCTTGGGGGGCCGGGGGGCCGTCTGGTTCCTCCAGGGCAGCGGGGGGCAGAACCACTCCACCTCGCTGAGGTAGATGAGGAAGGAACACTCGGTGCCGTCCACGCCGAAGAAGGCATAGCAGGGGTCAGAGGTCCAGCGGGCGCGCATCCACTGCGGAGAGGGCCAGGCTGGGCCGGCGCCCCGCTCCCCCCTGCGGGGCCCCTGCCTGGAGGTCCGGGGAGGCGGGGGCGCAAACCCTCGGGGTCTACCCTAAAGGTGCCGCAGGGTCCAGGCTGACCCAGGGCCCCAGGACCGGACCCGCTGCCCAGCCGAAGGCCATCAGGGAAGGCCAGGCTCAGAGGGACGAGGACCCGGGGGTACGGCCAGGTCAGGCCACCCGGCAAACAGCGGGAGGTGCACCCGCACCCCTCACCCCCGCCCACGTGAGCAAGCAGGAGTCCCCGAGGCTTGCCGGGGAGCAGCCGGGGGCCGCGCTGGGCCAGGGCGGCACTCACCGCGGCACCACTCGGTCGCTGGGGAGGAGCCGCGGGCCGCAGCCCCGCCGCCAGCGAGGAGCCAGCTTTTCCGCCCGATGGACGGGCCTCGGGCAGCCAGGGCTGGGCCCTGGAGGTGGGGCCCAGGGGCCCTCCCAGCGGGCTGGCGGGACGGGGCGAGAGCCGGCGGGCTCTGGTCTGAATGAGCCGGACTCGGCGCTGACCACGTAGACTCACGAGCTCGCCCGCCCTACGCTCGAGCTGAACCCGGACCCGGGCTCGTCCTGGGAAACGGGTGTGGGGGTGTCGGGCAGAGAGGCCAGCTCCCGCGCTTGTCCCCTCCAGCAGTGCCGGGCGGCCGGGCCAGTGTGGGCGCAGCCCGCTCCCGCCACCGGCCCCGGCGGCCCCACTCACCTCCACCTTCCCTGAGCAGTCAGGGAACTTGGGGTCGCTGGGCGCCTCGCACTGGTCCCGCCGACCTTCAGACGCTGCGGGGACAGAGGGCGGCGCTGGGGCCGGCAGCGGGGGCAGCGTGCCGGGCACAGGGGGCCCCAGGCCTGAGCTGCTCCCCTCTGCCACCCCCACCCTCCTTGGGGGCTCAGTGCGGGGCGTGTTGCCGTGGGCCAGCTGCCTGAGAAGGGGTTTTGGCACCCACCCACCCCAACATTCTCTGAGGGCGCAGAGATGGGGCCCGGGGGGCGGAGGGGCCTGGGAGCCGGGGCCCCGCTCTGTCCCCGGCACCCGCACCCCAGCGGGGGCTGGGGTAGCCGAGGCCCCACGGGAGCCCCGGGGCCTGAGCAGCGGGGGAGGGGGGGCGCACCCTTGCTGAGCAGCAGGCTGTGGCGCAGGATCTGGTCCACCTTCGCGGCGATGTCCGACACGTTCTGGGCGATGGCCTGGATCCGCTCCATGAGGCCGGCCCCGGCGGGCGTCCTGCGCGGGAGAGGGGTGAGCCGGGCCGCCGGGCACAGGGAGCCTGGTCGCCCAGGAGCCCCTGAAAACTCACAGGTGGGCAATAGGCTGCTGGCCCGTGCCCATGCAGA
>NW_004567139.1:9080417-9083001 GCF_000260355.1 Condylura cristata | reverse complement strand
CCCGGCTGCTGACCTGTCCAGGGCAGACCCCCCACGACAGCCCGGCCCTGGGCCCCTGCCCCTGCCCCCCGCTTTCCGAGGACAGGGGTCCGAGGAGGGCCGGGCAAGGCGGGCAGACCCAGCGTGGGCGGAGACAGACAAGGCGTGGCCCGGGCAGGGGGTCATCAGCAGGCGCCTGCCGGCACATGCGTGGCACACGCATGACACACTGCACACGTGTGGCGCAGGCACACAGGCGCCCACCGCGCCCCCCCAGACGACGAAGGCAAAGTGGCGCGGCCTCGGGGCCACCCGCACACACCCGCGGCTCAGAACCACACAGACGTCTCCTCTCCCGGTCTGGGAGCCGGAAGTCGGCACCATCGGCAGAGGCCGCTCCCCGCAAGGCGAGGGTCTCCCCCACCCTGGGGGCCAGTGACCGCGGGCTCCTCCCGCGAGGACCCGTCCTGGGCTTTGGGCCGCCCCAATCTACCTCGACATCGCGTCCCGGCTTCTGTCGACCACGGTCCGGCTGCAGCTCAACTTCCCAGAGCCCGCGAGACACCCCCTCAGCCCACGAGACACCCCCTCAGCCCACGAGACACCCCATCAGCCCACGAGGCACCCCTCCAGCCTGCGAGACACCCCCTCAGCCTGCGAGACACCCTCAGCCCGCGAGACACCCTCAGCCCGAGAGTCACCCCTCAAACTCGCAAGACACCCCCTCAGCCCACAAGAAACCCCTCCAGCCCATGAGGCACCCCGCAAACCTGCGAGACACCCCTTCAGCCCGTGAGACACCCCTCCAGCCTGCGAAACATGCCCTCAGCCCGCAAGGCACCCTCAGCCCACGAGATACCCCTCCAGCCCACGAGGCACCCCCAAACCTGCGAGACACCCCCTCAGCCCGTGAGACACCCCTCCAGCCTGCGAGACATGCCCTCAGCCCGCGAGGCACCCCTCCAGCCTGCGAGACACCCCCTCAGCCTGCGAGACACCCTCAGCCCGAGAGTCACCCCTCAAACCCGCGAGACACCCCCTCAGCCCACAAGAAACCCCTCCAGCCCGCGAGACACCCTCAGCCCGCAAGAGCCTTTGAGCGGTTGCAGACAAGAATGGGAAGAGACTTAGAGAAGGAGGCTCCCGCTGGAAGGGCCCCAGGCGGGGGAAGCGGGGTGCTTCGCGCTGCTCTTCAGGCTGCCAAGGGAAGAGGAGCTGTCTGGTCCTCAGTCGGTCAGCACCAGCAGGGGGCTGAAGCGCTCCCGGGGCTGTGTGACCCTGGGTGAGTGGCTCAGCCTCTCTGTGCCGCAGCGCTCGCAGGGGCGCCGTGTGCCCACCTGGGGGCGCTCGCTGAGGCCGGGGTCCCAGCCAAGGGGTTGGGGGGCCAGGGTTCCCCCACGATCGGACCCGGAGGGCCTTCGCAGCCACTTCCCCCTCGTTGCCCTCCCCCCTGGAAAGCCAACACCCGGCTCTCCCTCGGGGGGCACACCCCGGCGTGAGGGCTGCACCCCTGAGCAGCCAGGACTGACGGGCCCTCAGGAGCCAATCTGCACCCTCCCGAGGATGCGGGTGAGGTGGGGGGGGGCAGGTGGACACCGAGGATGCGGGTGAGGTGGGGGGGGGCTGATGTGTCTGTGCTGCTCCCTAGTGAGTGGGTGCCGCCGGAGGGTGGCGGGCCTCTGACCGGAAGCGGGGGGCCGAGCTGCCGCCACAGGCGGGACCCTCGCAGCTGCGGGTCAGGGCGGCCCGGCAAGGCTGGCCGACCCTCTACCCGGAGCCCTCGGGCACAACCCACGGTGGGGGCAGCGGGGGCCTGCGGGCCTCTGAGTCTTCGGAAGGGCCCCCCGGCTGCAGCCTGCCTGCCGGGACAGCGGGGTCACTCCCCAGAGCCCCGCACCTCAGGCGCGGCTGCAAACGGGAGCCTGGACCTGGGAGGTGGCCTGGCACCGCCCGCGTGCAGGGCTCCTTCCCCGGCAGGGCGGGAGAGTGCCCCCAGCCCCCAGAGCCTCAGCACTTGGCCTTATTTGGAAATGGGGTCTCTGCCGTGTAACTAGTCCGCAAAGGTGGCCCACACCTAGCTGCTATGGCCAGATGGCGTCCTCAGAGAGGCCACATGGAGAACCCGGGCGAAGGAGCGTAGCCACAGAGGCAGCCGGGGGTGCCAGGGGTCCCCAGGCAGAACGGGACCCACAGATCCTCCCACAGCCTGGCTTGGTTTCGGACTTCCAGCCTCAGAACTGGGGGAGGTAAAGCACTCCCGAGGGGTTCACCTGCCTGGCTTTGGGCCCCCCGGGGCGCAGGGGTCAAAGCGCAGCTCTACGGAGTGTCCGCAGCCACGGCAGGGCGAGGCCTCCCCGGCCAGGGCGGGACCCAGGGCGCAGGGACCCCCCCGCTCCCCGCTGCCCGCTCAGCAGTGGGTTCCAGTCCATCCGCCTGTCCTGCTCCCCGCTCTGTCTCCGGGGAGTCCTCACCCCGCACCCCCGGCCTGCGCCCCAGCTCTTGTGTGCTGTCTGGTTTCTGGCCGCCGTTCCAGTGGCTGCGGGGCTTGTCACGCACTCAGCGGGGACGTGGGCTTTACCCATCAGAGGCAGAGTCTGGGCCCCGC
>NW_004567139.1:9074490-9076865 GCF_000260355.1 Condylura cristata | reverse complement strand
CTCAAGCAGGGATCCCCCAGACGGCTGCCCACAGACACAGGAGCCCAGACACAAGCACGTGCAGCCGGGCGCAGGCCGAGGACGGGAGACGTCCGCTCCGCCTGCCCGCCTGTCTCCCTCTGACACACCAGACGGAGACACCTCCCGCGGCCCAGCCTCGCCCGCACCCTGCTCTGCGCCAGCGCCAGCCCTCACCCGCCCAGAGCCCCTGGTGCTGGGGGTGGTCAGGTCACCAGCGTCTCCCAGAAGAGGCCCGAGACCCCTCTCTGCTCCGGGACACATCTGTGTACGCACAGGACAGACGGGCAGATGGGTGGCGATGGCTAGGTGGTGGACGGGCGGACGAACGGCAGATGGGTGGATAGGTGACGGACCGACAGACGGACGGATGGAGGGATGGACGGATGGAGGGGCCGCGGGAGGCGGTGGACGCAGGAAGGCCGGCTGGGCTGGCCGCTACCTGCCCGGCTACCAAGGAGCGGAGCCGAGCGGGGCCGCGTGCGGTTGCCTCACCTGGAGAGCGCCCAGCGCCCCATGAGTGGGTCAGAGTTGGGGTGTCAAAGTCTGGCTGGGGGAACAGGGAAGAAGACTCCAGCACCAGCCCCCACCCAGGCCCAGCTCCCTCTGGGGCCTTTTCAAGACATCGCCTATGAGCATATTTTTAAACATGTATCTATTTACGCACACAAGAACTGGGGTGCAGGCCGGGTGTGCGGGGGCGGTGGTGGTGAGGGGCTCCCCAGAGACAGGGTGGGGAGCAGAACAGGCGGGCGGCCTGACACCCAGTGCTGGGGGGCAGCGGGAGCCAGGAGGGGCTGCGGCGCCCTGGGGTCCCTCCCGGGCCGGTGCACACAGGCTGCGGCAGCTTCCCAGCACCGAGACTGAGCCCCAGGGCCGCCGGGGAGGCCCAAGTGTCTAGAGACCGGAGACCTCGCCCGCGGGCCCTGCCAGGGCGCCCCCACCGGCTGTCTAAGCTGCGACTTGGCGGCGGCTTTGTCCCCGCGAGCATCCACACGCGCCCTCCCGGGGCCCTGCTGGGCGGGGGCTGCGTCTGCTGGGCGTGTCCTCCAGGACGAAGCCTCGCACTCAGGCACGGTTCCGGCTGCCTGGGGCGCGTCCCGCCGCCCGTCTCCCGTGGCTCAGCGCGGCCTCGCTGCCTCTGCTCAGCATGGCGGAGCTCACAGGCGGCCTGCACCGTGCAGTCTGCGGGGCTCATCCTGTCTGCAGGCAGCTTGCTACCCACAGGGCAGCCCCCCACCCAGGCGCCACGCGGCTCCCCGATCCTGGACCCCAGCAGTCCCTCCTCACGGGCGCCCCCACGTGGGGGTCCTGCGTGTTGTCGCGCCACCACCCCCATCCACCCCCAGACTGTGGCCACATCTGTGGGCCTGTGCGAACCCCAAGGCAGCGCTGCCCCCCGCCCGCCTGTCACTCACCCCTGCGTGGCCTGGCGCAGACCCGGCCCCTGGGCCTCCTGACTCGGGGCCTCTCCTCGGCAGAGCCTGGGGGTCAGGACTCTTCGGGGATGGCAGAGCCGTCAGGCGTGGGGTGCTCCCACCGCGCCCCTCGCTCACTGGGGCCTCCAGCCACAGCGCAGCCCCGCACCTCCTTCCAGCCCCCTCCCACCCTTGGCACCCTCCGCAGGTCGATCCTCAGGACCCCACCTGGGGCTCCGGCTCTCCACACCCCGCCCACAGGCAAGGGAGAGGGGCCCCCTCCCGGGTGCAGGCAGAAGAGGAAACTGAGGCTCAGAGACGCTGCACAACCAGTGACCCGCTGGGCGGCACGTGGGCTCGGCCCCGGTCAGCCGCCACCCGTGGCCGCCGGAGCTGGGGGTGGGGTGGCCCCCACTGTTCGTGAGGGGCCCGCCTGTGCACAGGGCGGGGCGCCGCGGCCCCCCCACCCCACGTTGCAGGAACAGAGCTCCGCGGTGCAGGACGAGGCGCAGCAAGCTGCTTGGGATCAGCCACCTCGGCTGTGAGGGCCGCGGGGCGCCTTGGCTTCGGGGTCTGCGACGCGCGCCATGCGCGACAGGTCAGCCAGTAGCCCCAAGGATGTTTTCCTTGGCAAAAGGCAAGTTTTCCCTCCCCAGAGACATCCCGTCCTGGGCAGGACGCAACAGCCCGGAAGCTTCCGGGAGGGCAGGGGAAGAGGCCGAGCGGCTCTTTGCAAGGCACAGACGACTCCGGGGAGGACCCGGGCGCAGGCAGCTGCGGGTTTGCGGGAGGGCGAGAGCCCACGCCCTGCTCCGTCCACTCCAGGCTGCCCCAGCGGGGGCGGGAGGGGCCGGCGCGCCGCCCCTGCGCTGGACACACCCTGGCCGATCGCCCCAAACCCGCCTCACACCCCTCCTGGCTCCTTCCCTCCTGGCACAC
>NW_004567139.1:9065843-9073285 GCF_000260355.1 Condylura cristata | reverse complement strand
ACCTGTCCACAGCTAGGTGCCCCTCACCTGCCCGCCGCTAGTGCCCCTCACCTGTCCGCAGCCAAGTGCCCCTCGCCGGCAGCCCGGTGCGGCTCACTGATGTTCTCCAGCCTGGCCAGCGCGTCCATGCGCTTCACCATCAGCTCCAGCAGGTCGCTCATCTTGCGGAGGACGCCGCGGGACTCTGGCCCGCCCATCACTGTGGACAGAGCGGCGGTCAGCGAGGCCGGAGCAGCTCAGGTGGCTGCAGCCGCGGCCCTGCCCTGGGCAGCCTGCCCTGCCAGCTGGGTGCCCTGGCTGCAGGCTCCGCAGGTCTGTGAACTCCCAGGGAAGGGCGGCAGGGGCAGGGGCAGGGGCAGGGGCGGGGGCCCCACCCACCCCGCAGGCGCCGGGCAGAACCTCGGGTCGGGTCTGGGTCGGGGGTTCTAAGTGTGTCCCCGTCCCCTGCTGAGCCCGGCCGGGCTGGCAGGCCGGATGTGCCGCCTTCGCCCGCCCGCGTCTCCCGAGCGTGGGCCCGGCCTGCACGCCCTTCGTCCCCGCAGGTTTGGGGTGCGCGGAGCAGGCTGCGGGGCTCAGGCGTGTGGTCTTCTCCCAGCGTCAGGCCCAGACCACACCCCGCACCTCCAGCGCAGAAAACCACCGGCAATTTGTCCGGAATCTCAAACTGCTCCTCGAGCCCCAAGGACCCACGCCAGGGCCTCGGAGCAGGGGGCCTCGGGGAGAGCCCCCCCAACCAGCGAGGACCCAGCGCGCCCTCGGCCCGCTCCCCTCCCAGTCGCCGGGCCCTGCTCTCTGGTCGCCTCGCAGGAGGGCTTCAAACAGCCTCGGCTGCCCAGGCTGGCCAGCTCGGCCCCGGAGAGGCCTGCCGCAGGCACGCCCCACGATGCCCATCAGTGGAGACCCCTCACCTGGGGGCTGGGCTGCCTGAGGTGGGCCCCCAGAGCAAGCTGCTCTGGGGCAGGTCACGTACTGGGGTTGAAGGAAATCCTGGAAGGGAGCAGGGAGGCGCGGGAGGGGGAGGGGCGAGCCCGGGTGGGTGTGTCACCAGGCAGGTGCAGGACCCCGCGTTCTCCCTCGGGGCAGGGGAGCTGGGGCGCAGCCACGTCCCCACGTGGGCGGCTCCCAGGTGGAGGGACCCTCAGCGCAGGCAGGGCCGAGGCACCTGGGTCGCAGCCCGATGCCCGGCCCGGCTCAGCGGGCCGGGGTGTCATTGTCACTCTTGGCTCCAGTGTCCCAACCTAAGGCTCCGCCACACCCAGAGGGGCAGGGAGGCGCTGGCGTGGGCCAGGCGGAGGCGCGAGGGGCTGGTCGCCCCGCCCCAGCCTCGGGGCTCCCGCTGCACGGATGGACAGACAGACGATGGACGGACCCACGACCCTGGCTGGTGACAGGGTCCCTCAGGCCCCGCCCTGCAGGAGGCTCGTCCTGGGCCCTCTGGGCGTCAGTCTGAGCAGGAAGGGGCTGCTGGGCCCCTGGGGTGAGGCTGGGTGGGCTGGAAGAGACTCGTGGAGGAACGACTGCGACAGCCAGAGGTCTCCAGCCCCTCGGAAAACCTGGGTGGGCCGTGGACACCAGCTGCGGCCAGGGCTCTCGCCCCATTAAATGGCGCAAACCTCATCTCTCCCTCGCCAGCGCTACGCACCCCTCACGCTGGCGTCAAAGGCTCCCCCTCGGCTTCAGAGTTGGGGCAATGGTTGACTCTTGCAAAGCTCTCGCCCCTGCGCCCCCACCCCACCCTGTCCCCCGGAGGCAGCTCCCAGCCCCGCACAAGAGCAGGGGTGCCGTCTGGACCTGGGAGACGGGAGCGCGCCGGCCGGCCAGCTCTGTGCCCAGCCCCAGCCGGCAAGTGCAGGGATGACCCTTGGCACCAAGCCTCAGCCCACACAACCCCCACCGCCGAGCAGGGATGAAGGGCGACCCCCACACAACCCCCACTGCCGAGCAGGGGTAAAGGGGTGAAGGGCGCCATGAGCAGGGGTGAGGGGGTGAAGGGCGCCGTGAGCAGGGGTGAGGGGGTGAAGGGCGCCGTGAGCAGGGGTGAGGGGGTGAAGGGCGCCGTGAGCAGGGGTGAGGGGGTGAAGGGCCGCCGTTCTTCCAGCTGCTGTGCAGGCCACGAGGAGGCGAGCGGGAGCTCCGGCACGGGAAAACTCCACAAAGGCAGATCAGAGCAGCCCCGAGATCTTCAGCTATCGGGGGCTCTGGACTGCCCTTCAGCTGCGGCCGGAAGCCAGCGCTTTCAACTTGTCCGCAGAAGCAGTTCACGGCACGGGGTGGGGGCTGATGGATGAGTGGGGGCCCGCGAGTGGGAGCCCGCGGAACGCCCAGGGCCTGCAGGCGCACTCACCGCACCGGACCGAACCCCGGGGCTCCCAGCTGGGGCAGGGGCTCCCTCCCGCAGAGGGCAGAGGGCTGAGTCCCGAGCCCCTGAGAGCCGGGGAGGGGTGTGCCCTGGGCAGAGCCGGGGGCATAGCCCGCGGGGGAGGGGGGCAGCCTGGAGAGCAGGCGCCCGCCCGCCCGCCACCCCTGGAGCGCCCGCGTCACCGCTCCACGCGGCCCTCGGATCAGCTAAACTGAGACGGAGTTAAAGTGAGGCCGGGAGTCGGACTCGCCTGTGTCCCGCGTATGTCCACTCAGACAAGGAAAGCTGGGCACCGGAGGGAGGCGCGGGGCCACCTCGCGGTCACTGCGCGGCTCTGCCCCCGCCAAGGCCCTCCCTGGCGCGCTCCCTCTGGCTCTCCAGCAGCCCCACCGAGGCCGGGCGCACCGAGGCAGGGCAGAGCGGGCACGTAGCCTCTGGTATCCCGGCTTCCAGTCCTGGCAGAGAGGCCCGGCGGGCCAGTCAGGCGGCCGAGCCCGGAGCTGCAGAGGTGCGGCCGCCCCCAGACGCCTCCGCCGCCTCCCTCAGCTGCAGACCGGAGAGCAGGGCCCTGGGAGCTCGGGAAGGGGGCCGGGAGAGGCCTCCCCGAGGCAGGAGAGCCAAAGGCTCCCACCCCACGTGCCTTGTTTTCCCCGCTGCCCACCACTGACCAGAAGAGCCCCCTCCGCACGCTGGTGACTCTGCCCTGTTCTCGCCCATCCTGGGTGGGACAAGTGGCAGCAGAACCCCCTTGGGGGGTCTCCAAGCCCACCCCGCCCCATGCCACGGGGCTCGCCATCCAACCTCTGGGGACGGTCACCCCCATCCTTCTCTAGGTGCGTTGTGACTGGCCACTGGCACACAGGCGGTGGGCAATGAACAGGGGCATAGCCGTCCACTGCGGGCCAAGCACAGGCTCTGAACCCCGAGAACTGCCTCGAAAGTCTCATCACAAGGAGCGGTGAAAGTCAGGACCGTCCTGAGAGCCCAGAGACAGCGCCTTGAGCCACGGCCAGGCCTGCCTGCTGCCCACTGCCTCTGTCCGTGGCCAGAGGCACAAAATGTGCGGGTCTCAGAGAAACAGGTGTCACAGAGGCCCCCTCCCACACAGGAAGCAAGGCTGGCTGCCTCTTCTGACGCCTGGGAGAGCCCAGCTCCAAGGTCTGCCCCGGCCGAGCGTCCAGGCCTGACGAGCACAGTCAGGATGGAAGCCGGGGCGGCCAGCAATGTCCCACAGCCCAGCTAAGGCCTGCTTGGGGCCAGGGCGCCTGGGACAGGGCCCCAGGAAGCCTCCCTGTCCTCCACCCATGGCCACCAACATCAAAATACTTTCTGTGGGCCCTCCCTGGTGGCGCAGCGGGTTAAAGCGCAGCACTGAGAAGCTAAAGCCGCTTCCGCAAGAGTTTGATCCCCGCCTGCCCCCGAGGTGACCATGCGCAGACCCCCCTGGCCCGCCCGCGGCTCCCCTCAGCAGTGGACTTCCTCAATCGGCCTGTTCTGCTCCCCACTCCGTCTCCATCACCGCCCCTGCACCTCGGGCCTGTTCTGTATGCAGAAATAAATAAATCTTAAAAAAAAATTACCTTCCGTGCGGATGGTGAAGGGGGAGTCCCCAGGGCGCCGGGCCGAGAACTGGCCCCCCAGAGATGTCATCAGGAAGCAGAGAGAGAAGAAGCCGACGCCCAGCACAAACAGCCTGCGGAGAGCAAGAGGGGGTCGGCCTGGGCGCCGCGGCAGGCTCCGCGTGGTCGGCCGCTCAGGCCAGGCGTTCTCCATCCTGGAGGACAGAGCCCCAGGACAAGGGGCTGGACACAAAGCCAGGAGGGGCAAGAAAGCAGGAACGGGGCAGCTGCCGGGCGAGTTCCAGCCGTCGCCGGAGCCTGGCTCTCCCGCAGAGCCCCCGAGGGGCCAGCCCCAGGCAGCAGAACGGGCATCGCCTTGGGGGTGTCGGACATGCAAGCCCCTAGGCCCCAGCTGGGCTTACTGAACAGATGCTCTCGCAGGGGTGCGGGGGGCAGTGTGCTTGACAAGCCCCCGAGGGTCAGAGCGGTCAGACACGGACGCGCAGTCACAGCGGGACCGGCGCCAGCCGAGGGCAAGCGACTGGCCCAGACAAACCCACCTGGATCCGTCCACACCTGGGCCCCGCGCAGCACCTGTGTGCGCTGGCTCGGACAGCAGTTAGCCATGAGCCTGCCTGGACACCCCCTTATCATGCTCGGGGGTAGCCTGGGCCCCCGTTTCTGCCAGGGGCCGTCGGTCTGCTCCCGGCACTGGCCCGAGGGCGCCACGCCAGAGCCTGAGGAGTCACGGCAGGCCCACGACACCTGTCCCTCAGCACGCGCCGCGGTGGGCACGGCCAGGCGCAAGGCAGCCCTCCGGGCAAGCAGGGAGGAGGGCACAGAACCCACCCTCGGTCCAGCCGGCGTCTGCTGCCCCCATACCAGAACTCGCGCCCCCAAAGGGGTGGCCGGAGGGGGCGCTGGCCTGGGACCTCCCCTGTGTCAGAGACTTGATGATGAGAGCTGAGCGTGAGTCGCCCCCCTCCCCGCCATGAGGAAGTCTGTCGCTCCTGGAGTCAGGCTCACCACAGGGAGCCCCACAATTCACGCCTGAGACTCCAGCCCCCCCCAGCAGCACCCCCTTCCACAAACCCCACACTCCACACTCGTTTGTATCTCTATGCAAGACTTGCTTTATGCATCCTGATCTTCGTTATCCCAGACTGGCCGGAGCCGTATTTAATTAAAATTTGGTCCATTAAAGAAAACACATAATTGCAGAAGAAAGCAAAAGCACCACAAAATGCTCAGCCCATATTTAAAGGGAGCTGTTAGCGATTAAGTCAGAGTGGGAGAACCCAAAAGCAGAGCGCTGTGGGGCTCCCCCAAGATGACAGGGGCAGGCGAGACAGCATGAGGCCTGCTTACCCCCACCCTCTTGGGGCCCCTCTCCACCTCTACTAGGCCTGGGGGTGTGTCTCAGGCCCCAAGATGAAGTCAGGCTGGCTCAAGACAGCAGCCAGAGGGTCAGTGGGGGGCGGGGGGGATGCCACATGCCCAGGAAGATGCTGGGGAATCAGCTCTTCAGCCGCCCTCCAGTCTGAGGCGCAGACACCTGAGCCTCAGCACAGGTCTGTCTCTGCAGCGCTCATCTGGGTCCTTGGCCGGGGTGCAAGTTAACAGGGTTCGCCCTGCATGGGCTCAAGCCACATTCCAGGAGCAGCTGCAGGACAGGGCCCCTGCCAGAGGCTCTGGGAAACTAGAAGGGGTGGGGCCCTCTGTCTGTCCCTGAGTATTAAGTAGGGATGAGAAGTAGGGGTGATGGGGTTGCAGGCCCCCCCCCCCCGCCCCGCCGCCATCTGAATGTAATAGGAAGCCTCTGTGGGCTGTGGGCCCCTGGGGAGCCTGGGGATGAAGTGACACACATGGCGGGGGAGGGGAACCTGAAAGAGCCCAGGACAGGACCTGAGCCCCCAAGCCGGGCAGGGGAGCGGGCGCTGTCCATGGTCCTGGTGTCTGCAGCTGCCTTCAGCTGCCCCAGAAAAGGTCCAGAGAAATCTGGGGTCAGCGGATGGACTTCCTTGGCCTGCGGACGGCATGGGATGGACAACACCCTCTCGGGGTCTTTGGGGTTAATCCAGGGATTGGGCGATTTCCCTGGAAGAGCAGGACCCTTTGCAGAGCTATGGGTTATCTGCCAGCAGCCAGACACAGGACCGCAGGGAAGAAGGCACAGAAACCCCCCCACCCCCCGCCCCGGGTTCCCGCAGGAGCCTGACATCCTCAATCGCCTGCTCTGCCCTGCCCTGGAGACCCCCAATCTAAAGCCTTCCCTTTCCTCCTGTTGGGGGTTCCCCCAACATGATTCCAGCCACCCCAGCCCTCTCCTCAGTCTGTGAACACCCTCTCCTCCTGCCCCTCAGGATTCCAGGGTTCATACGACCTGAGAGGCCCGGGAGGGTGCCGGGCTTGGACCTCAGGCTAGAGAGGAGGTACTTAAACCCAACCCCCTGGAAGTTCAGCCCTGTCTGCCCTGGCCAGGCCCTCTCTGCTTGGGTCCAGTCCATGCCCAGACCCCACCTGTGGCCGTGCCCCGAGTGTGGGTTCGCCCCAGCACCCACTATTCCCTCGTGCTCTCTGCCACCCCACCCTGGGCGGGGAGGCACATGGACACCCACTGCTCAGCGGCACCTGTCCTCCTCCCCGCCCCCCTTCCCCTCAGCCCAAGCAGCTGGCAGCAGGGAGCTGCCCACACTGGGCTCTGGGGCCCCAGGGACTAGCGGAGCCTGACGGTTCCGGTTCCGCGGAGTCTGGTCTAGGCTCCAAGGCTGGGGCAGGGTGACTGGTGTGGTGCTGCCCTCAGGCTGCCCTTCCTCCACGCGGCAGCACCACCCGTCCCCCCCTCCAGTGCCCTTTGGAGGTCTTGAACCTTTAGCAGAGGACACCCTCTTGCCAATCTCGGGGTCCTGCCGTGAGAGACAGGCTGGCACACAGCCTGGAGGAGGGAAGCAAGCCGACAGTGGGGGTGGGGAGGTGGCACAGGAGGGGGGAGGGGTGGGGGCGCGGACCAACCCAGGGTCCAGGGCGCTAGGGGTGTCGCTCCAACGCCTGGGGAGCTCACTCGGCCGCCTGGGGAGCGACCCCTGGGGGGGAGGGCCCAGGGGCAGGGGAGGCTCCTGTCTGCGCCACCTGGACAATTGCTGGCCCCTTCCCACCTTCCACCCCACTGCTGGTTCCTCTCCAACCTGGAAGAACCCGTCCCAGGTCACACACCCCTCCCCACTTCCACCGGGGCCCCCACTCCACCCCTTTCCCAGCTCCGCGACACTGAGGAAGCTCGAGCTGCCCCTTCTACCGCCGGGGACAGGCGCCCTGGAAACCGACCTCGCCCACCCCTGCGCTGGCCCCCCTCGGGGGAAAAGACCCCTCCCCCCGCGCCACCAGGGGAGAACTTTACCGAAAGGGTCTCAAGGTGACCAGGCATCTTCTGACCATTATCTTCCCATCGGGGTTGACTGTGATCATTGTTCAAACTTGTCTGGGCGAGGGGCCGGGCGAGGTCGGGCGCGCGGCCCCGGGCCCGC
>NW_004567139.1:9060193-9064954 GCF_000260355.1 Condylura cristata | reverse complement strand
TGCCAGGCGGCTGGGGCTCAGGCTCCCCGGGCCGAGGGACGGCTGCGGTGTGGCGCTGGGTTCCACCGTCAGACTCCTCACTAGCTATTGGGCGGAGCCAAACAGCAGGACTGTCGCAGGCCTCAGTTTCCCCGCCGGGAAAGGAGAGTAAAGAGACGTTGCTCCACCCTAACTCCTTAAGTTGGTGCGCCCTGCCCTCTCTGCCCTCTCGGGGCTTTGGAGTTGGGTGAGAGCACAGAGGGGCAGAGCTGGGTCTAGGTTTGAGGAGCGCCTGGGGGGGCCCAGACTGCCAGGGCGCAGGCCGCAAGGTATGGTTGGTGGCCTGCACCTCCCGCCCCCAGGGTCTTCCCCGTGGTGATTCTGCCGCCTGGGTAGAAGCAGAGAGAAACTTTCTCCTGGTCACCTGCCCTGGGACACCGGCCCCGGGCCCTGCTGCCTGTCCAGCACCCCGGCGTCCCTGCTGCTTCCTCGGAATTCACCTGGCCTTCCCCTTGCTCTCTGCTGAGGTGGAAACCAGTCCTGGCTCGGTGCTGGCCGCCGGTGTGTCCCCCAAGGCTGACCGCAGCAGGCCGGGGTTTGTGGTGTGCAGACAGCACGCTCGCCCACCACTCTAAGCCAGGGCGTCAGGTGGAAGCCTCGTCAATACCCGGAAAACACCTGTGTGTCTCCCCCACCTCAGGGTAGAATTTATACGGGTGGGTATTTTAGGCCGGGGCGGGGCACCGCAGGTGCGTGCGTCCACCCAGCCTGTCAGGTCACATAGATGAGAACTTTGGAGGGGCAGCATCGCCGTGGTGCCTATAATACTGGGTGGGCACAGACCTGCAGGCAGGGGGCGGCAACTCAGCACCAGACCTGGGGAGCCTCTGGCCTTCGCGGGCCCAGTGTGGTTACATATGCACATGCCGCAGGCCCTCTGGGTCCAGCATCCCAATCACAGGCCCAACCACGCCTATTGGCCCCAGGCCTGTGCAGACCCATGCAGGCCAGGGCAGGCCCGTGCACACCTGTGCAGGCCCGTGCAGGCCCGGGCAGGCCCGTGCAGGCCCATGCAGACCAGTGCAGTCCCCATGCAGGTCCGTGCAGGCCCGTGCACACCTGTGCAGGCCCACGCAGACCCATGCAGGCCCCGTGCAGACCCGTGCAGGCCCTGTGCAGCTCTGTGCAGGTCCCGTGCAGCTCCGTGCAGCTCCGTGCAGACCCGTGCAGCTCCGTGCAGACCCATGCAGCTCCGTCAGGTCCCGTGCAGCTCCGTGCAGCTCCGTGCAGACCCGTGCAGCTCCGTGCAGACCCGTGCAGCTCCGTGCAGACCCGTGCAGACCCGTGCACACCCGTGCAGACCCGTGCAGACCCGTGCAGACCCGTGCACACCTGTGCAGACCTGTGTAGGCCCGTGCAGACCTGTGCAGATCCATGCAGCTCCGTGCAGGCCCCTCACAGACCCCGCGCACACTCATGCACGCCCGTGCACAGCAGGCTCACTGACCAGGGCAGGCACAGGGAGGCCAGAGGAGGTATTGCAGGACAGTCCATGGATCAGGTCCCGCTTGGGCTTTAGACATTTGGAGAAAACCTGGAAATGCCCACAGCAGGCCAGCTCCATGCAGCCTCTCGTGCCCGGGCCCTGTGTAAGTCAGGCTGTTTATGACCGTGGCCCAGCACCGCGAGGACAGTCAAGGCTGTTAGTGTGGTAGAGCCTGGGGCCAGCCTGGCACCCAGGGAGCACTCAGCCTGGGGGCCACGTCGCTGCCTGCCAACAGCAGCAAGCTGGTGCCCACCCCACCCCCCGTCCCTCGGCAGTCCCCTCTGCCAGCCAAAGACGGACTACCAGCACGCAGGTCACAGCCTGAGGCTGCTTTTCTGGCCCTGGGGCTTTGCTGCAGCTGGCCGGGGAGTTACAGCAGCCTCGAGGATGGACACCCCGGCATGGCCCTTTCCGGCCCCGGGGCCCAGGGAGACTGAGTGCAGCTGCCCTGGTGTGTCCAGGTTCTGGGGCCTCCTGTGGGCACCTGCTCTCGCCTCCTCTCTGCTCCCCAGTCGCCTCTCTGGGGCGGCCTCCGGAATAAATGGGTGGCCCAGGGTGTTGGCCTTGGCTCCTGCCCCTCGGGACGCCAGTCCAAGCCCTGCGCCCTCGCCGCAGGCCAGACGCAGCGCAGATGCTGACAGCTGGAGGCCGCCGTGGCGCCCTGGAGCCTGGGCGAGGCCTGCGCTCCCTCAAGGTGTAAGGTCACGGGTCAGCTCGCTGCTGGCCAGTGGGACCACTGCTCTAGCGGAACAGCCAGCACTGAGATAGGGAGAGGATGGGGTGCAGGCGTGAGGGAGCTGAAGGGCCCAGCGCTAGCTGCCATGCCGGGCTCCAGGCCCCTGGCCACTGCTTCTCCCTTGAGGCCATAAACAGAAACATAGCTGGTCCCTGGGGGAACTCGGGGGCACATGCATCTGTCTGGACACTCTCCCTGGACCCCCACTGCCCTCCAGAAGCCCTGCTGGCCTGGCTGGAGGGGTCAGGAGGCGCTGGATGGACAGTGGGGGAGGGGTCTGGGAGAAGTGCGGGTCACCTACGGTGGGGTGACACCCTCAGAGTGTGTGTGGGGGGCCCGGCCAGGCCCGCGTTCCCTGGGGCTGCCCTCGCCACAGCTGGGGCTCGGCGGCTCGTTTGCTCCCACTGTCGCGGGGGCTGAAGTCTGAGGTCAGTGCCGGCAGCGTGCACTCGGCCAGCTGTCCAGGCCCTTTGCCGGCTGCTGCTGGGCGCCCCTGCGTGCACCCTGGCTCGTCAAGGTGTTCCTCCAGTCCCTGCCTCTGTCCTCCCCAGTGTCCATCCGCCCCACGCCTGCCCCCTCTCCCAGGACAGCACGCAGGAGGCCGCACCAGTCCGGCCAAGCCCCCACTTCCAGCAAGGTCACATGCTGACTTCAGGAAGTGCTGAGTCTGGGGCACGCTGTCCCTACCCCAGGCAGGGGAGGGCAGCGGAGGCGTGAGAGGCTCCTGAGCGCTTCGGGTCCCCGCGGGGACAGGCGTCCTGCCCTGTGTGACCGTGGCCAGTCATCCTGGGGGCAGAAACCGAAGCCCGTCTGTGAAGTCGCATGATCTTGAGGTGTAAACTGGGGCCCTCCCTGGGGGACACCCGGTCAGGGTGCAGCACCCCAAGCTGCCGCAGCTGCTTCCGTGCCGGTTCGATGCCTGCCCCAGGGTGACCCACAGGGCGTGGCAGCCCTCTCCTGTCTCGCCGCTGCTCCCCTCAGCAGTGGACTTTGTCAGTCAACCTGTGCTGCTCCCCACTCTGTCTCTGGTGAATCCTCTCGCCGCCCCTGTACCTCTGGCCTGTACCCCAGTTCTGTGTGCATACATAAATCTTTGTAAAAAAAAAAAAAAGTGTAAATTTGGCGCTTGTGGAGTTGCGCACACACCAACAGAGCCCACCGGCCGCCGGCCGGGTTTCCTGCGGATGCCGAGGCCAGGCCAGAGCGGAGCCTGCCAGCCGGCCACCTTGCCGGCCTCCCTGAGGGGCCCCCACTCCCCTCACCTCACTGTGCCCCCAGGGCGGCCCTGGTGGCCACCCCCACCTCCTTCAGGTCAGGTTGCTGCCGCGGCTCACTCCAGGTCTGGGTGGAAGAGGAAGAAGGAAACCGGGGTTCCCGGGTCTGAAATCCCCTGCGAACGTGCTCCCAGCCGGCGGCCGGCAGCAGTCAGAGGCAACAGGCCATTGTCCTTTGCGCGGCGCATTAATAATGTCACAACAGCGTCTGCTGACACGCAGTCATCAGCCGGCCTGCGGGCGGCCGCAGCCAGCCTGCACAGCCCCGCTGGGCCGAGGCCGGGTGGGGGGCGCCCCTGCGTATTTCACGCTTTCTGTTCACAACATCTAGGCTAATGCTCCCATTGCAAAGCAGCGTCTGGGGTTTATTTTTATTTATGCCAGAAGGCCGCTCTGCCGCACAGCTTGAGGGCTCCGGGACACCGCTCCCGCCTGTTCTTCAGGGACTTGCTGCTCTGTCTGCGGCTGCGTGTGCGGGGGCGTGCAGGAGGGGGCGGGCGCAGCGCTGGCGGGCCGCACCCAAGGGCCCCCGGCGGCCCCCAGCCGAGCCAGCTCCTGCTTGACACCGCTGGACCCCGCGTGTCCAGCATCCACCACGCACCGGAGCTGGCCCGGGGCGCTAACGGCGCCCCCTTCCGATGTTCTTGTATTTATTGTATATATTGAGGACACGTTAACTTATGTCAACTTATATTTTAGTGTGGGAGCCCCTGGGAGCCCCCATCATAGTCCCCCACCACAGTCTGTCCTAGTCTCTCCCACTCTGGTCATCTCAGCTCCGCGGTCAGGTTCCAAAGGTTCGTGTTCTGGTTTGGCTTCTCGCACATAAATGACACCGTCTGTATTCGCCTTTCTCCTTCTGACTTAGTTGGCTTAGCACACCCCTTCCCACGCCACTCTAGTCGCTGCAAATGGCAAGTCTACCTTTTTGACGGCCGAGTAGTATTCCATCGCACGCATGTACCACTTCCTGATCCACTCAGCTGTTTGGGGCACCGCTGCCGCCTTGTTTACATTTTTCTAGCGGGGAAACTTTGAAAATAAACCGCCCCCTTTCTTTCTGGGCAATATCCCCAGGGACACCCAGGCAACCGGAGGACGGTGGGAGCAGCCTGCTGGGGCTGGTAGGCGCATGGGCTGCCAAAGGGACCCACGTGCCGACCTGGGCATCCGTGGCTGGGTAGCCACAGAGTGAGCCGGATCAGGGCTGCTGGGCCTCAGGCCTC